>NC_134577.1:50680155-50980155 GCF_050947875.1 Dermacentor variabilis
TATTCGCCAAAACAATCAACGTCTGCACATTTATGTCGCTCATAAGTGACACTACAATTAGTTTCCCCAATGCCATTCCTAGCGATGAGAAAACACATTAGCCAGGCAAGTCACTTCGTGTAGACGATTGCTGTGGTGGCTGCACTGACCTCTTGCGAGTCAAAATCAAGCCAATGACTTACTATTTCGCACAACATTTTATAACACACGCACTTTTGAGGCCACTTTACGAGTTATATTGTGTTAAAACAAATTTTACCCGATTTTTGTGCCGCCGCCAGCGGCGAATGAGGTCAGTGTCACAACCCGGGAAGAAAAAAAGAAAAAGACACCGGGACTATCAGAGCGGCGAGAAACTTGCTTGCCGGGCCCATCCCGACGGCAGCACAAACTCGTGACGTAGGGTTTTCTCGGATTTTTAGAATCCTTCCTTGATGTCAATGTCACGAGGTGCTACGTTTTGCGGTTGGCTGCGCGCACATACTTTAATATTAACTTTAAATATGTTCTAAGCTATACTGACCGCTGATATTTTGCAGACGATATGTGTGTGCCCACATAAATCAATCTAACACAATAACTAGACTTCGAAATTTTTTTGTCAGTACTCCTTTAAGTCGACTTCTATATATAACAAATATATTGTAATATGTGGTATCGTTATAAGTGTACCGCACTGTATTGTTAGAACCAGTATCGCTTTAAGTGGTTTTGACTATTTACAGGGCATCAGTGATGTATCGTTACTAAGAACAGCCAGCAAATAGATATCCATAGAACTCACTTAAGCTTCACTATCTGATGAATCGGTTGCTCAATTCTTTTTAAATTTTTTTTATCACTCATTGCATATTATTTATTTCAGTGCCTACCAACAGTTGATGCCTGGGCAATAGGTCACTAGTACATGCATGTGCGTGAACATCATAAAATATGAACACAAAACTACATTTCCACCAATATCGGGGCTATACACTTCCGACACCAGGAAGCGAGCTTGAGTGGTGCACTTACTGCCGCATGCGCTCTACAGCGAATGTCCCTAAACCTTTCCAGGTGGCAGCCTGCCACCAATAATATTAGCAGGGAAGTGCATCTGCTCAAGGCAACACTGAGCTGGCCTATCTGGCAGGGGTGTCAGTTGTTGCCCCGAAGAAGACAAGTTCCTGCGTATAAATGTTTGCTTCAGCAGCAAACATCCCTTCTTCAACCTTTGTTGATCATATCATCTGTCTTCTTATGAACCTGTCTTTTGTGGAATTAAAGTTTGAAGAAAAAGAATAACCAACTTTTCCAATCAGTGAACTTGTTGAACTATTGTTTATAGTACTTACGTCTGAACAATCGTGTCGTTTATCATGGTAGTAAGCTTGACCGTCTTGTCGTTGGAGGCTGAGAGCACAAGTGCATCGCGCTGATGGAATGCGATGTCCTTGATTTCACCCTTGTGTATCAAGATGTACTGGGATGACTTCAAGTCGAAGAGTGAAACCTAGCAAAAGCAGATACGAAAAGAGTGGGGCAATTTCAGACGAATGGCAACAGTGTCTAAGTGAATTAAATTAGCTCAGACGAGAGTGTGGAGTTTAACACTCCAAGGCAACATACTGGCTACAGGAGACACCATATCGGAGCAGGGAGGGGGCCTCCGGATTAATTTTGATCAGGTGAAGCTCTTCAATGTGCACCTAAATATAAGCACACGAGAATTTCTTGTATTCCCCAATGATTGGAATATGGCCACCGTGGCAGGGAATTGAACCCATGACCTCGTGCTCATCAGCTGAATGCTGTAGACACAAAATCACTATTGCAGATACGAGGCGAATCAACTCGAATCGAATATCTTCAGGCAAATGCCTGGGAGTACTGTGCTGATGCATTAAGAGAACAGTAGCTTCTGTTTGAGAAGCTGTTTGATCAACTGGCTCGGATTTATTATTTGTGGTCCACGATTGCAAAGTGTGCCTTCCTGCATTGCTAACCATTTGCAATATTTGCCCTGTAAATACATTAATTCATTTTATCTTCCTTCCCATACAGCAGCAGCATCTAAACTGACTTCCTCAAGTTTTACTCCAACTTGAACGACAGACATCACTGCAAGAAATAGCACCACCCTTTAAAAAACAGGCTTGGAATCTGTCTGACATGTACAAATCCATATTTTCTCACAAATTTTTTCAATTACGAAGGTTTTGAATGTTCCTCTTCCACCAGTAGTGTTACCAGTTAGCAGTAATCGAATTCAGCTCCTGCAACACCTTCTTGACCATCCCTTTCTCATGTTATTCCTACTGTGCTCAACACAGAACTGCTGTGCAGCCAACATGGAGCGATGCATACACCACTGCGCCCCTTATCGTGCCAAGTTTTGGCCTCGGCACGGTCTCCGAGATTGGCCCGTCACACCACCCAATCTCAGAGGTAGTACTGCTCTCTGCTACTGCTGTATCAACATATGGGAGGAGACGCCTGGTAACACACATGTAGCCCAGAGTGACAAAGACACATATGAAATTAAGTACGTAATTTTTGCCTTTACAAACAACTTCCGTGTCAAATAAGCTTTCAGACCAATGCTTTGGCCTGCTTAGCTCTGCTGATGCTCACATTTCACACCACATCACTTTTTTTTCTATGGTTAAAAAATAATTCAACAATCTGTTCAAGCACAGAGGCATCATCTGCCCTAGTGTTTCTTAATGTGAACTACATGCAACTACAGCTTTTTCATGTGCACGCATTGGGGTGTTATAGCTTCACCTGCCAAATTAGAGTTATGCCATTCAGCATATGAGTAAGACCCATAGATTACAGCTGCAAGGAGTTTGCTGAATAGGAGAAAGGAGTATTCTTTGTGCAGTGGCATATCCACCTACCTTGCGAAGGCCGTACCCACTGAAAAGGCCGCTTTTGCTCTGCGACACCACCAGCAGATTCAGCACCCCAGAGACAGCCAAATTTCTACACGACGTGTTGTTATCAAGGTCAATAGCCCGATCCAAAGTGAACTTGCCCGGAGACCGTAGGGAAGAGCTGCTCCCGGCGCTGCAGTCAATGTGACTTGAGACAGAAGTCTCAAGCCTGCGAGTAGTTGCAGAAGCATATCTATTAGAGGAATGCTAAAGCGCGAAACTAAATAATTTTAGATTGCTAAGGTACATTGTTTCAAAGGCCCACAACCACTTATTTACCATAAAGAGGTTTACTGCAAGCAGTAAAAATAAAAGACAGACTTCCCTGTCTTGGATTCTGCGCCAAAAACCACAGCATCGTCAAAGATCTCAAAGCATTTTCACAAAGTGTCCTTGTGCATAAAAATTTCTATAGACATGCCAGGTTGTATTTGTGTCCTTTAGAAAGCACTGTAATTGTATTTTAAGCACGATGAACCGACTAAACTCAAGCAGGTGCTTTCAAAGTCCATGACATAATGTAAAGCTGGCACGGGAAATCAAATCAAACCAAACTTTATTCCAACATTCGGAATGCTGAGGGCCGTGGTCAAAAAGCCGCTACACGGGCTTAACCAGGACCACAACCCAGTACAAATGGCAGGGAAGGGCAAATACAGCACCGTAAGGATGAATCTAAGGTAAAAAAATAAATAAATTGTGCATAATAAACCAAACAATAATGTCAGACATATTGTGAGTACAGATCCAAAAGAAACCTAACTACAATGCAAGGCAGTGGATGAATACACTATATTCCAATAATTGCAACATCAGCATTAAGAGTAGATCATTCCATGTGGCGTCACCAGCTGTCTTCTGTATTTCCATCTCTTCTGACTTGCCGAGATTTTGGTCATGGTAAGACTAGTCATTCCGATCTTCCAGAAGGACAATTTACCAATCCAAGTTTAAGTAAGGGTAAAAATTTGAGCATGTTGGGTTTTCACGTTTAGATAAGAGGTGCGAAAATGATATGCAGCATTGTGCTTTGTGTGTGTCGGTGTACATGGGTAATCATTGTCACGCCTTTTATCTAAAAAAAGAAAAACAAGTTTGAAGTAATACTCTTCTTTAGTGTCCCCTTTAAGTAGGTTTCATTAGCCATTTACGTACGGACCCTTCAAAAAATGTTACGCAGCAATGTCCACAAGAAAGGTCACTTAAGAAAGCAGCACACTGAACATTTCATTA
Source organism: Dermacentor variabilis (assembly GCF_050947875.1). Taxonomy (NCBI): domain Eukaryota; kingdom Metazoa; phylum Arthropoda; class Arachnida; order Ixodida; family Ixodidae; genus Dermacentor; species Dermacentor variabilis. The sequence goes on from NC_134577.1 coordinate 50,684,307, forward strand.
GAAAAATAAAAAGCATCCTATCTCTTCCAACTTGAGGATACGGAGTGGTCCTAAGGAGCCAAATGAAGTAATTAATAGGTACAACAATGGTGCAACATTTTGAGAGGTTTCAAATATCAGGGTGTCTACCAAGTTGATATTTCCAAATTCCCTGAGTTTTCCAGGTTTTCCCTGAGCGCTTTTGCAAAATTCCCTGAGTGAAACAGAACTTTGTTTTATGTCGAGACAGGCTCACAACATGTTGCCCATTGCTATCACTCTCTAGTAAGCATGTTCAAAAATAAAAATGACTTAATCCAGTTTGAATAGTAAGGAGTAGTGCTTATTTTATTCAAAAAAGTAAACAGAAGGAATAAGGGGTTAGTAGCCTGCACAGTGAATAAAATACCTTCGAAAAGAATGGTAAAACCCACTGCAAATTGAGTTGAACATTCTCAAATACGAATAAGAAGGAGATGCATACCGAATGAAATATTTTCGAATATGAACTATTTCTATCAACTGATAGCAAGCTTATTGGTATGAGGCCCGAACGTTGTCACAAATGAGATTCTCTCTCAACAGGTGGTAATTAAGTCAACCTCAACTGACTGTCCTGACATAATCTCAGCCCCGCACAATGCCTCAGTGTTGCACTTCACTGATTTAGAAATTGTATTTTGGTTTGGATGAGGGAAACCTGCATCTCAGCGTCAGCCAACACTTTTTTTTTTAACTCAAGCTCCTTCAAAGAAGTGGTGGCACGCTACCTTTCCCATTCATTCCTCAATGTGCAGGTCCTTTCTGTTTTCGTTGTCCCTCCAGCGCGCATTTTCCCCACGGACTACTTGAAGCATCTTTTTGGTTAGTCGTACAGTCAACTTACAATTTTTCGCACTCCCTAGGGGCCGCGAAAACGTCTGAAAAACTGGGCATTTCGAAAAAGGGAGGATTGAATGAAATTGAATTGAATGCATGCTTTTTTTTACTGATCTTGAGGACTCAAAATTGCCACAGACACATCCGAAAAAGCTCTGAAGGAGTGCCAGTACACTTATTAGGCATATCAGTGCTCGTACTGTGACAGGAAATGGCGGCTGCACGCATGTGTAATTAAGGAATGCGTACTGTCTCCTGTGACAGTTGCCCCTTCCTACGCTTGTTATGCTTCACCGCGTAACACTTCTGTAATGAGGCAAAACTGACTTTCGTGACCCGGCCAGACCCTGTATTACGCAACGCACTGGGCTTTCCGAGCTCCGGAGCCAATCGCCAGTAGCAGAAAGGCGAAGTCGGTGCCATTGCTGACAGCAGCGAATCCGTTCAATAAAAAACACGGCACCAAACGGCAAGAAACTAAATGGCGAACGTCAAAGCAGCTACGATTGGCGTTTCTGCGGTGATGACTACGGCTGCCAGCAGATCTGCGTGAGAGCGCCGGTTCGAGGCGGCGAGATACTCAAAATAGAAGGTGGTGGCTTTGACTAATGCCGTTTCAGACCTGCGGTCATGGCAGAAAGTACAGACAATCGGACAGCGAAAGGTTCTTGCGTCCAAAATTTCAGACATTCTTATACATTGACCCTATGGTATGCATGGTGGTGCCGCGACGCCGTCGGACGTCCGGAAGTCGGTCGTTGACTGTACAATGGCAACTCCTCCAGCCGTCGACACGGCGTCAACAACAATTTGTTATGATTCCTCTGTGTTTTACTCGAGCCAGCTAACGTTATCGCCACCTTCGTTCCCTTTCAATAAACTTACAGCAAATTTTCGCTGATACAAGCGAAAATTCCTCGAGTTTTCCCCGAGTATTTCCCCCCCCCCCCGACTATTCAAAATCCCTGAGAATTCCCGGTTTTCCCGGTTGGTAGACACCCTGAATATACATATAAAGAAAGAAGTTGTCAAAAAAAATATGGATAGGAGGTGCAGCACGCTACTCGTGTTGCACACGTCCTATACCAAGGTTGAGTTTTCAACAAGCCTATCTGCATGCAACAGCAGAAAACTGCAGTCATCTAGCTGCTCCAGTAGATAAAAGAGTCATTAACGAGGGTATCATAAATACAGTGCTGCAGACGAGAGCATGCTTTTACCAAAACCCCTTCTACCTTAATCTGACTGCGTACAATGTCACATTCAGTGTGGTAGATTTAAAAAATTTTTGTGTGTCTAACAAAGAAAGCCTAACGAAACAATCGCAACAGAAAAGAAGAAGCACACAGGAATTAACTTCAGCAGATGTAATGACAGTGCAGCATACCTCATTCTCTTCATGTTGGAAAACTCCGACTTGACCTTCTCGTAGTCGTTCAACAGCAGCTTGTACTTCTGGCGCATCAGCTCGGCGTCAATCTCTGAGCGCTTGCGCTTCTCCCGCTCTGCATTCAGCTCGCTCACGACCTGGTCCAGCTGAATCGTGTCCAATGCCTGTGCGCAAACATCGTCAACACATGATTGACATGATGCGCAAACAAATATACATGGGCACCTAGCAACGTCTTTGACCAAAACGAAGAGCATTCTTCTACAGGAAGTTCCTGACACATGTACTGACGTGATGCAGCTGCGTGTAAACGTTGACACCATGCGGGTAAGAACATTGAAAAAAAGAAAGAACAAATGAAGTTTCCGCTCCCACATGGAAGCTTTCTTCACTAGGGTAGTGAATGTGAAAATGAAAGTGAATTTTGAAAAAAAAAAAGGAAATCTGGGGTTTTGCATGCAGCGCAACACCATACCCACTGGTCTACTGAGGCAAGTCATTGAAAGTGGATGGAAGGTCACTGCAGATAAGGCTTTCATTTAGGAGCCGGAGTGTTGTTTCTCCCTTTCAACATTTTTAGCTGGAAGCTGGTCGATGTCAGTGTTTTTCATAATTGTGCCGTGGTCATCCAGATCAGACAACCTTTTGTCAACTCCCTAGGTTTCATGCCAACGTAGCAACTATGTTGTGGAGAGGTCCATGCATTAAAAATGGCAGCTTATTAGATCTCTCCCCAAGCTGATGATGGCATGGCAACCCCTCTATCCCTGCATAGTATTCACATTTCCCCTTTCTGTGGGAGCTTGTTCAGGGACATGGTTCTATTGTGTGCCTGTACCTTCATGCAAATGCATGAGAGGGGGCAAAGGTTCTGACTTATGTGATTATGTAGAATAGTTCATAGCGATTATATTTTTACTAGCTGACTAACGAAACACAGAATTACATATTTTTAGACATATGGTTTTGCAGGAAATCTGACTCCCAGAATGAACTTGCATAATACGAGCTGTCCTCACAACCTGTGCCCTCTGCTACTGCCTCTGAAATGGGCTTCTAGTTTACGGCTCTACATAGTGGCCTGTCGTACTCTGGTGGCCCAGGTGAAATCGTCCAAATTTCAAGTTGGCCCAACCTCCAATTTCAACTTGGCCCACCCTCAAATTTCAAGTTAGCAATGCCCCAAATTCAAGTTGGCCCATCCACAAATTTCAGGTTGGCCCACCCTTAAATGCCACGTTAGCCAACCCCCCCCCCCCAATTTCAAATTGGCCCACCCACAAATATAAAGTTGGCGCACCCACAAATATCAAGTTGGCGCACCCACAAATATCAAGTTGGTGCACCCACAAATATCAAGTTGGAGCACCCACAAATATCAAGTTGGAGCACCCACAAATATCAAGTTGGAGCACCCACAAATATCAAGTTGGCCCACCCCCAAATTTCCGTTGGCCCACTCCCAAATTTAAGCTGACCCTCCCTTACTATAAGCTTCCCATGTATCTTCTATGGAGTCCTATGTATCCCTACGGGTATTCTCTCCAATAATTCTGTATTCATTAAAATTTTTCTAATCGCTTATAAAACTACCAATCATCTACATTTACACTATTACAACAATTAAATTGTGCATTCTTGGGCAGGTACAAGACATTACACTTTTCATGTGACGAAGCTGGAGTACTCGCCAAAGGATACTTACATGCATTAAAGGAAGCTAATGACAAAAACAATTTCATGCACACAAAAAATAAATGTATCATATTGACGCGAAATAAGTTTGCACGTGATGACACGGGACCCTTAAGGCGAGAACGACGAAGTTGACGAAGTTCGTGGTTGCGCGCGCGCTCTCCGAGGACCAGCCATCGCTAAAGGCAGACGTCTTTTTTTCCAATCTGTTGGTGGTAAACTGTTTTAGTTGTAATAGCTGGGTGACAATATATTACTGTAACTAAACTGTCTAACTGCAAGATAGTTATGTAAGATAAACAAAGATTTTTTTTGTACAATTTTTGATTGGGAAACAGAAAATGCACTCGAGTGCTGTGCGTACCTCGCGGGTGCCTATATGCTAGGCCCGCCCTTTTTTAACCCCTGCCGCCGGTGGCTTCACTCGCTACTGTAGGCGACCGCAACGGCTGCCACTCCAGAAGTTTTAGTACATAACCTCCTGGCATGGAAGGCACAGAGTGTGGCACCAAGGAGGTGCAAGTGCAATGAGTCGTTGACATCGAACCAGCAAAGCCATCGCATGCATACGCCACTACTTTCAAGTGGCTCCCTCAGTGCAATGGATATGTGCAGCTATAGTGCGCAGCAGTTGGGAATACCTATCGCACTACTATCTTCAAGGGTGTTGCGGGAAAGCTTGCCACCTGTCAGCAGAGCGCACGTGGTCTGGGGTGGTGGAGTTCGACATACCCATTTTACGTCCAACCCAGTTCAAAATGAAAAATTTTAAATGCAGACAATTTTCCAGGTGATGTAGAAAGTGTTCGATATACGCAATAATTCGATATATCCGTCTTCGATACATCAAGGTTTGACTGTATCTCCAAAAAAATCTAAATTTTTCACATAACAGGTCTTCCACGACAAAAACTTTACTTTAGGCACTGCAGTTGGGTGTGCCATGCGGCGAAGCAGTTCCTCGATGTGAAACAGAGGAATGTTGAATGTCTTGCAGTAAACTTGTTTTCGGCTTGGTTTTCCTGTCGATGTAGCATTTCTTGCAGTTTCTACAAGTCTCCATCTTGACAAGCTCTCAAGCACTCCAAACGACAACAAAGACAGGACGAAGCAAAAAGTGAAACTTAGCGGGCTGCAGCTGCCAATGTTCTGGGCTGGGTTGAAATGTCAATGCCCTCAGAATCAAAGTCCAACGAAATCAAAGTCCAAAGCCGCAGATGCAGTGGAATCGCAAGATCTACGATCTCTTGAAGTGCGCATGCGCCCCGCTTCCGGAAGCGCCCATTTTTGCTTTCTACTTTGATGATCGCGAAACTTCGGAGCGTGTATAAAAATCACCAGGGAAAGAAGGCAAACTGCTTAGGAAACAAAAACAAAGTTCTCCTCGTCCATTTCCAATGGCGCAATGTGCCCGTGATCAGCGTGGAAGGTCTCGAAAGCGGTGTTTCAAACCATCGATAGCAGGCTAACAATGCCCAATGGGAGTGGCGGGTGAAAGAGTTAAGGTATATAGGTGCCAAATACACTCGAACCTCATTATAATGACACGGGACATAATGAAATAATGAATATAGCGAAGTAAAATTGACCTGCCAATGGATATAACAAACTAGGTTTGTCTCTGAAACAAAAAAAAAATGCCCGACCATTACACGTCGAGTACATCGCTTTCAGTGGCGTACAGCACTCATTCACCGTGGCAGTTCAAAAGTACTGCATTCCCGCGTAGAATATGCCATCAAACAACACTGGTCTTCCTCACTGCCATGGGTAGATGCGCAGAAGCAGCAGCTCCTTATCGCACTTGTCTACTGACCTCTCTCTCTTACTGCAGCTGGGTGCGGCCTCTGAGATCTTCCTGGCACAATCTCAGAAGCTATGCTGCTTGGCTACGCACGACCATGCAAAAGATCTAAAAAATCTAAATTTTTCACATAACAGGTCTTCCACGACAAAAACTTTACTTTAGGCACTGCAGTTGGGTGTGCCATGCGGCAAAGCAGTTCCTCGATGTGAAACAGAGGAATGTTGAATGTCTTGCAGTAAACTTGTTTTCGGCTTGGTTTTCCTGTCGATGTAGCATTTCTTGCAGTTTCTACAAGTCTCCATCTTGACAAGCTCTCAAGCACTCCAAACGACAACAAAGACAGGACGAAGCAAAAAGTGAAACTTAGCGGGCTGCAGCTGCCAATGTTCTGGGCTGGGTTGAAATGTCAATGCCCTCAGAATCAAAGTCCAACGAAATCAAAGTCCAAAGCCGCAGATGCAGTGGAATCGCAAGATCTACGATCTCTTGAAGTGTGCATGCGCCCCGCTTCCGGAAGCGCCCATTTTTGCTTTCTACTTTGATGATCGCGAAACTTCGGAGCGTGTATAAAAATCACCAGGGAAAGAAGGCAAACTGCTTAGGAAACAAAAATAAAGTTCTCCTCGTCCATTTCCAATGGCGCAATGTGCCCGTGATCAGCGTGGAAGGTCTCGAAAGCGGTGTTTCAAACCATCGATAGCAGGCTAACAATGCCCAATGGGAGTGGCGGGTGAAAGAGTTAAGGTATATAGGTGCCAAATACACTCGAACCTCATTATAATGACACGGGACATAATGAAATAATGAATATAGCGAAGTAAAATTGACCTGCCAATGGATATAACAAACTAGGTTTGTCTCTGAAACAAAAAAAAAATGCCCGACCATTACACGTCGAGTACATCGCTTTCAGTGGGGTACAGCACTCATTCACCGTGGCAGTTCAAAAGTACTGCATTCCCGCGTAGAATATGCCATCAAACAACACTGGTCTTCCTCACTGCCATGGGTAGATGCGCAGAAGCAGCAGCTCCTTATCGCACTTGTCTACTGACCTCTCTCTCTTACTGCAGCTGGGTGCGGCCTCTGAGATCTTCCTGGCACAATCTCAGAAGCTATGCTGCTTGGCTACGCACGACCATGCAAAAGATTCACTTCCTTCTCTCTCTGCGGCTAAGCCTAGCCTCCGAGATCGCATTGGCACCGGTGCAAGTCAAAACAAGCTTGGAGGCCATGAGCTCGATAAGCCAAGCCGGCGCAGCAAAGTTTGCCTGCATCCTCGATCACACAATGGACCACGCGCTGCTCGACCACAACGAGCTGAGTGGAAGCGAAAGACCACCACCTTGGAAGAGAAGAGGCAGCTAACAAAAGGCTGTCACATCTGATGCTATAAGTTGATTGTTGCACACGCCAAAGATTCGTTATTTCATTAAAATTTCATCGCTTACGTGGCTGTGTAGCGGCTTTGCGGGCCGCAAAGCTGTCTTCGTATTTAAGGTTTACAATTGTGCGTGCACCTCATCGGGCATACATTGCAGTAAAGGGCAATAATGGATATAACAAAGTAATTTTGCCTCCCACTTCAACTTCATAACAAGGTTCAAGTGTACTGCTATTTAGGCATGTATAGGCTCCGTTAAACAACTATCACTGTGTATCCAAGGATAAATTATAGAAATGCAGCCCACTAAACCTCCGTTTTGCGAAATTCCCTTTATTTTCTCCATAAAACAAAACGAATCAATTTGTATGGTTACAAGATTTATCTCAAATTTAGTGTCACTTGACACTATAACGAAGTTGTGAAACGGGCACCATCTGAAGATTTTCGGGTTTCGTGTTGTGCCTTTTCTTGCTGATTATTGGTTTGTATGTAGTAAAGGAACGCTCAGCATCAACCGAATCTAGGGGCAACATATTCGTGCTCTGGAGCATTTGATGATCCAACGCCCTCTGGAATTCCAGAATGTACACTGGTCAGAACCTTTGACAGTTCTTTCAGGAAAGAAAATGTGTGATTTTTGTTTGATTGAAGTTTTTAACTATCAGCAACAGGTACACTGGGAATGATGGCGAACCTTACCTGAATGTCCAAAATGAAACTCACATTCGGTGTCAAGAGTTAAAAATGTGAAGTGATTGCACAAGCACACTAAGGCGTCGTGTAATGCCATGTAGTGCAGTTCAAGCCCTTCTCAGAGCAACGTTCTCATCTGCGGCAAAGCCTTTACACTGGTGAAGTATTTGTGCTACTAACTGGCTCCCTTCAACCAAGTTCCTCAGTGGATGATAACATTACAAGTAAGACTTGGTGAAAACACAGAAAAGGGTATTTTTAGGCTCTTTACATCCAATATTAGGCACCAACATCGAAATAACACAATAGTGAAAATAACGAAAAACATAATAAAAGTGCCATTAAAATAGTTCTAGACCCATAATTCATGCTTCTATATTAAATAGGAAGGTGAGGAAAAAAACAGGCATTTTCTCTAAAGTTTCGGTCTCTGCTCATGACTAAGAGATAGTGGAATGTGTAAGCACTGAGAATTTCATCTATAGAACTTGAAGAAGGCTGGCCTAGCAAAGGCATCTGAACAGAAATATGCACAAATGCACCTTTGGTTCCAACCAATGACAGGTCTTCAGAACACTGTGGGCTGCAGAATGCTGACACAGTTTTGCATGTGCTATTCCAGAAAACAATGAAGCCTAATGAGCACAAACATTTGTAATTTAGTTTTGTTTAGACTCTCAATTTTGCTTACTAAGGCTATGTTAATATTCCCCATAGAGTTTTCATAGACTCGGCTTTAGCCTCAATACATTCACTTGGGTTAAAAGTTCACAGCTAATATCTAATAGTCCAACACCTAATAAATACCTGATAAAGTCTAATACTTGGCTAGTGATCAACCTCTTCTTTGTTGGCTACCAACTCAATATTGTCAGAAGATCTGAATAACAAGACGAAAAGTGATACTGGGGCTCTGACAGACGCCTTAGTCAAGCGCATCATATTAATTTCGACAAACTGAGGTGCACCTAAACTTAAGTGCCCAGTTGTTCTCGTTAGGTGTCGATGAATAGCAATATTTACAGTATGAAGAATAGTAATTATTACATGTATAGTCGAAGACGACTACAATAAGGCCAGAAACTAATCAAACTGAATATTGTATTATGTTCAAATTGTTTACAAAGAAGAAACGGTCATTCTCACTATTAATATTAAACAATGTTCACATCCTAGTGTTCACAATGTTACAAAGTTTCTCACCATTAGCTTCTGTGCAAAGATGGGGCGGATATCGACTCTCCTGGCTGGTGCGTTACACTGGGGACACTTGGCGCGCTGTCCTCGAACCCACCTCTCAATGCAGCTGCGAGGGGAAAAATGGGGAGGGGGGACTCATTTGTATTCAGTGTTCATTCAACAGAGTTAGTGTTCGAGGTCCCACAGCACAAACGGGGCACCAACCTCAGTCCATACAGATGTCCACACTTCAGGGATGCCAATCGATGGGTTCCCGATGCTGTCCAAGCTTCAAAACATATTGTGCAAGTCTGAAAAAAAAGAAAAAGAACATCGACTCGGCTCAATGCAAATAAACAGCTAAGGAAAGGCTACTGGTGATGGTTCAACAATGTCACAACAGATCGTGCAAACGAAAGCGCATTTACTTTTGTGTTTGCCCATATCAGAGCCCTACTCTAAAGCCAAACTGGAAACGTTTCGCAAGAAAGTCCCGCAAACACACGAACAGCACAAATAAATGCACAGTTATGCCCTGTTCACACCGGAAAATTTCCCGTTGGCGACATCGGTAACCAAAGCATCTACGTTGTAAGACAGAAAAATGCCTTCATTGCACAGATCAGTCCAAGGCCGATTTTCGTTGACAGAAAAAAAAGCATCACTTGTCCCAAGCCAACCACACCACAGGATTAGGAGAGAACGAAGGGGACAGGGGGGGGGGAAGCAGCCAACGGTTGTAAACAGCCAATTAGCCATTTTGCAAATGGCACAGGCATGGCCAGTCACATCATTGTTTGCAAATATATTTGCTGGTATTTTTCGAATCTGTGCCATGGTTTATGTGAAGACAAGTCTGCAGGAGAGCTCATGGAAGTTTCTTTTTTTTTTGTGCCTAATTGCAGCTTTTATTCTGACATCCTCCATCGTTTGCAACTGTTTGCAATGGGAACTAACACAGAAAGAAAGAAAGAAAGAAAGAAAGAAAGAAAGAAAGAAAGAAAGAAAGAAAGAAAGAAAGAAAGAAAGTTATGTGCATTAAAATAGCTGTGAGTTAAGTGTGCGTGTGTGTTGGCAGTGTTGTTGAAACGAGCCGAATTGGGTTTTCACCATGAATGAACATAGCATTTTTATTTCTCTCTGTACTGTTGCATTAGAGAGTATTATCATTATGAGTCCAGCCTGCTGTAAAATTAATTGATCTGAGAATAAGTACATGGTTTATCCTGTGCTGTGTATATCTAGGTACGATGCGATACTGCTGGTGAACGCGACCAATGATGTGCACTACACCCGGCAATACAACCAAAGCTATGTGCCTGCGTTCACAGTGGGGAGCTTCTGCTTTTGCGTTACTAGGCCAAGCAGTGCCGATGTTCTGCTGGCAGTTTGTAGGACCAGGAAAGCCAGACACGGACACCGGTAAGCCAAAACTAGGAACAACAAGTAAGAAGATCCTTTTCCAAAGCAAACTTGTTATTTGTTATGAAATTAATCTTGAACAACAAAATTATAATATGTTTTACGATTTGGTTATGCTACATAGCTTACAGTTCCTGCATTGGTAGACTTCACGCATATGCGCAGTAAAGAAATGTGTACTTCAGCTTCGTAGCGTTAGCTGTGCTGCCACAGAGAGTTGTCGCTGAGTGTACCTACCCGTAAGTGGAGTGGTGCACGCACTGTTACCCCTGTAGCTGCAAGCGCGGCCAATGTGATGTTCTTGATTAGCATGCCATCGTTGTAGACACACTGTGAGAGCCAGCGATGCTAAAGCGTCACGGAGCAAAATGATAAGCCAACCACTAATTCAAAACAAACCTGCCAGAGGCAGTCTGACAAGTTTACGAGTGTCTCGCAAGAGTTGACTGGCGGCAACGAGCACTTCATCGCGCGTGCAGCAAGAGGTTCGGTGTGGACACGTCCCTCTAGTCGGCACAGCTCCTTGAAAGTTTAGCCGTGTGAATCTGCCATTGGCACACACACGCCCACTTCCCATAGCTAGAGAAGGAAACAAGTTCCTCTTAAACCCGACGCCATCATGTGCCACTATGCTCCATTTCATACTTTGGAGGCTAAGTGGCAGAAGATACACAGAGGTGGTGCAGTCACTCAAATCTTACTCCACACGTTTCCTAGTGCAGTTTGTTTTATTATATACAACACTTTTTGCAGAATAACTACTTCATATATCGCAACTGCACTTCACGGACGTGAGGTTACGTCAAATTACATATTATTTGTGCGCTTTTGTGCATACAATATGCGACATACTATGTTTCGGTCGTGAGCACTAGCGGTGCGCTGTCACCACTGGTTGCATAAACGTGTCGCTCCACTCGCTTGGCGGTGAATATGTTTGGACCTGCAACATCTTCAACATTATATTTACATAATGTCTTGCAACATTAATCTGTAGGACAGTGCTACATCAAATTATAGGATGCATACCTACATTTTTCTTTCATGTGTTACGCACTATTTATTGATTGCAAATGCAAGCAGCGAGAAAAGTCTCTATGCCTTTGTAGTGTCACGTGTTATGCACGAATGGATCATGGTTCTACTAGCTCGTGCTATCGCTTGACATAGCTGTGCAACTACGCCGCAGTCACCCAACACTGCTGCATGCATTATGCGGTGAAGTCAAACATCAGAAAACGCTATAGCTGACAGGTAACAGGAACAAAAGAGATGCAAGAGTCAAGCATCCCCATAACTATGGCATTCATTGCAATTTCCCAGAATAATTTAAGGCTTAGGGAGAAATCCCTTTACACACTTGCGCAAATTATAGAGCGGCATGTGGACGACTATACAGAATATGTCAGCAGGTGGCGCTATGCATTGATTATTGCATATAAAAAAGCAAGATATAAGAAGGAAGAAGAAGCATGTGCTTGCTGCGGTAAAGCTGGGGAAACTATGGAGCATGTTTTATTAGAATTTGAAGAAGTCTACCCAGCAGTCGATTTAGGCACCAGTGGCCTCCTTGAAACCCTTGGGTTCAGCGAGAGCAGTGGAAAAGTAAACATGTCCGCAATAGAGATAAGTAAGAGACGATTGGAGGATTGGTGGAAGAAAAGTAGGGAAACGACAAAAAAAAACGGAGACGTACAAAAGCATAGTTCACAATAGGGGATCAGAAAAATTGGTTGTGGGAGGTCATAGTGTTTCTTTTTCTTTTTTTTATTGTTTAACCTAGGTAGGACATTAGGCAGTATAATAGCCAGAGCTTGGTGGCGCAACCCACCGCCCCGTTCCGGAGGGGACGCTTATAACATCCATCCATCCATGCATTTTTGACAGCACAGCACATTTGTACAGACAGGAAATAAAGTTCGCTGCAAAATCGTTGATATTAAAAAATCAACTGTGGTGTGGAAATACACTGGAAACACAAGTGTATGATATTCAACAAGTATTGCTTTCTGTACACAGCTAGGTTAAAAGTGCTTTTAAGTTTGTTTACTTACTCCTAGCTCAGTAGACTGCAAAAGAGACACATGCAATAACATACTTGTAAAACAGTGAATAATCTAGCCACATAAAACATCTGACCACTGCAAATTTCTTGTACTACAATCTACTGCACAAAATTAAGTGTGAATGAGACCGCTACGACACAAGTGCAGAAGTAAACGCATCGAAATCAATGACAGCCCAAAAGAAAGAAAGGTCAAACAAGTTACAGTATGAACAATAATTAAAGTGAATTTCAATATTAGGTTTATGTTTCAAGATCACACCTCATTGACTGATAGTGTGCCACTCGCATTCCAGAGTTCAAATTGATTCATAAAATACTGGAATAGAGTAATCTTATGATGACCATGACGATTCCGTGGGTCCTCAAGTGAATATCTGCGCACCGCAAATGAATAAAAATGATCTGTTGACACTGTTTAGCTACATCTACGTGTCCCGATTTTTTCACAGTGATTTCGAAGAAAGAAAGAAAGTTGAGGGAATTTTACAGCATTTGTAAGAAAAAAAGAAAGATACTTATTATGTTGCGTCGACATAATAAAAACAAGCTACGGACAGTCGCCGACTGACTTTTCGAATCTCATGGGGACCGAGAAATAGTCCAAAAAATGAACAGTCCGAAAAACTCGTTCGGCAAAAAAAAAATAAAATAAATAAATAAATAAAGAAAAATAGGCCTAGAGCAGTTTAAAAAATATCTAATAATGCCGTGCCTTGTACTACACTTGGAGGTGCTCAGATTTGCGTGGATTTGTGCAAGAGTGACGTAGTCTCCGTAAAAAAATCTCTAATAACGCCTTGCCTTATCATACTACGCTCACCAAGCACCACCGCATTAGCGATTTGAGATCTCTGTTGCTGGAAATCGCCATGGAGATTGAAGAAACAAGCCACGTTTCTTCGAACCATTTGGCTCTCACTAAGGCACATGAGATGGTACCGATCACACAAATGCGAAGCCTCATCATACTACGCTCACCAAGCATCACCGCATTGGCGATCCAAGATCTCTGTTGCCGCAAATCGCCATGGAGATTGAAGAAACAAGCCACATTTCTTCGAACCATTTGGCTCTCACTAAGGCACATGAGATGGTACCGATCACACAAATGCGAAGCCTCATTATACTACGGTCACCAAGCATCACCGCATTGGCAATCTGAGATCTCTGTTGCCGCAAATCACCATGGAGATTGAAGAAACAAGCCACATTTCTTCGAACCATTTGGCTCTCGCTAAGGCACATGAGCACATGAGAGATGGCACTGATCACACAAATGTGAAGCCGCATGAACACACACAAAGATGTAATGTTGTCTCCCAGACACACCTGCTCTGTGGACCCACCACGTGCAAATAGCAACCGAAACTTTAAAAATAAATAAATTAATAAAAATGGATCCCGCATTAAGGGACTATGACAATTGTGCTGAATGAAAAAAGAAACAGTAAAAAAACAAAAGTGATGTCTCCCAGAGCGTTTTGTCAGCCAAGGAAGAGCGGGCACGGCCTCCAAGACTGGAGAATGACACGCACTCTCTATTGAAAGCGTGCACATCCCAATCTCTGGGCTATAAAGCGGGCCACTGGAAACCAAGCCTGGCCAAACCAGCGGAAAATCCAACATGGCGGTGCTCAAGATCGAGTAACGTGGCTCAGAATGAGCAATTTATTCCAGAAAATCACATTTTGGGGCGTCAATTCGTCTAAAAAATTGGTCACGAAAATGCATTAACTCTATGGGAATCCTGACGGTGCATTTATGAAGTCCGAAATATGCATCAAGTCCAAATATTTGGAGTCCGAAAAATCTTTTGGTGACTGTATAATATACACAATGAAACATTTTCAATGCTTTAGTTCCACATGCAAAAATTTCTTACAAAAAAATAAAAAGAGCAAGAAACTACATTAAGACGATTAAGGGGCACGCAACGAAATTTCGCCATGACTACATCAGTTATACTACTCATAAATGAGTAATGTACTACTGAAGTGATATCGATCAAGATGTCTGACTATTGCCTCATTTCATTAACAGTTTTTAAACAGCACCTAAGCAAACAACATGCACCCCTGGTGGCTAGTAGATATGATGTAAATCCCAGTACATTATTACAACGAAGGTGCACAATAAAACAACAGACGAAGGAAGGAGATACGAGACAACCAGATCTCCTTCCTTCATCCATTGTTTTATTTGGCGCCTTTATTGTAATCACGTATAACCAACTCGCCCACCAGCACGTGCCCAGTACATTGCTTCCAAGGTTTTCAGCCTGTCACAGGCACCATTTAATTTCGGACGTCATACCAAGGAGCCGCCCTGATTCACAACATTCTGGGTTCTACATAATTTCCAGCAAGCGGTCACGGCAACATCTTTTTCAATTGCAGAAGCAAAAGACTTATTTTTCTTAGCTTATTTTGGCGCCTTCACTTGTATTTCAAATATCTTTTGCACCAAGGCTACTCTAGATCCACGTTACCCGAAATTAGGCTTTTTATGCGGTATATTTTATTGTAGTTTATGAACAGGTGATGCTTAAAAGGCAACAAAGAAAGAAAAATATTTTTTTCATTGCAGAGTTTCAGCTTTCAGTACGAATTTCTTGGCTAAATATCTCTGGACAACATTCAATTATGCTTAGTAAGCGTAATTTGTTGAGTTGGAGCTGGAACCAAGGAAGGGGAAGTAGGATTTTCATGCACGACTTGCTTTTCAACAACACAGTTAGTGGAGCAAGTCAGATGCAAAATCACCAGCAGCAGTGGAATCACACAGGCAATGTAGAGCACATGCGAAATACACCCCTGTCTCACATCCAATGAGAGCCGTCTGTACAAGATGCACACAAAGCTGTAGGTGGCTAGGGGTAAAGCTGGCTTTTGGTGTTCTGCATGGTGTTGCCCATAAGGCAACAAACCTGTTACTAAAAACATTTCTGAAAAGTATTGTTTTTTTGTTGTTGTTGTTGTACATCCTCAATCGTGATGTGCATTGCACTTTTCAATGGTAATGTCCTTCTGGTATTTTCATGCCTCATCCTTAAAGGGTTTAGGAAGAACACAGGTAAATTAGCCAGTCCCCTGATACTCACAGTTCCTTCTTCATCGGAAACACTCCGTTCGTGTGCAGGCACTGGCTGCACTGCTTGTTGCTGCGGCTGTTGCTGCTCACTTGATGCAACTACCACTGGAACATCTACCTGTGGCATGCCATTTTCTTCGACTTCAGTGTCCGAATTATCTGGCTCTGATCGGGAGCCTGCAATAAGCCAATAAAGGGACAATCTTCTTACAAGGCAAGTAAGATCAGTTTGTACGCACTTCCACTCCAACGAGCAACCCTGCGGTCCAGGGAAATCTGCAAGACTGGAAGGCATAACTAAACATTGCTCTCGAGTCACAAATTGCGGTGGATTATCGGTAAATGTGGCAGAGTTACATAACCTCACTACAAAGCAAGTGCAACTAAACTGAAAGAGTTAAGGTGGTAGGACAATCTTTCGTAAATTTCCTAGTGAGTCGTCGTGATTACAGCAATTCAATCTTAATTTAGTTTATACTCAGTCACGTGGCTATTTTTCATAAAAAGTTTCAAATCAGCGGCGCGTAGCACACAAAGTCCTAAGTCATTGGCTATAAGTTTACAACAAAGGAGACGTTATTCCTGCACCACAGTTACCATAATGCTGCATATCAAACATCTCATCAGATATGACAGCACACCTTCGGTACGTTTTTCTTTTTTCTTCGCTACTGCTGAACGGCACAGCAAAAATAGGTCACTACACAAATTTATGAAGCATAACTGAAAGGGCTAATATTCTGGAGTTGTTCTGCTGCATGTGACGGCCACCATAGCACAAGACTCCGAGTTAACTTCAACCGCATGGGCTTCATAACATGCATTCCAACCTAAGCACGTGAGTACTATTGCACAAGTGACAAGAAAAAAGTACATTTTGACGTCATAGGCATTGTACACCTGGGTCGGTGAAATCAGCTAACTCCCAATTTATTTGAGAAATGCTGCATCCACATAATCTGCATTACTTGGCAAAAAAAAAGGTGGTATAATCTAACACAATATCAGAGTTGCAAAGATGATTTAATGCCTCCATCACAACAGCGATAGTAATAGAGTGAAGAGGCTATGACAACCTACAAAAGGGCAGTCCAGAAAACAAGCCACAAGCAAGGTTACCTGGAGACTGAGTTCGATCATCTTCATCAGGTAGCTCATCTCCACGATCAGTCCACACTTCAACAACGCTAGAGACATCTAGTTGTTCTGCTTCTGAGAGCACCTGAACGGATGATGAGTCCGAGTCATCAAAATCTTCCTGCAACAAAGCGACAACGTATAAGGGTTTATTAGCGGTTTGCGATACAAGACGTTAATCAGCCACTTAAGAGTGTTAGAGGGACAGAAAAAGCCCTTTATTTAAAAAGGGATTCTTGAGCTGATATGTATTCACCCACATACTACTCTGCAGGAAATGGGATCTAGGGAAACCCCCAAAAGCAGGGTATCGAAGTGAAACTTACTGTTGCTCATGTTGGCTGAAACAGCAGTGGAAGGCTTCCCTGTCACCCCTGCAGAGCCTATTGAGTGGAGCATGACCTAGACTACTGAACTAGGTCATTTTTGCAGGCGAATGCACTGAGCGCCGTTAGCAGCTCAGGTGAACTTTTAATCCTCTGCACCTAGGCAAATACCATCACTACAGTGACAGCGCAGTGACGACAGCGACTGCGAAATTATGTTTCGAGTAGTCATACAATTGCTACTGCAATAGAAATAACTTGGCAATGATAAAAGCCCAACCCACATGTTTCGCACAACACATTGTGACGAGTAGGGACAAGTGTGCCAGAAATTGCTTACGAGTGACTGAGGCATGACCGACTCCGAAGAGGAATAAG
Organism: Dermacentor variabilis; assembly: GCF_050947875.1. NCBI lineage: Eukaryota > Metazoa > Arthropoda > Arachnida > Ixodida > Ixodidae > Dermacentor > Dermacentor variabilis. The sequence goes on from NC_134577.1 coordinate 50,701,737, forward strand.
TGCACGTGGTGTGGCACAGTGCGGTACTGCACACGAGGAGAGCGTGCAACAAGGTTCAATCGGCAACAGGTCAGGCGCAATGGGTTTGGCCGAAGGAACACTCGGACCGACATAATGCGGAAGATGTGTGTTTGGCTCTCACCAGGAACATATCTTTTTCGTCCACTTTCATTTCACTTTACTTTCTCATTTCTAGGTTTCAATTAAAAGCTCAGGTAATTTTCCCTATGCTTCCCTTGGCTTCATTGTCTGTTGCTTTCATGTGTTAGTACTAGAGTAGTAATGTTGATCTCTGTCACAAAGTGGCAACACTACGCTATTAGAAATTGGGGCTTTTCTGCTAGGTACTGCTTACCTGTGAAGTCTCAAGGAACCCAGGCAATAAGTAACATGTTTGTAAGTGCACAGGAATACAGATGAAAAGCGGCCAAGATTTCTAGAAGTTGAACAAAAGAACTAGCAGTCTTTTGAGTGAAGCCACAGGTGGCCTGCTGCAACTAATGGAACATATTAGGCTCAGACATTCCTGAAAGAATCGTCTGGTGACTAAGTGTGTGGATTTGCCATGCACAAAAAGTGTTAAATGGCTGCATTAATGTCACACAGCTCGGGCAAATGTCGCATGCCACATCAGGCATGCCACAGTGTGTAATCCAAATTTTCAAACGCCAACAGCATTACAATGTCCACTGAACTATCAGTACAAGGATGCTTGTCCATTCCAGATCCATCAAACCATCACCACTGCAACCAAGAGACGAACAACCCGTGATTTCGTGCTCAGCTTACAGCAAACGAGGAACTGTGGCAGGTCATAACAACAACAACAACAACAAAAAATGTGAGGAAGTCCCCCGTGCTGTTCAAAGAAGCGCACGAAGCTCTTACGCATGCCTTAGCCTTCAACTGCACTGTATCTCTGAGTGCTGTGGCAAACAGGTCTACACAATGAAGATGAAAGTGCAGCTGAGAAAATTTAACAGCACAGGTGGAGCAGAAGGGACAGGATTGTTCCTGTTTCCTCCTCGCATATAGTTCCTTTACATTGTCTGTACTTTTTTTTTTTTTGGTTCGCAACAGTCACTTTGCAAGCTACATACCACATGGGCAAACTCACTACCATCCTCAAAAACAAACAAGAACTGTCATGTTCAAATTTTTTACAGTATATACTATAGTAGCCTACTGGCATAGTTTTGGACAGCAAAGATAAAAGGTATAGTGCCAGCATGCTGACTTTCAAAATATGACCAAGTCGCACTATCAAATTGGCTAAACAACTTCTGTTGTAAATGACTTGTACATCCTGCACTTACGAGATCACTCATGTTGCCAACGTCCACTTGAACATGGATGCCAGTTGAACTGTTGGTTGTGCCTTCGTCAAAGTCGAAGAGATCCTGGTCATCATCTGACTGGTCAGTGACACTACCCGACAGATTGCTCACTGTGTCGTCACTGCCCGCAATCGACACGTCTGTTTCCCACTGGCTGCCTTCTTCCTCAGAGTCACCAGAAACATCCACATCAGACATCTCAACGTCTAATGACCTGCATTCGAGACACACGACACATCTTGCAGTCCACACAGGAATGCAACAGTGACAGCATACCATTCATGGCCAAACGAAACAAGTTCTGCAGAAATTCATCACATGGAGGTAGACAGATCCACAAAAGGGGAAGCCAGCATATGCATGAATGTTGCACAAAACTACAAGAGAGATCAATACGGTTTCCTCAGAAAAGAAGAAAGTCTTTACAAGTGAAGAAAAACTTGTGCCAATCCAACAGAATTGGTTGGTCAGGGCAATTGCTTTCCCAAAAAAACGCTAGGGGTTGCTAGCACAGTGGCAAATTAATTCACTCAAAAGTGCAGGAGCACTGATTAACCAGCCAATTCCTGCAGGCATTAACAAGGTGAAGGTGGATTTGTAAAAACTATTTAAAAAAATTATGACATCCCAAAACAATTCAGGAGCTATGAAACAGCATAGTAGGAGGGGGAGGGGGGATCCACCCAAAGTCCTTCTGCATTCCACCCCGATTGGAATGCAGCCGCAGCACCTGGAAATCGAACCAACAGCCTTACGCTCGGCCATGGCCACCCAGCCATCATAGTGAGCAACATTCCTTACAAGCCCCCCATCGCTTGTCCGACCAAATGTAAGCAGTTACTCAAAGCAACATTCCTTTTAACATGGAAGTGTAAATCCAAAACACAAAGCCAACAAGATTGTTGCAGGCCTTACAGGCCTGCAACATTTCCAAAGGTCTTTCTTACAGGCCTTTGGAAATTCAGTATTTATCTTGCAAGCTCCTATTTGGAGCACTCACAAAAATGAAAGCTAACACCTGTGGAACCACCTGTAGTTTCCACACAAACATTGCAAGTTCTCTAGGAGCTAGTTCAGAAGAAACATGAGGTACAAAATTAGCATATACATTGTAAATGCCATGAGGTATACATTTAATTCTGTACAGCGCCAGAGTTAGCATAGTGGTTGGCAAACATACATTTGATTACATGGAACTAAGCATCTCACCTTTCCTTTTTCATCATTTCTTTGGGGGAGGGGGGGACGCACGGTGGCTATAGTAAAGGGTAGCGCTAAGGTTCGAAGTTACAAAGAAAGCATTTTTTATCAGTAAGCTTAAGTTAGACCCCCATTTCGAAATCATTTCTAAATTTAAAAAGAAAAGAAGATTAATCACCAGCAGGAAAATTAAAGCTTTTCAATATTTAGGCTACTTATAGTCACTTGTGTTGTCACATAACACAGCTAGAGTGCTTGATTCCACCCCTCAGACAGCTTGTTTTTTTTTTTTTTTTTCAATATATAATAGTGAATTGGCTTGCTGTTCCATAGAGCCTGTTGTTATGCCAAACTATTTAAATGACTACACAGCATTGGCGCAAATGCCCGCAGCTTACATTGACAGCAGTATGGGTACCCACATTCAACCACAATATTTTTTTTTACATCACTTGCCCTAGATTAACAGCAGGACGGTGCTCAATTTAGCATTGCAAGGTGCTTCAGCTATAAAAATGTGTAACTAATCATGAAAAAAAATTCATCCTACAATAGATCTCGGACAGGAAACAAGAACTTCCCAAGATTTTTCTGTTCTTTACCTTATTTGCTCAGATAGCTACCACGACAATGTTATGCATGCTTAGCGTGAAACCCAAAACCTATTTAGGAGTTCCTACAATGTGCACTGACAATTTACAAATCTAGCCGTCCGACACACTAGAACACTTCAACAATTCAAGACTTGTTGAGCCAATACAAAAGAACAATGCAAGAAGAATATTTCCGTCAGAAAACTGCGCGCCGCATTATCTAGGAACTTCGATGAGGCAAATGCTAATAATTTATCGCCTAACAGCGAAAATCTGCTGCTTAAATCATATCAAGACAGCACAACGTTCACCAATTACCGCCTAATACAACTGCGGCTGGTGAAGTGCATATTGCTAGCAATTTCTGCAAGTTATTTGTTGTTGCTCTAACACTTCTCGCTCTTCGCCCGTACTTTGAAATATTTAAGCTCATGAAAGGATCGCTAGAGATGTCCGTGTATAAGATCCAACTGAAACAATGGCCTCTAATCATTTTAAGTTAATGCTCCTTCAAAGGCTGCGCCTCCACGGTGCCCGTTTCAGCTAGTCAAAAACCGCTAACCATCAAGCGACGAATCTAAGCGCGCCGGTCCCACAGCAGTAAAAGATATCGCAACCAGCAGCTAAGGGATGGACGCGGCTACAAAGTCGTCGGCAAGTAGGCAAGCATACATTAAGCCACCGCCCGCAATCCTTCACAGTATCCTATAAACAAAAATAAACGGTTAAGAAAGCAGTGTACAGATTATGCCAAAAATGGCCACTTTTCTTTGTATTTTGCACCTAACAAGCGCGCAGGCGAAGTGCGAGCCCCTTAACGCTCCAATACAGTCTGAAACCCCGGAAAACAGCATCTCATATGGTTGAGAGGCATTTTTATGACAATAGATGTGCGTAACACATGGGAAATTTAGAGGTGGAACGAGTACATGGGCACCCATAATATATGTGGCACCAATAAGCCAAATGATAAGATGCTTAGCACTGCAGCGCTGTTAATTCATGATGCAACCCAAAATAAAACAATGTGAGAAGCATTTCAACATACTTTTAAATAAATAAAGTACGAAAGTAGAAGGAAAATCACTTTTAGTTACCTGTTTCGCAAGTAAAGCAGGCAGAGAGCTAGTCAGCTGTACATGACGGGGCCGACCTTTCTCAGCACCTATGCGAGCGAAGCGAAATGATAAACTTATTTACCTGCATGAAGTACGTCCGAATATGAAAACTAAAATCGATTAAAATCTCCAGTCGGGTTTAGGACAGCCCTGAAAAGTGTAAAGAGTGAAAAATGCAATTATGCGCCGGCCAACTCTGCGGAGAGTAAACGCGATCACTCTCACAGGCGTTTTGGGATGACAAACGCCTAACACAGCTATTAAAATTTGCGTTTGATCCGCTGAATATCGAGTTTCTCAGGTGGTACAGCTTTCTACTTGCTTGATCAACGACGAGACGCGAAATTAGCAGCTCAAAACAACTCTGTTTCAACTCGGCGCGTACTAAAGCGAGAACCAAACTCTACTGCCCAGGCGCAGCGTTGCCTGACGGGACAAGCAGTCTGCGGCTGTTTTTATCGAAATGTGACTTCTCTTTCGCTTCACAGCAGGGGGACCCACGGTACGATGCTGCGTTCGATGCGACGTGCGATGCTTCCGAAAAAAGACTACACAAATTGTACCATGGTTGCACCCACTGATCTGAAGTTGCAGCCTGGAAGAATTGCGTAGAAAGTTGCTGAATGTGGCTGTTGGTACGGCTTGTCATACGCGATCTCGCACGCAGTAACGTTGGTAACGTCGCCTGCCATTTCCATCACGCGCGCCGCAGTCGCTCTGACCACACGAGAGCTTATATACGGGTTCTACCTGGTCTGAATTACGCCACATATCTTTCTCTATGGTTACGCCTTCCAAAGATAATAACGTGCTGTAACTGTAAGATGGATGGATGTAAGAACTTTATTGAGGTCCATCGGAACGTGCACTATGTAGCGGGCCGCTCCCACGCTGGGACAGAAAGGCCTAGCTGGCCAAGCCTGTCCGCCACGTCGCGGGCCCGTTGGACTGCCTATAGTTGGGCTTCAAAATCGGGACTGCGTAGGGCAGCCTCCCACTTGGACGACGTAACGTCTTCGTCGCCCCGTAACGCGAGGCACCGCCAGAACATGTTTTCTAAGTTGGCAAAGTCTGAGCAAAGCGCGCAAGTGTTTGAGGTTTGAATTTCGGATAGATCCGGTGTAAGAGAGCGGGGCTAGGGCAGCTAGGGTACGCCCCGACTCGCAAGAGTCTGAGTGTGAATGCCTGAGGCCGGTTCAGTTTACTATGCGGCGGCGGATACTTCCGCCTTCCCGGATAAAAGTACTTTGCGAGTTCGTTATACGAGGCAGAGGGATCCCTATTATCGGGAACCTCAGCGCCGCGCCACTCGGTAGCTACGTGGTCAACGACTCCTCGCGCAGCTCTGTTGAGCTTGGAGTGGGGCGCCTTTGATCTGTCCCATGTGAGCGGGGAACCAGAAGATCGTGTGTTGCTTGATTTCTTTTGACCCGCGCGCGATCCGCAAGAACGGCCTCGAGACGGCCTTGACGAATGCTCGGATCGCCGATCTCGAGTCGCTGTATAAAAGTCGTCCTACCGTCGTCCAGCAGGGCCATTCTGTTCCTTAACCTCGGCCGCCGTCGTCCGGACCGTCGAGCTAGGCGTTTGTGATTTTCCCTTCTTGATCGACGCTGACTGTAGCGAACGCCTTTACGTCGGGGTACCGGGCTGCATCGACGTAACAGCAACTCCGGGCGCGTGCACCGGCCTCTTTCAGCAGGGCAATCGCGAAATGTCACTGAATTTTAAACATTCGATTTCACTCAGCATGACGAAACCAAGAAATAACGTGCTAACTTGGGCTGGTTGGTACATGTCTGAAGAAAACGAGTAACAGCACTGCACAACGGGACGTGACTGGGGCAGACGAAGCGCTGACTTTCAACCAATATTTTATTTTGCACATAGCAATGTATGACCATGCAGCGTGCACGTGAGATATACGAGTTTTTTTTTTTTTTTTTTTGCATCGACATGAGGAAAGGCGATATGTGCGTAAGTGTACCTTCGATCGATCCTCACGAAGGAACTCTCGTATCTTGCGCGTGGATGATGACCACCATTAATTTATTTGTGCTGTTTTTTACATTTGTGCTGGCACTGCATTCCTACTATGACATGTTCTCCTCTCCTTCTTGCCTATTCAAGCCCCTGTGTATATGGCTGTGTGCACAATAAAATAATTGTCGAAAGTCAGCGCTTCGTCTGTCTCAATCACGTCCCGTCGTTAGGCGATGTTGCTCGTTTTCTTCAAACCAAGAAACTCAGCCTTAATTTGGGTTTCATAAAAGTAGGAGCGATACAACGGCAGGGGTGAAGAAAGACTTGACAGGACTATTATGAACTTATAATTGCCTAAGTTACAGGCGCTCTGCTAGGGCCATCGTGATTAGGGCAAAGTAGAAGCAAGAACATCGCTAGTTTGTCTACGTACATGTTTGCAAGTGCTCCTAGAAGCTCTTGAACGCTATTTTGACACCAAGGCAGGCACCGGCATCCTGGCGCACTGTTTCGTCCCAGGTAAAACTTTCGTTGGGCGCTCACGAACGAGCGCATATACCCTTGACAACCACGCGGTCAGCTTGTGGCTTCAAACATATGTAATGCACATGCGTGCAGATAGCGTAAACAATGCAGCTTTTTTTTTTTTCAGGACTGCTTACGATGACCGAGATTTTTGGGTGAAAGAGCTTGATACATAAAACGCAAAATAAGGAACTTATACCACGTGCGGCACAGCTATAGTTAAAGGGCAACTTCGGCGTTTTTAACTATATATTAGGATATTGTCATTTTCAAATGGCATTGACAGTCCTGTCACCGGTAGGATGGTTCGATTTCCTTAGAAGACACCACCTGTCTTCTAGGTGGTGTTGGCCTCGATCGGTACAATGCTCTCTCTCTCTCTCTCTCCGGCACTCGGAGGAATCAGACCCGCCCCACGTGCAGACTTCGCGGCGGCGCCTTGAGCAGCGTCTGCACTTAGCGTCCCGAGAGAGGGGCCCGGCTGTATACACACATTTCGACGGTGACAATACGCTGTGTAATAAGAACGCCGGCATGAGTTTTCTTTTTTTTCGCTGCATAGATAGCACAGGGACGCAAGTTAGATATGTCACGCGCAAAATCACGTAAACTGTGGCTTCAGCGCATACGGTTCCGGCTCGACACTCGACGTAGGATATGTAGCTAATTAGGTATGCTTTGAACTTTGAATGCCATCTGTGCATTAGTATATAACATGTAGTTTGGAGTTCGAAAGATATACTATAAAGGAGTTAATCAACCAGTGATTATCGCATAATTTCCAATGTTTACCGGAGCACTGGCGACAGTAAAGCCACATTTCTGTAAGAGTGTCATGTATCAGCTATGAAAACCTGCTCGGTGGATTCTACCAACGATCGACACCCAACTCTAATAATGTGCTAATATCAGCTTTCTCGAATACGAATACATAATCTTCGAATGCGAATAAAATGTCTAGTAATCAAATGCAGATGCATTTTTTACAACTAAAAATTGTTTTTGACTGGAACATTACAATTGTTTTGAAAATTATACATACGGGCTCTTTATAAATGGACTCTCAAATTCAGTAATTCGCACAGAACGTGTCCCAGAACACGTCCCAAGAAATGTCGATACCTCGAAGGGCAAGCGTCATTTAAAAAGATTTATGAAAACAAAACAATAATACAGTGTAGGCTTTCAACTAGTTCAAGTCTGCTTCTCTTAAAGAGGTCATGACACCAAATTTTCGAGCTTAAATTAAGCATTGCGTATTAAACCGTGCGTGTCTTATAGCAAGTTGGCAAAATTTGAGTGCATTCGGTGCAGTAGAAAATTGGTATTTTTTTTTTTATGTCGCGATTGAACCTTAAATCAGTCTGGCGACACTGAATGGTGACGAAATGAATGGGCACCCCCGGAAACGGCTCTCTCGGTTAACAGAAGCCGGACTCGGCATGCTTTTGTGTGCTGCAAGCACCGAAAGTGATTGCAGCAGCTGGAAATACGTCATGGCCGCCAAGCGCTAGCTGTTTTGTTTCCTGCATCTGCGTATCGGTGCATCTCCGGTTTGCTACTGAATTTTATCGCGGAAGCGAAGGAATTGCGGGCACATTTAAGCAGGGACGCCCTTGCTATGCATTTGGATGCTATAATGCGAGAAGAAAGACGCCCGATGTGGTCTCGAACTGTTTCAAAGCAGACGACACAGAGGTGGCTCCTCAGTTCCTGACGTCACACAGCCTTGCCAAAATAGCGGTTGCTATATCGGTGGGAGGACTTGAGAGGCATCGATTTCAATATGAAATTTCGGGTCAAATGTGCGCTGAGAGCCCAAGCTTTGTTTTTCTTTAATATAAGCATATTGGGCCCTCTGGTCTGTTACAAATATAAAATGACAACTGGTGGACGACCATTACATGGCACCTCAAAAAAAAAAAAAGTCCGGCATAACCCATCTCACCAACACTGTCGACGGTATTAAGACTCGCGTTGAAGCGATGTAGCTATAGAATGTACTGCAGCGGGACGACTCTGTCGCGTTTCCCCGTGGACACGCTGCGCCATCTAGCAGCGCCGCCGCGAAGCCCGCGCGTGCCCTCCGAAATGCATGGTGCGCTGGCCCGTGCGAACGCAGAGAATCGATTCCTCGCTGACCGCATACCTGGTGGCACATACCGTCATACCCAGGAACCCAAGTTCAGGTAAAACTCATGTAAACGAAGCCAAAGAAGCTTACGTGACACGATGACGTTCGGAAACTGTCACGGACATTCCCGGCCATTACGCTGTCTCTCAGAGTTCGCGTGTTGGGCCGATACTGACGGGAGGGGAACAAAAGGAATGGCTCGATCCTCGGAGAGATCGCTTGCCAAATGGATAGCGGCGCGACGTAAGTGTATTTCATTCCTTTAACCATGGTACGCCACGTTACTCCATGCTTACTTGAAAAGAAATGATTACAACATCGTAGTGGGTATGAGAAGATTTATTGCGCTACAGATTAGTGGCCGAGTCATGAAAATAAAACGCTGCGTCCTGACAGGACGTGTAAAACCGATAAAAACTCAAAAGGAGCGAGTTAGAAACATTAAAAGTTCACTACAGCGATGGGTTAGTACTGAAGGCAAGAGTAAATCCGTCATTTTCAATGTAATCGCGTTCAAAGGTTAGCCGCGTCATCTTACTAACAGTCAGCCAACCCGAGACCAGAGAATCATGCTCAGTCGAGGGCGAAGTAGTAATGGGGCTGTTGAAGAAAAGGTCCTTCGGAGTGAACAGGCTAGTCACGTGAGCCCCGTTCCCGGACTTATCGAAGAGCGTGAATAGACACGTCCTCTGAAACGGCCATTCAAGCGGCCGGTTGTCGCCGTCCCCACGGTGGACCTTCACAGACGCGCTCAGTTCGACCAGCGTGATGCCGTCAATGCAGATGGTAAGCTGGACTCTGTAACCTGGAGCGATGACGAATAGCGGGCTTACGACGTAGTGTATGCCAACACGAATCTTGGAGTATTGGCATACCGTCCACGTGTACTCGTCGACGTGCTCTTGCTTCCGCGGACGCTCGAAGACAGCGGCTTGCGCAGAGTCTTCGGCGCGCGAAGATCCGGTGAAGGCGACTGCTGTCAAACGTTCATGTTGTGTCAGGCGGTGGTTGATCATCTCGATAGCGCCAAAGATGTCGCGCAACATAGTCCTGTTCACTTTCTTCACGTCATCCGCCGCCTTGGACGCGGTCCTAGTCGCCGTAGCTTCGATTAGCTCCAGGACGCGTTCGTGCGAAAGCTGAGTGGTCTTCGCCCCAGCTGGCGTTGCAGCCGCTTTCTCACCAGTCACGGCACCACCTTCATGCTCCGCGTCTCGGTTTCCCCTCTCGACCAAGGCGCCGGAAGAAGCTTCAGCTGAAGCCACAACGGCCTCTTCGCGTCGCTTGGCTTTCCTAGAGCTGGTCTTCCTAGTTCCCGAATGAGCGGTCTCCAGGTGACCGACCAGTCGCGACCTCATCAGCTTTCCGGAGCAGAGGCCGCAGGTAACCTCGTAGCAGTCTCGGACGTGAGCCTCCAGATCTTCCAGGTTGCCGGTGTAGCTACATCCGTAGTCCTTGTTCCAACAGAACGCTACCAATCTGCGCAGCACGTCGACATCGGCGGTGGCCAAGGGCAGGGCCCTGCGCGGGCGAAGCAGCTTCCCGTCCAACGGGCACCGTAAGGTGGTAGAAACCTTCACGCTTTCGAGAAAGCACGGGCCGCAATAGACGTGCTTGCAGCTCAGGGAGTAGTGCTCGAAAGGCACCACGGAGCACAGCGAACAGACAGGCAAGCCGGCTGGTAGCGGATCTACGAACCCGATGGAACGCCCGTCGAGGACATCGCTGAACCCTTTCAAAACATATTTCTTCGGCGCAGGTGCAGAGGCCATGGTAGTACGTACAGCAGCACGGAACCGTCGACGAAACTCAGTGAGAATGAACGAGCAGTCGCGGTGCGTCGTCTTTTACGCCGGTGAAGACTTCGTCCGCGCCAATGAAATGCCGCGATGCTGAAGAAAGGAAAACATGTGCAGTGTCGCATTCTCGCAACGTGCACCCGCCCACGTATATGGCGAGCAAAACGTAGATAACTCGTGGTTACTGCTTATTGGAATGCCTACCGTTTCTTGCATCTCCTTTATCCATGATATCGGCGATAAAGGAAACTGCACGACTGTTTATCTTTGCTGGACGTTTGTTCCCCGGGGGTATGCGCCACAGTTGCTATCATGACACTTTTTGCGTCAATCGTTTTTCCGCGTAAGTGTCCGGCACGCTTTAAGTAAGTATTAAAGATCTCAAATAAAACAGTTTAAAGTGGTAAAACGTTCTTTCAAAACTCAACTTTTATTCATTAAAACGAAGGTCAGATGTCATATTTTGAATTTCGCGCCAACGCTTGACCGTAGACAGTCTCGAAACTAGCTAGATTGAATCAGTTGAATGTTGCTTTGTCTTGTAACGCATTGCTGTCCTACTTTACCTAAAATAAAGCCCGATTAAAATAAACCGTGTCAAAGTCATGGTCAAATTTCGAGCGACCCAGACAACACGAAATCTCCTAAGGACATCCCAAGCAAGCATATTAAAGTCCAAGTCCAAAAAAGGAACTCGTATGGATGTCCCATGGACTTCAGCGAACGGATGTCCAATGAACGTCCCAGAATAGTATATGGATGGGCATATATATATATATATATATATATATATATATATATATATATATATATATATATATATATATATATATATATATATATATATATGCTTACTTAAGTTGTCTTTGTGAAATGATGCACATTTCGAGCGATCATTGTTTAAAACAAACATATTTTTATGCGCCATTCCAGTACACGTACGTGCACTCATTCACGTTCAAATTAAACTGGCGTAAACTGCACAAATTGCATGCATTACGGAGGCGAGAACACAAAATGTCACTTATTTTCTGTAATTTTGCATATGAATTTTCCTTTAAAATACGCATCGCGCGATAGGCTGCGTTGGTCGTTTATTCCCACATTTATTTATACCTCAATCTTGCGTGCTAAACTGATTCAACGTACTCCGATGGCGCATGAAGAAGTTCAGCGTAGATAAACATTAAAGGGGATTGAAACCGTCCGTGTGCCAGTGAGTGAGTGAGTGAGTGAGCGAGTGAAGAAATTTTATTGCAGGTCCGGCGAGGACGCGAACTCGTCGCGCACCCGGCTATAGTCCCACGTCGGGACCGGCAGGTCTAGCCCACCGGCCCAGTCGCGGGCACGCCGGACAATCAGGATTTGCTTGTCTAGAGCGGGGCTACGCAGAAGCGAGTCCCACTACTCCTTGATGAACTTGGGGTATGTCGATCCACGCTACCAGAGCATGTGCGCTAGAGTAGCGGTCTGCCCGCAGGACAGGCAGGCGTCGTCGTGATACACGTCGGGGTAAGCCTCGTGAAGAACGGACAGACACGGATATGTGCTGGCCTGTAGAAGTCTAAGCGAAACGGCTTGCGCCCTATTCAACTTGGGGTGCGGGGGTGGAAAGACCCTTCTAGACATGTAGAGGAGGAGGAGGAGGAATAAACTTTTATTTTTGAAACAGTATCTCGGGGTAAGCACCGGTTCTACTCTCGGTGGGAGGTCTCCTCATTCCAGGAACCCTCTGACCTTCGCTGCCTCCTTGGCCCTGGCGACGAGGCATCGTTGTTGTTCCAGATCCTCGGAGACGAGCTTGGCCTAGCTCCCACGTTTCTATGAAGAATTTAATAATCTCGTTGTGGAAGTAGCGGGAGCGTCCCTATGGCCGTAGGGAGAACTAGCGCGGTTAGAGAACTAGCGCGGTCGGTGAGGTCACGCGCATCTTCGTGAGCAGACTCATTGAGGTTTCCGTGAGCGGGAAACCAGCGAATTGAATTATGCGCGAGAGCATACGGACTCGAGCTGCTAAGAAGACGAGCAGCTTGTTTGGCGATGCAACCCTTTTGAAAACCCCTAACTGCCGTTTTGGAATCGCTATAGATCTCGGACGGTCGTGGGCTCGTGTGTCAGATGTGCATGCACGCTTTCAACTCTTTCAACTTGCCAAGTTCTCGGAGAAGCGGCGAGCAGTTTGGGTTTCAGTTATTTGAACGCATCTCTTATTACGTAACTAATTCTAAACAGGCAGAAAAAATAATAAAGTGAAAGCTTTGCTTTTAGTATTTAAAATACCTAACAGTTTCTTTTTACTTTTGATTTTATTATATGTTTATTACGTACGGCATGAGGGCTATGGCTTTTCTGTTGCCATGGTTTCGCATCTTCTCCCAATGACCGTCTCGCCTTTTCCCACGAGCTCCATGTTTGCGCGCGGTCCCGAGTTTCGCGCGCTTTCTCAAATAGCTTTTATAGTTGGGCTCGTGGAGCCAGTCTGCGTTTCAATTGAAGGTAAGTGTTGTCAATTGCTAACTGTTTCTGATCAGTCTGGCCTGCGGACTTACGTGTGACGGCCCTGTTTTTCACCTTCTTTAGGGCTTACGGTTGGCGGAAAGCGCGCTATGGAAAGCGAATACGAAAGTAAGTTATCACACATTTCATTCCTCCCACGCACGTTCCTACCGCGTCTGCCGCTTTTAATGTGCAGTCCGGTACTATACTCTCAATGTCACTCGCGTAAAAAAAGACGCGCAGACGTCTCTTTACTGGCTATTGAGACTCTGAACAACGAGGAAAACAAGTGAGCAGTACGCTATAGTCGCGTCGACATATGTCTTCCATGTCGAGACCGACATGCCGACCGTTTTCACATGATGCGATTTTCGTCGCACCGGAAGTGCGATTTCCGTCGTTTGCGATGAAAATCGCAGTCGCAGTGCCGACCCCCCGATTTTCGGCTGCGACCAACCGGTTGGTCGCACACCGTGCAGGAGGACGTGCGCGCCATATTGGAAGCTGCCGGTGAACATACTAAAACAGGAAATCATCCTGTTGTCGCGTCCACCTCCTTTCGGCCAGTGGAAGTTCCCAAAGCACCTCCGAACGTTTCGCTCGGCCACGTTGCGAGTGGCAGCATCCGCAGCGGTGCGCAGGAATGTGCTTGACAGGCGCCAAAGCTTACACAGCAGGACACCGTAACGGATTCTAGCACAAGTACATTGTTGAAAGAACTGGAAATTAATTGCATTATTGAAAGAAGACCTGCGAAAATACAGCTTAGAATCAAATGTACCTCACGATGGCGTCACAAACCTTTTAAAGGTTGGTTGCTCGTATTCTTCCTTGCGTGAGCTACCAAATAGTGTGCTGTAGTTACAAGACAGAAATTGATGCTGATGCTAAGTCTGGTTCATGACATGCTGTGGAATCTTATGCCAACTGTTTAGGACAACTTTAAAGAATACGAGTAAAACTATAAGCCAGTTAGCACTTCTCTATTGCCAAGACATCATTTACATTGCAAAGCTTTCAATGCTAACTGGATCCCAATTTAGCTTTATACAGTCGAATACAACTCAAGTCTCTAGTGAAGCCGCAACGCCCTCATAACCGCCAGCCACTGTTCCTCTGTGAGGCTGCAAATAGTTTGTACTTAAAACTTTCCAGTTGCCTAAATAAGGCGGTAACCATAAGAATATAACTGTAAGCACGTAATTTTGCACGCTTTCGCTCATCTATTGCAGTGGAACGGTGAAAGCCTAATTCTTTATTGAACTGAAATAAAATGCTTGCTTCGCTGCAACTATTTATTGCCAAGTTTCACTTCATTTGACAAGAAAGTTTTATAAGTAAAATGGGATCAGCATTGAAATGAACTGCACCGTGGACTTTTGAAGAGTGAAATGCTCAGACTCCATACACTGTCCATGTCTGTTGCACACCTCATCGCTTCCACCGGTGAAAAGACTTCAATAACAGCAGACGCTCCAGAGGTATCAAGTACGACGTCATTTTGAAAAGGTCGCATGACAACGAAGTTGTTTGCCTCTGTGATTGGCAGGGGAAGTAACACAACCCCGCACGGTCTGAGTGCCTTGGTTGCCAACTGCTGTTTTTTTTAAGTTTTACCCTGCTATAGAGAACCTGGCACGCTTTTGCTTTGATCGGCAACTTGTTGCTGTACATTCGCTTGTATTATCGATTAGAGCATGTACATGTGTGCCTGAGAGAATGTTGAAACTTTCGCATCGACCAACTGGCAGTTTTAATCTTTCATAAAACTGTAAATATTTATGTGTATATATGCAAAGGCAAGCAATGTAGGGGGAAAAAAATGATTGTCTGTTTGGAGGGCTGCAATTGTAGTAGAAGTCTGAGGTTTGATTGTTGAACAGGCCCGAACCAATGTACACGAACCTACCTTCTACCCACCACAAAATTAATAGTTTGAGGCAAAAAATGATTAATGATGCACTCAAGAATGCAGAGTCCTTGACTGCTGCTAATTATAGTACAATTTAACAGCATATTCTAGCAGCTTGTTGTAGATGGCACACATTCTTTTAAATTTTGTGCTGTGCATTCATCTTTGGTAGGATGCAAATGAACTTTATTAACGACGATTCACTTTTACACGGAGCACACAAGCAGCAATTAACCTGGAACAGCACTAACAAGCAGCGCATTGTTTGCAGATCACTCACTTTTCTGGCAACTTTGCCTTTCCTATTTCACTTGCTTCAAGAAGTTTTTTGCATAAGCTTACATAAGAAATGTGTGAAGGGTGTTAAAAGATCCAGCTACATGAGACTGCAAAATATGCATGCAAAAAGCTTTCATTGGACATATTGAAGGAACCAAAATCAGTCGTAAAGTGAGCATACGTAGTCCTGCTCTGCTGCAATGCAACAGGCATGAAGAAAATTAAGCTGCTCATAATAGGCAAGTATGCGAAGCCTCGCTGTGTGAAAAAGTCATGTCGTTACCGTACGACTACTGCGCCAACAAACAAACCTGGACGACCAGAGAACTCTTTTCCGAGTGGCTTCTCAAACTTAACGAGCAAATGAGGAGGGATGACTGAAGAATTCTACTGCGTATTGACAGCTGTGCTCACATTGTGAATGTTCGCTTGACGCACATTCGCTTAGAGTTTCTGCCACCAAGCAACACGACCTTGCTGCAACCCCTAGACCAGGGCATTATAAAGAGTGTGAAAGCAGAATTTCGTAAGCACCTTGTGCAGCAGTTGATTATCACGCTCTGCCTAAAGCAGCCGACTGCAATCAATATTCGTCGGGCAGTGGAAATGCTCACAGGAGCTTGGTGGAACTTGAAGGTGTCCACCATTAGCAACTGCTGGCGAAAAGCAGGGCTTGTCAAAGCGCCTGTGCAGCTTGAAGATGGCCTCAAGGCGACTGACAACCCAGTAGACCTGTGGACCGAGGTTGTGGAACTGCTGCCCATTGTCTCTTCGACGACTACATGGAGAACGACAGCGCAGCACTAATGGCTGAAGAGATTGTTAACTGCATTTACGACCTCTCCAGTAGCGATGACGACCCGAAGGAAGACAACTGTGGGTCATCGAACACAGAAGATGAGATCGTGTCGAACTCGAAATTTTCATCGCTTGGTGCAATGACATACCCGATGAGGTAGTGTGCAAAGTGCAAGATATAGACACATTCCTAATCGGTCGTGCATGCTGCACTCGCTAGAAGACAATAATTGATTTCTTCAAATAAAGCAGCTTGGAAGTGAGTGAAACATTTTAATTTAAAAGCATGCTTGTCTGCACACGCATCTACTGCCAAGGTAAGTCATTTTCATTCCTAGGTTTGTGCACTGGCTTATAACCGAGAATTTTTCATTAATATTTCAAAACAGCGAATGATTTTCGACGGTCCTGCGTGATCCAGATTTTACTGTATACGATTGTGGGGGTTGAAAGCAGCCAACAATGCAGCATGTATGGGAGCAGGGTGCAGCCAGAATGCACTGGTGGCATTGGCAATAGTTTCAACAGCCAGGAAATAAATACCTTGTGTGTTTCGAAAGCATGCGAGAACATGCATATATACAGCTTCACTGTCTTAGGTGAATCAGTTGCCCAGATCGGTATATTACGTCAGTGATGTTTTTCTTTCCAGCTTTATCACCTTTTTCTTTTGACACAACATACAAGAAGCTCCAGACAAGAGAGTGCAAACAAAGTATAACATGCTATCATGGATCAAAACTGCACATGAGAATGTAGATGACAAATCGTCTGACTAACTTTTGTAGTCTTGTCCTGCACAAAAAACCAAAAACTGCCAAAAATATAAAGAGATGTACAAGGCTCCACAACCTTAAGCCATTGGCACTGCAATTTCAGCAGGAAATACTACACCACTTCAAGGTGAAAAAAATAGTTTATGGCCAGCACTCCAGAAAAAGAAATACAAGAGAACAAATTGGTACATAGAAAGACAAGATAATTTTATTTTGATCACATGATTTAGGGTCCTTCCAATGGTAAGATCAGAACTTGATGAAGATGTGCGTCAGAATTTTGGCCGGCCACGGTTTTGATTACCTTCGTCGTGTGCCTCCGAAACCTGTGAATACAGAAATGCCGGTCATCAAGGCATAGTTACTGCAGCTAAAATAATGAAAAGGAATGTTGAAAGAGGTGAGCAGAAATTTAATAACTTGGCATCATGGGCCTCACTCATTATGTTCTTGCACAACAGCTCTGAATGAAGACCGAGTATTACCTCATATAAACGCATTGCCTATGGTAAAGACAGGACTAGGATATAGAATAGATGCGACATTGTTTGAAACCAAAAGAAGGGATTTCGTATTCTCTATTTAGAGTTCAAAACAAAGCATTCGCTTACCACTGGACGAATGTGTACCACTTGATGTCGAGGGCCCACCAAATGACGAAGGTGAGCCAAATGACGAAGATGAGCCAAATGTGCCTTCACTGGGGTAGCCATAAGCAGTCCTGTAGCCTGCGTTACTGCAAGAATTAAGGATTGTAGTTGGTTTAGTTGACAGAAGGAAATAAGAAAGTGCAAGAAGTGAAATACTGTGCAAGTGCACTTGTGGACACAAGCTTAGGCTATATTCTTTAGCAAGTGCATGTTTGGGCTAGCTGTTCCACAAGGGCCACTTGTTCCATGAGGGCCAGGCTGCTACCCTAGAATAAATGTGCTAGATGTGTGATGAGTGGGTGCTAAAGACAAGTTAACTGCCAAGACACAAAACATGAGAATGATCACGTCTGTGACAGCTAGGAGCTATATCCTCGAGTACCTTGCGCACCCAATAAAAGTAATGCTAATGGTACGTCCATCTACGTGTGATCCCGTTCTGTCGTGTCCACTTCTGTTGATCTAAACAACCAATGTGTGGTTACCGCAATGTTCTTTAAACTTGGTGATACATACATGCACAATACAGTCGAGCATTCGCTGCTGCATTCAATATTGGCAACTTTCAGTACAAGACTCTCACCACAAAGTGTGCATGTAGCATGTGACTTGCGGCACCACCATGTTTGACGGGATCTTTGACGTGCCGTGTTCTGTGAGCAATGGCGAAATAGCCATTTTAGAGCGCAGCTCGTAGGCGCCTCTTTTTCGGTTGAGCGTTGGCGTCCCTCGGTGTAACCGTGCGACCACGCTTGTGCCACTGCTCGTGCATTCATTGTCGCTTTCTTCCACGGCTGGCTCCGATGCCATTCTTCACGCCAGCATTCTCATACTGCCCCTCGCACTCATGCCACTGCTCATGCGTTCATTGTAGTCTTCTTCCACAGCTGGCTCTGATGCCACCCATCATGCCAGTGTTCCCATACTGCCCCCCCCTCTCCAAAGGTGCTGACGGCACTGGCCTATAGGCCCACTGCCAGTTGTGGTGATTTTGGTCTCAAATTCATTACCTCAATATATCATGAAATGAAAACATACATATAGCTGTGCTTGAATTTTGCATTAGGGAGTATCGTAATCGTTGGGACACTTTTTCCTGTCTAGTATGCTTGCAGCCAATAAATTACTTGAGCATCGATCTTGAGCTGGGGATAGAAACTCAGCATGACTGACAGCAGAATAAATGGATATTAATTACTCTTCAATAACAATGACCCACTAGAAAATGCACACCATTCCACCACATTGCTTCACTTTCAGAGTAGTCTCCAGAATAGAGTTTCATACAATTAGTAGAAGGAACTGTGCTGCTAGTGTCTATGCAAGCTGCAAGCACGGCAATTCAGCCACCACGGGAATGAATGTTAGTGCACGAATTTGCCTAAACTTCGTCTTTCTGGCTTTAATTGGCTTTGTGACTTTACGAACTGACCATTTTGAAGAAAGTACTGTTTATAAATAATTAACTAAACATTATTATAATTGCTCGATGGCAGGAGTTGAACAAAGGACCTTGAGCACAGAAGCCGAATATTGAAACCATTACGTCACGGATGCACAGACAAGTGGAACCGCTGCAATTGGCAGCGATTATGCATGTTTGCAGAGTCCTATTGACTTCGGCATTTAGAAAACTACACATTGCTCTGAAATTTTTGCTAATAAAGGCAGATAAAGTATAATAAAGAAAGCCACTAAAACGTCTGAAGCCATAAGCACGGTCATACAAATCCATGTGCTACTCATCATTCCCACGGTGGTTGTGCAACAGCAGCGCTAGAGTTCCCTACAGTAATTAGTGTAGGAAAATCTATGGTGTTCAGCAACTTGGCATAAAATTACGTAAATTTCACATTTATCAAGTCTATCATAATTCGTGACTGAAGGGGATACAGGCTCATTAAGTAAAAAGAAGCGCAAGCTTGTTTCTCAACTTACTTGCGGTTTCCCATGAGATAACCCAGCAGGCCACCTGCAGCAGCCCCAGTCCAGAAACCACCTCCCCCCAAGCCACCAGCAGGACCAAAGCCACGAGCCGAGCCACAGCCTGAAAAGTTTACATGTGTCACGCACAGCCAGCCTTCATTTGATACACTTTCATGAAGTGCAGAGCATTACAGTCTAAGCATAGGGCTACAACCATTGTTAAAAAGAATCCAAGCTTAAATTACAAGTTTTATGCCCTGAAGTGACAATCCACATATGAAAGGTGCTATAGTTAACTTTGACCAGCCTGCATTCTTTAACATGCACCCAGAGTTCAGCGTCAAAACCATTCTTGCATTCTGATTTTATTTATTTAGAAGATAGCGTGGACCTTTCAATTTTAACATGAATCGGAAGCAAGAGTGGCGTTAGTTATACACAAAAAAAGAAATACACAGTTTGCAGAGTACCTATTGAGCCAGTTAAATTATCGTGAAGGGGCCATTAAAAAGGGCGCTTAGTGCTTGTTTGAAGTTCTCACAAATAACAGCTTCTTACAAGTCACTCCCTCATTTATTGTTCCACTCCTTAATTTCTAGCCTTCCAGCGGAATGCAGATGTTAATGCCAGGCATCAAGCCTGCAACCTTTATGCCCTACCCCAGAATGCCATTGCTAATAAGCTGCCATAACAGGCAAAGGAGCCAAGTATCAGTTGCACTAGAGAAACAGGGAACGGAAGAAAGAGTGGGGAGTTCCAAGCATACACACGTCCCATTTGCCACTTTCACAGAAGAAAAAAGGAGAAAAAGAAAGACAGAAAAAAGCAGAGTGCTAAGACTAACTGCATGCATATCCAAAGCTTCACATCACGCCTATGGACGGGCACTGAATTCAGTCAACTCCAGGAATTGAGCAACACCTGTGCTGCCTTCTGAGCTAGTGATACATGCGGCCACCATTTGAGCACCACCTTAATCACTGAGAATGTTTTTGAGTCCAGGTGGTCTAACACAATCCGAAGTAGATCGTCTCCTGTAGCGACAGATGAGGGAGAAAGTCGGCATTATCCTCAAGTCAATGAATGTTGCATGCACCAGCATTAATGGTACACTATTATGTGTAGGACAGGCCTAGCGTGGAAGCTTGGGCTTATTGGCGATTCACTAGAAAAAGGACACAGTGCAAAGACTGACATGAGAGAGTGAACCGCGTACAGCGCTGACTTGCAACAGTTTATTCATGAAGCCATGAAGGAATAGATATATAGGGTGCTATCATGCGCAATATGTGAATGATCGGCAAAAATCCTGGAACATCATTTTCAATGCAGATTTTCTTCTAGAAAGCAAGCGCGATTGTTGCAGCTAAGACAGTGGAGTGGTATCCCGTCGACCTTGAGTCATCTGACATCGCAAAAATCTCAGAACGAACACATTAGAATCACACTAGTTCGCAATTAAACCACTACCTTTCACACTGTCGGTGGGAGAAAACGGAATCCGGACATACCAGTGCGAGGAGAAGAGTGGCGCGGCGCACTGGTTCGAGGCTACGTTCCTGCTTGCTGATGAAACGGTCTATACTTCGACACGCCATGCTCCCTCACGGGTTGCAGAATCAAGCATCATTCCTTTCTTTAGATCACTATCATCGCGCCATCGGCTGTTCTCTTCGGAGTGTGCGCAGAACGATCCCCAACCCGCACGCCGCTTTGGATGGCTGCTTGCAACCATCGGTGAAGCGGCGGGGGCACTTTTTTCCATGCCATGCATTGTGGGTCGGCGCATTCTGCACGCGTTCGGATGATGATGGATATTGTTTCTTGGCGCAAGGGCCAGAAATGGCCAAAGAGTGCCATGACACTTGGTGATGAATGGCAATGAGTATAGTTGAATATGGTGGAAACCGAGTGGCTGTATATTGGCCTAAAATATTCGCTGTAAATGGTGTAAAATATGTATCTATCAAAATAATGTCAATGAAAAGCGAGTCCTATGGTTTTAAAGTATGTTGTGAAGGATTCGTTCAGATGGAGTAAGAGCCATCTCAATGTCGGGCACGTCGGGCCGCGATGCCCACGTCTGGTTATGTTGGCATAGTCACTGAAAGCAGGCTTCACCCCAAGGCACCTATGGCTTCATTAGGAACTTTTACAGACAGCTCTCTTCATATGTAAAACATAGGTGTGTATTTCATTTGCTTTACATTATGTGTGTGATACCACTGCAGGCACAGATTGTGCATCGGTCTGTTTCATCTGACTGCGCTTCCAAAAGAAAGAGTTGCTTGCCAAATTTCTTCTTTGTCCTGTGTTTCTATTCTAATCCAGTAGAAGACTCTTGCTGCCTGACATTCGGAGTTGGCTGAAGACATTTAGCCAGGAACTCTGTACTAGATACCAAAACTCGGAAGACAAAAAGTTTTTACAGTGTGCTGCCTGTAGGCAGCACTCGTGCAACACACATCCATAAAGGCTTAACTCACCTGCACCTGTCTGATACTGGGGTCTGAAGCCTGGAGGTGGAGGTGTGCCACCACCCCCGCCACCACCGCCAAAAAAGCCTCCTCTAGGTGAGCCTGGATAGTCGGGTGGCGGATCGTCATCATATCCTGGAGGGCCATCATTCAGCTGCCCTGGAGCGAGGCAGTTCCGGTAGATGACAAAGATGATAAAGGCAGCAACGCCGAGGAAGAGGATTGTTTGGAAGGTTGAACCAGACTTGGAGTGGCTGGTGTAGGCTGAACTGGAAAGCAGAACAGCAATAATAAAGGCCAACTGCAAAAAAAATAATATATATAACTTAGCCCAAATTTGTTATAAATTTGTAGTATCCGAGTCCTTTGATACTTTTACTGGTCATGAAAGTTCTCCGCTATGCTATGGGTGAGCTTGATATGCTGCCAACAGTGACTGCATGGCACCACCACTGATTCAGAAGGGACACTCGGCAGGCCATGCAGCAGCTGGCTGGTGTGTGTGTTGTAGCAGATTTACGTGGTCTTTTTGCCTTTTAGCATGTGCAGAGAGGCTCAAAGGGTTCTCAGGAGCTTGAACAACGTCAAAGACCTGTTGTGTGCAGCAGTGTTGTTACAGCTACAGAGGGGTGGACGAAAAGAGCTTCCAACCTTCGTGGAATCAACCACTGAGAGAAAACATCGCACAGACAATGCGATTGCCACAGCATCTGTCCTGATACATATACCGAGTGTCCCAGCTAACGTTAGCCAAGCTGTTAAAAAAGTAACGAAGAAAAAAATTCAAGGCCGTTTCGCCCTGCTAAGGTGGATGACCAGTGGAGCTGTGAACTTTATGGTAAAAAAAAAACTTGTGGTAAAGACTTTATTGACAGCCACAGTGGCTTTGTGGTAGCATATATACTAATCGTCATACTCGCAACTGCAAGCACATTCTTTGATAATGTCAAATGCCACTGGGTGATCGGCTGGGCCGGAATGGTGTGGCATCACAAATGATATGTCTGCAACACTAAATGCATAAACCACTCCCTCTTCCATCCCGACACATCCACATTGAAATCACCGACAACAACCACAGGGGTGGTGTCATCGCAACCAAGCCACGCAAAGTGAATAGCCATGAACCTTATGGGGCTATGGGCCATGCATATTTTGCTTGGTTATGGAGGTATAAGCCATTGATGATGACAGTTTTCAATATGCTGTTTTCTATGTTGTATGTGTGATTAGAAATAATGTAAGCAATGTTCACTTCACTTTGCTGAGTGCTTGTAGCCTATGTCTTATGGAGCTATGAGTCATTGCATTCTTTGCTTGCTCAAGGGGGGGTATGCGCCATTGATGATGATAGTTTTTGTGTGTGGACACGGAACATTCTGTGGTACCCTAGCAATATACAGCTCCACCGTAAAAAGGAACAAGAAAACACTGTGCAAAATATTATGAGACCTATGATGTTTGATTGCAAGACAGTTGTTTTTTCTTTTGACAGCTTGGCTAACATTAGCTGCGACACCCTATATTTATTTGCACTTAAAGTGTGTTGAAAGGTGCTTCTAAGTTGAAATGCATGATTGTCAGGTCTTGCCAGCCATTCAAATAGAGTTTAAGGCTCTGTTGATCTCGTTCAGCAGACTAGTCGTGCACCCACTACAGACGGACCTGAACTAAAGGATAAGCAATTAGGATGAAGGAACTGCTTTTGTAGTTCAGTTCTGGTCGTAGCCATTTGAAGAGTTGTATGGTGCGCACATAAGAAGCAGGAAGTGGCGACATTGCATCAATATGTCATTTTTGCTGATCGAAGGCTATCGGTCACACTTTCCGGAGTTTCTATGATGGAAATGCGACTGCATATATTAGTAGCCATGGAACGAGATTGTGCAATTATGGTATTTGAACGAATCTAACGCTCCCCTTTATTTAATAGAAGGTGCATTAAATTTGCGTGCACTTTACAATCGTAACGAAGACTATGGTAGCGTAAGCCTTCAAGAAGTGTAGCATTTCTAATGCATTAAATAGAACTGAAGATGACTTTCTGTGGTCGGTAGACAGCATAAATTAGGCGCCGTCAGACTCAGATAGCGCTTAGCCACTGAGATGCAGCTGTGTGCTTGTCTGTGCACCTTTGTATGTTCCATAATATAGTTTCAACACGGTACTCGTCGACCCAGGTTCCGTAACTTGATGTGCTCGGTAGAATTGGCACCAGGTTATATTTTTTTACATTTGGGCGATAAGTGCGCATTACAGTTGGTGGCACGGTACAATCATGCAAATACGGTATCTCACATTCCAAACATTTGTTTACGCTCTCCTAATTCGTCAGCACTGCACATTCATTAGAGGTCATCAGCATGGTGAGGCACGAGCACCAATTGAACTATGCCTACTCTGTGACGTAGGAGGCAGAATGAATGTTCAGAAAGCGAGATACATGCATGATCTCGCTCCTGTATGTATTGTTCACAACCTATAATGTTCATATGCTGACACATTTGTTTGCCTCTTATGCCAAATGGGCAACAAGTGACAGCCCCCAAAATAGTGCAGTGCGTCTCGCTCTCGCTCAGTTATGCGAGTATACAGCAGGCATCAATATTTTCAAAAAAAGCTACATGCTCTCTAACTGAATGCTTATATGCCACATAGTTTCCTTTAACAATACTTCATTAAGCGCACTGCATGCACGATGAGCTCTAAAAAAGAAACACTGTCAACTGTCAATAACAGCCCTCCATCTCCCAGTTGCTGTTTTCAAAGAGATCCTTGAAGCCTCTGGTGACTAATATCATGCAGCTCATCTCGGCTAGTGTGATGTGACGACACTTATACTGGCAAATCAGCAGGTCTTGCAATATTTTGTCAATTTTTTGTGTCAGCGCTACACACTTTACACGGTGCTTCAAGTGAACAAATAACTGTGGCTGTGCGTGCCATTGTAAACAAATGCACCATTTGGATGAATAGGTATTCAAATGCGGAAAGTTGCACACACTAACTGTTCCTTGCCGCGAATATGCTAAATGTCCTGTTGAGACTGAGGTAATAAAAAAATTAGCACGTGTAGACATCAGTGGCAGAAATTTCATGACAGCCATATTGGTGCAGGGGGCTGTAGTGTGAATGCAGTGTGGCATCAAGGTTGTGTAACTTGTGTGCCGATGATTCCACTCTTGCCGACACAGCTGTCGGCACAACACAGCTGCTGCAGGAAGTTGGCAGACCAAAATCAGTGTCATGTCAGCCTAGTGCAATCGGAACTAAATCCATCTGCCTATTCCAAACCGCCAACATAAGCAGAAGACATCGGTGATCACAGCCTCCTCATATGCAATGGCAACCCTAGCAGCAGCTGCTGTTCCTATAGCAAATTTGGCCTGAAATTTCGTGACCAGCAGAAAAGTATTGAAGGACTCTGGTAGTATATATAACGGAAGCAATCTTGGCAAGACTGCAGGGCTAGGAATTGCATAGTTTCCTTAACAGCAACATTGAAACAGTACCCAAGCAGATGACATGTGCCCCTGGTGGTTGTCGCTATGATGCAAGTCACAGCACACATCCTCAGAGATTTTGTAGTGCGCCGGGTGCACCGCCGTATCTCCAAGGTCATGCCAAAGAGCCGTGTGTTCTAGGTCATGCGTCACATTTAGCAAGCGGTAATGGCAGCGTCTTTTTTTCCCCCATTTTTTTTTTCACTTTCAGAAACGGCTATTTTTGCTAGCTTTTCATGGCGCCTCCGCATGTACTTAAAATGTCAAATTTTGCATGTAGACTCCTATATATCTATGCTATCTTAAACTAGAACTTTTACGCAGTCCCAAAATTTAGTTGCAGTTCTAAAAAGTTTTGCAGCCACTTTCAAATACTGAGAAGTATTTCACCAAGATATTTTACTGAGAAGTATACTGAGATATACTTTCTGGTTCTGTTTGCTAGCATATTTTATACTTGCATGATTTATTTGCTGAAGCAAGAGGAGACATTCAATGTTTAGCAACAGGATGCATAGCTGCTGCCCGATCATCCACAAGCTTTGCCACTGTATTTACAGCCATCGGTTTATCCAACTTGACCAATGGCAGATGTCTAGTGGTGTTAACACATTAATGACAATTTTTCCATGCCGATTTGCTGCCTGCCAACATGCTGGCCTATGACAAGGAATCTTCATATTCCAGGCACACTAACAGTAACCGGTGAAAGTAAAAAACGCAGGAGAGGAACCTTAAAAAAAACGGAGGGGGGGGGGGGGGGGGGGGGCATGATGCACATACTTTTGGCAAATGCAAGCTCCAAAATACAGTCAACGACTGATTTTTTGGATGCCCAAATTTTCGGACATGCCTGATATGTCGGACGTCTTCGCAGCACTGCCACGAGCCCCATAGAATCAATGTACAAGGACATCTAAAGTTTCGGACGCTCGAACCCCCCCTGCCGTCCAATTTTCCGGACTTTTTGACGCGACGGAAGGTCCTTTGGCTCCTCGCGCAGCGCCCTTGTGAAGGAAATCGACTTGCAACCGAAGCATATCACCGCTTTGAACCACAACTAGCCAAATCTAGCCGTCATACACCGATTTGGTCTGGCCATGCTGGCTATGTTCATCGCCGCACTTCCGCCTCTGGTGGAGTTTCCGGAGCGGCACCATTTCGTTTGTTTGCACAGGCCACATTTTGGCTAGCATGGTGTGTGGTTGTTGACGCTGACAACGAGCTTGACTTCTGCGCAGAACTGACTGATGAGGAAATAGTCCGTCAGGTCGTGGGGGATTCAGAAGACTCCGATGTTGAAAATGAGGAGCCAATGCCTGCGCCGCCTACAAGCGCCGAGTTGACGCGAGCACTGTTGACTCTCATCGGTGTACAGTGCTGACATGACCCTTGCTTAGATGGAGGCGAATAGGATCGCGTGCAACCGGAACGCCGTCCAAACAACAATCAACACATTCTTGAAGCCACTGCAGCAATAACACTGGCTGCCCGACGATGCACATGTACAGTCGACCAAAAAAGCTTACGGACCAAGAGATCTGACAAAAAGCTGAATATCTCCTCACCCTCAGAATGCAGCCTGTTATTCCCATTTCCAGTCTTTAGTGGTAGGTGCGAACAACATTGTGATGCACGGTTTTACTGGCTGATTTTAAAGGCTGCTCGTATATTTAGCATTTTCTCAGATCCCGTGGTCCATAAGCTTGTTTGGTCGACTGTACGTAATACCAGGCTTATGTACACATGTACATAAGCCTGGTGCTTCGCCCTTTACCTCTAGATCCGAGAAAAAAAGAAAAAAGGCGCATTTTTTTGCATGCATTCATTTTTTCGGACTGCCTGAATTTTTGGACGTTTTTACGTTCCCTAGAGGGTCCGAAAAATCGGTTGTTGACTGTACTGTTTCCCTATGAACACAACAAAGGTACAAATAAGAAGTGCCTCGACAGTTCTTCAACAATAAGCACACTGTTTCATGCGCAATCTACACACATGGGCACCATGAGCAGGCATCAGTGCTAAGACAGATCACCAAATAAATCCTACTCCGAAATGTCAGGTAGTTCTTGTCTGTTGTGCAAGACTGAAGTACATTAAGATCAGGACCATGAGCAAATAGCAACCAGGCCAAAGAAAAGCCATGCAGTGAACAGTGCCAAATGAGATGGTAAATAAATATGGCAACTTACTGTTTCCATGATGAGCCAGGACCATATCCAGTCTTCTCCAAGCGGTACTCTAACTGTGATAAGAAGAAAAAAGAGAAGTACGTGAGTTTCATTTGATCCACTAAATCAACTACCCTACCCTCATATTGAAGGGACTTTGTGAACAACTTTCTCCCAATAACAAATACAAAGTGGTATGTCTGTGTACTTCACAATTCCTTAATACATACAAATTCACACACACAATACAGGCAAGCATGCTTCCCCTTTAAAGTAATCTTTCATTAACAGAACTAAAAAGATAGGACTCGGGCTGGTGGTGCTATTTACAAGCACAGTGTTTTCCCCACAAAGAGAAACCAGGAGACACAGATCTCCATTTTGACACCAGTATTTCGTCTGTGCATTCCTTTTTTTGGCGTTGTGGAAGAATAATTTACTAATACAGCTCGACTAACTTTTATCCTCGGAGCCCCTTTAAAGACCAGTTGGCTCCATCCCCAAACTTTTTTTTTTCCCCAGTTCACAAATGCAGACTTGGAGAAGTCGACATGCTGCACAAAATGGTTCATGACTTGGAGGCTCTAGAATCAAATTATCAAAATGGGGAAGACCTCTTACACCACATGATCCTGCCAGGATGTAGTCATCATCAGCATAATCGTAGCCTTCGCATGTCACTTCAACAGTTCCGAACTTTTGAGACTGGCTCATGTCAGCCTTGCACTCCCACTGAAAAAAGAAAGAAACAGTTGGAAAGAAAGAAACTGGTAAATATCTGGGTCACAGGCGCAGACTATGGAGTGGGGGGGGGGGAAGGGGGGGCTTTGGGGCCCGAGCCCCCTCCAGAGTTTTCTAGAGGGAGCAGAGCACCCCTCGGTGGTGCCGAAGCCCCTCCACACAGACTTAAAATGTCATTACCAGAGTTTTGTCACCCATATCATTTTAGGTTTCTTTTGACTTGCCTCGACCTTCTCACTTGCAATTTTATTGTGGCTAATAGCTTACTGCATCATTGCTGGCACGGATGTGCATGGCTCTTAATTCATACTTTCGCTTTGTTTCCGCAAATTCTGACATTGGGAGGACAAGCGCATTAGAAGCACTAGTGGCGGCTGCCTGATCAGTAATTCTCACTTCAACACTGTTTTAAATTTCCACTGTAAACACCATGCATGTACACAATATATTTAAATATACCCACAAGACAAAGTTTATTATATTTTTGAAAAAGAAAGAGGTGGCCGATTAAAAATTATTTCTAAAGGTATTGATATATGCCTAGAGAATGAATATGTTGCTGTATGTTCACTTTGTTTCAAACTGCTTTGCGTGCTTTTTTTAACCCCAAGGAAAACCTGCAGACTTCAGTGACCCCTTCCTTCAGCAAAGTCTTTTATCAATGGCGTGCAAAATGCAGGTGAATAATGTATGTCTCAGTACTGCTTCTTTTTCCAGTAAGCAATGCTAACGACCCGGGAAAAAAAGAAAATACGCTTCTAATAATTTACAATGTTTATTAGGGATGGAAACATCATCACTGGCACACAGAGGTCATAAATATATACAAGGTGTCCCAATAAACTATAATGCACCCAAATTAAAAAAAAAAGAGTGATTGTGTTACTCAAGGAAAACCTAGTGCATATTGTTTCCGGTACGGTGGAGTAGCTGCCAGTAATTTTTCAATACTGATATTTAATTTGGTAACTGTAATTAATTACTAACTCAAGACATGCTATCCTAATTGTCAAAGTGTCAATGACAACATTTGTAGGCACAGCTAAGGGACATTTGATTGTGGTACTAATTGCATACTAATTTTTCCAACTAACAAATAAACCCCACGAAATATGAAAAATACCATGTGATTGCGCTCCCACTTGCATCCTAAAGCAGCGCCCTCAAAAAAGCTTCCTCTGCGTTTGCCAGGATGAAATAAAGGAAATAAAGAAAAACATTCCGATCGAGCTAGTTCCTTATCTGCTGCACTTCGACTGAAGGTGATGCGCTGTCTCTTTGGGTCTGCGACAGGCAAAGCATTTCAGAATCAGAATTTATTATTAGAAGTTGGGTCACAATACAAGTATTTAGTATACAGTGGTGCAACAGCCATTTCACCTTCAGACGCAGGTCCTGGCGCAGCAGCAAGCACTTTCCGCGCAGGGTCCACCGCATGTATGCTTACCATACACCATGCAAATTTTAACTGATATAGTCTATATGTTGTGGAGATAGGTTTGCGCGAGGCTTACACTGCAAGTACAGTCGGGAAAAGATGGGACGCTCCTCCACATCGCGATGCACAAAGGGCGCTATGGCCAGGTTAGTCAACGGCACGGAGAAGGCACCACAGACAGATCGTCAACAAACGTGCGTTTATTAACCCAGGATGTAATACACTGCGAAAGTCGCGGCTTGTGGGCAAAGGCTCACCGCAACAGCGGTCGAGTATACATGTCAGCAATGAAGATGACACTGTGCAATATACTCATGTCATGTCATTAGGGAGTTTGGGAATAGGGACCACAAATGTATTGAGGACGCTAAAAGAATAGTGTCAGCGCCACTGTTCATGTGCGAGACGCAAAGAGTGTCTTTTGTTTGTGTTGGCGACGCTGTTTCACCGAATTAGCACTGCAACCCAAACTTGACGCAGAAGATTTGCGTTAACAAACATGGCGGCACCCATGTAAGTGGTGGCTCTCACCAGACACCACATTTGACCTGATTTGCTAATGCGCATTCTTACTATGCCCCATGTGCGATTCTGGTCACGGCTCTTTTGTGAAGCCCCGATATCACCCATAAACATCAAAAAATGCTTACATTTATTCATACATTGTGACATCCTCCTGCGGCAAACTTCTTAATACCAGGCGGGTTCCTTGAAAACTTAAAGCGCCAGCAAGACGGTACAGCGGCACTACATTGTACTAGAGTGTACTGGAATGAGGTTATTCTAGTATACTCCAATCGTATGACCATCAGAAAAAAAGTCGCAGTTCCTCCCGAAAGGCGAAGCATCCATTGTGATAACAAATTTGTAGGCAGCCATAATAATTAAGGTAACCGTTCATTTCATGGGCATGCCTCCATCCTCCACAGCTGGTATGTGAGATACGTGCGAGCCTCAAGGTTGGCACCACCAGGCGTTTGGCAGGCACTGTTTGAAGATTTGAGTAGAGGCATGGCCTCCAAGATTGCGTGCTATGGTAGGTTTTGCTCCGGCTGCCCCATTTGCATGGAAAGAGTGCAAGTTCACTGGTAGGCATGGCCGGCTTCTTCATCGCACCGCAGTGCTCGCAACTGAGGGCTCTCCATGCGTCGAGGAGGCTTTCGGGCACTATGGTTGGACAAGAAGTAAGGGGCTTGAAAAAAAATCAAAGCCCTTTTCTTAAAGAACAATGGTTGAATGCAAAGCTTTCCCCCAATGCAAACTGAATCAAAGTGAAAGTCCAAAGCCAACGACCACATAACGAACCCAAGAAGTGCTGAGCGACCCAGTGCTATGCATATGTGATTTGATTGCTTGTTTAGGATTGTATTTTTTGATCGTTGAAGCTGAATGAAGACATTTCGTTAAGTTGCATAGCCTTTATTTTAGAGCATGTAGCCGATTACCCGCACACACTCACATTTGTGGGGTCTCTCACACTCGTGCTCTTGGGACAAAGGAACGACAACACAGTAGCGCAAACAATCACAAGGGCATTTATTGCACCTTTCATAGATCAGTGCCTGCTAGCCGAGTTGCTATCCACAAAACATGCCGATGGGCGCGCGACAAATCTAGAAGTCTGACTCACCGCGACCGGAAGCGAGCGAATATGTTCGCCCCATGCTGGATCTCAACGCCTGGTCGTTCGCGTGTACGGTCACGCGAATCGTGGCGCGTTCGAAGGCGGCCACGCGAGGCAGTCTCGCAGAAGCATGGGTCGGCGCGCGGGACGTCCTCGCCGTTAGCCGACCCGCCGGGAAAGACACAGACCGTCCTCCCCTGCGCCCCCAAGTAACCCTGCCGTGAGGCGGCGTTAGCAACGCAACACTCGCGCCATCTCTCGCACTGCGCCCCAACCACATCGACCGCCGTGGGCATTACGCAGGCTACGCGGCGAAGCCGGATTACAGGAGACGTGCCATGCGGGAAAAACATATCAGGGGACGCGCGAGAGTCGCGCATCCCCACATCCCCCCAACCTTAAATCACTACATATTCCGGCAAGACATGTGACACGGTCTAACATCAAACGGTGCTTCGCGAACAAGGTAGAACATTAAACAGTGGCCGCGCCGAGGAAATGTCCACGCTGTCCATAGCATGCGAGCCGACATTGTCCTTGGCTGCACCGCTGGCGTCCGCCGGTCACAGCGGCAGCTTTGCAGACTCGACGGCACGATGCCAGGCCAGGACCCCGGAGACGACGACGCAGTAGTCGGTACGAACAAGCGTCGCTCGCGCCGACGCGCCCTGCTGGGAAGAGCCGCCGTAGCTGTCGGTGACCGCCGGCTCTTTTGTCCGCTGCCGAGGGTTGTGAGCTGGATGCAGGAGGCCGCCGAAGTCGCTGCGCCGAACTGGCCACAGCATCACCATCGCCCGGGGTGACTCGATCGTAGTCCGGGGCAGCAGCGCAGACGATGTGCAGGTGACAGCAAGCCAGGGGTGACTCTAATCACGCTGCGTACATTCAACACACTCGGCAAACACTAAAGTAGTGCAAGGGAGAGGAATTATGCATGCGCATCGCCCACGTGGCACGATGTTCAACTCGGCCAGCAAAAGATCGGGCAGCTACTCAGATGCTAAGTTCACGTGAACGAAGCTCGCTTTCTTGAGTCGAACGAGTAATTTCAATTCGTGCGAGGCTAACTAGAATGAGGGAAGCAACTTGCAACACCTCAACGCCACGGTCCACCAGGTTGTGTCCCTTCACGTGCGACAGACAGCTTCGTAAAGCCTTAGGCCTAAAGCGTCGCTACCCTGACAACAACCGGCATCCAAAAACAACACCCAAAATGGGCGCAAAACAGGCAGCCGCGAGGAGACGTCAGCTCTGTGAGGTGGCCCTACTCCGCTCGGTGCACCCAGCATCCGAGTTGACGGCGCCCACCGTCCCAGACGGTGTCGGAGCGCCCGGTGCCAGGCCGCAATACCAGTCAGCCCGTAGTGGCACCCGTGGCCCGCGGCCACCCGGCTCCCAGAGCCGCGACTTCATCCGAGTCAAAGAGATAGAAGAAGCTATTTACATAAGAAATTCGGACCACCCACGAGGCTTCCGTACTCACTCGCTTCAGGCTTGCCACTGCTCCGTGGGCGCTCAGCCTCGCTCTCCCAGGATGTAGACCACGTGGCTCTCGTACTGACGAATTTCATTAAAAAAAAAAACTTGCGGAAAGGCTTAGCATGTTGACATGTTCAAACACACTACAGCCACCATCACCTCGCTCAAGAAAGCACGCCGCCGACGCTAGCGATCAAAATTCACGCTAGGCCTACGCTCCGGTTCAAACAAAGGTCTCGAACGAAGCAAACTGTTAAATCTACCGTCCGATGTCCCAAGAGCCCCACGTTGGGCGCCAGATGTGGGGTCTCTCACACTCGTGCTCTTGGGACAAAGGAACGACAACACAGTAGTGCAAACAATCGCAAGGGCATTTATTGCACCTTTCATAGATCAGTGCCTGCTAGCCGAGTTGCTATCCACAAAACATGCCGATGGGCGCGCGACAAATCTAGAAGTCTGACTCACCGCGACCGGAAGCGAGCGAATATGTTTGCCCCATGCTGGATCCCAACGCCTGGTCCTTCGCATGTATGGTCACGCGAATCGTGGCGCGTTCGAAGGCGGCCACGCGAGGCGGTCTCGCAGAAGCATGGGTCGGCGCGCGGGACGTCCTCGCCGTTGGCCGACCCGCTGAGAAAGACACAGACAGTCCTCCCCTGCGCCCCCAAGTAACCCTGCCGTGAGGTGGCGTTAGCAACGCAACACTCGCGCCATCTCTCGCACTGCGCCCCAACCACATTGACTGCTGTGGGCATCACGCAGGCCACGCGGCGAAGCCGGATTACAGGAGACGCGCCATGCAGGAAAAACATATCAGGGGACGCGCGAGAGTCTCGCATCCCCACACATTTTCCCAGACGACTACACTTGCACAGTATTGCCTTGTAATCGCTGTCGTAGATGATCAGACGCTCTGCCATCAGAATGTGACACCTGCTTGCAAACATGAGATCAATGCAGGAACGGTGTTGTGTCGTGGGTCTCTATAGCGTTTTCAACTTCAACAAGTAGCAATCTAGAATGAAACTATCCATTTACCATGCTCTTTTGCCACATCGATGTTAAAGTCATTGCACACAAAATCGATGTACTATGTGGCTTTAAGGTCTTCGACTGTTTCTGCCAGGAAGATTACCGCGTCGCAACGAAACATGCTCAGTCTGATGTACATGCTGACGATCACAAGACTAGTAGGCATCTTGACTGCTCAAGTGTATCCCACATGGCTTCTGCATGCCGTTGCCGATACACGGGAATCGGCCTCACACTTACATTCGCTTACGGCAGCCTCTTCTTCTACCATGCACTGTACCCGCGGCCTATCCATGGTGACGGCCGGAAATGCATAGCGTGACGTGTGTATTGCAATGCAGATATATACAGTTTGTCTAGATAGTGTGGCGTTCAACCATGTTTCTTTCAGAAAAAGCCTTTGATTGTTTTTTTCCAGATCCTAAGACGACCCCATGTTCACGCACACTTGCCGTCTCCGCTAAGGAGGGAAGCTCAGTTAATTGCGACAGGGGTAGTTTCATGCCTAGCAGACACAACTTGCGCTTCCAGTGAACTTTGTGCGCATGCGCTACTCTTGCCGAGCTTGTCACTTCATGCTGTTATCAGACACTGACTGGACGGCCAACGATGCTGGCGTGGTACTGCAAATGTAAACTGTAGTGTTTCACACAGATGTGCAAGTTGGCTTTCCTGCAGTGCGTTTTCGGTACTCACAGAAAAATCAGCGAGAGATAGAAAGCTTTGTTTTAAGAAACAGACATAATTTTAGGAAAAGAACTGTTTTTTTCTTGTGTTTTCTAAGGGAATAAAAAGCGATTAAAAAGACAAAGCGGCCAATTTTATGCAAAAATGCTATCAGCAGTATAAACCTGTAAACACTCACTTACTAGCTAAATTAACAAGCATGGTGTCATTGCACACATGACACTTGACGAATGCTGACACTCGTCAAAATGCTGGCGTGAGGAAGCGCGGCAGAAGCAGTGAGCGAAGTGACCTTGGTGCTGTCTACCGCTGCAACACAAACTGAGCGCCGAGAACACAGCACATGCAACACTATGAGCTGACGGCCCACCTGGACTCTGCCCCCAAAGCAGATCGCTTTGCCTCTTACAGCGCATGTTACCACAAATAACTAATGCCACTCAGTCTTGCACATCTTACGAAAAAGCCTCATTTATTTTGTACATCCACGGCACGTCGCATCAACTGAAAAGGATTGGCCAGCAGGCCAATGTAGAAGTTTTTTTTTTTTTTTTTACGTTCCCGATAAACTGCAACCTTTGTGCAGATTGACCAGTGCGTGTGCCCTCAAAGAGCTTGCATGCAACAACAGACATCAGTCGAAGTTACTCGACTGTGCGGAAGGAATAGTTTACAATTTGCCCTTGAAATGTGGGTCCAACTATGTTGGTCAGAGTGGATGATGTCTTAATGACAGGCTTCGAGAGAATCGCTACAATGTGACAGAATTGGGGGGGGGGGGGGGTAGGTTGGATGCACACTGTATAAATTGCGTGCATAATCAGGCAAATGCTACAAAAACATTCAAGTATAAACTGGTATATAGTGCTTGCTCAATTGTCAGCAAAGGTCGTAATCAGTTAACCCATGAGATCATCGAAGTGGAATTGATTGACAGGTGTGGTGATACCTGTGCATCAAAACACTCTACCGCCCTTTCCAGCAAGGAACTATCTTTCTTGCGCAGAGATAGGAATTTTCTGCGGGCAGCGCACAGGTGATGCGTCACGGAATTTGCCATATATGTGGTCACTTTTTTTGAACTAAAACACTATTGTAAGTCTGCGCTCATGTGTCTTAGCCTCTTCTCTGTCCTCGTCTTGTGCCCAAAGAGCTGCATTCATGTCCTACCAACATACCCAAACAGTCACCTTAGTGAACTTCAAGATAAAGCCCGTATTACCATGCCATACACCGTTGCTGCCGAAGTACAATACCCCCCCTCCTACTTCCTCTCCTCCAGTTCGTTGCGTGCGACAGAAGATGGTGCACTTCCTTCCCGCTTTCCTTACTTGCGCACGCGAGATTGAGCCGCAATCATCTGCTCACCCTCGAATACTTTCAGTCACACATACCAGCACGCAGAGACAGTGTTATCGCCCTTAGACTTTATATAGAACATCACGGCCAACGCCACCAAAGCAACAATTATACTTGTAATCTAGGCATTAGAAATTAAGATGCTAATATGTAACAAGTAGACGTCGCAATGTACATTTAGTCTCAGGGAATGTTTTATGTCAAGATATCCCGGTGAAGATGAGCTCGGGTGGAGGCGTCAGCTGCCTCATTCCCCAGCAGGGACTTTTTTTATGTGGGATGTGCGTGTTGAGCTACTATAGCCTTTTGAAAGAAATTTGTGTGTTCCATTTTAAGCTGATTGAAAATGTGCATGCTGGTGGCTGCACAACAGCAGATACCCCCTCCCCTCCATTTTATTTTAGTTCTCCCCAAAGACATGACTCACACACAAGTATTGCACTGGGCTCATTCTGAAGGCCCTCATCATGAGCTAAAGACCTAAACCCAAATTGTTACAATGCAGCTCTATGATCTATGCAGGACAATATTAAACATCAATACAGGTTCACTGAACACGGCCTGTCAGTGCCCCTAAGAAATAAGGGATAAAACTGTTGTAATGGACTTCATGCATTTAGCTTTCATATTTCAAATTCGGGATGAATGTTACCCTTAAAAATGTGTGCTCTATTTCAAGCTAAAATTTCTCCCATTGAAGAATAATTGTACCATAACTGGGAAAATGCATCTTTGTGACAAAAATGAAACACATGTAACAATATTCAGGCTGAACGTGAAAGCATTTTTATCAGCCCACTTGCAGAACTTGTTCACTGCAAGCTGAGCCGTACTTCTATAGATAGCAAGGGCGTAAGACCTAAACTCTATCTGGATGTGATCAACATAAAGTAAAACATAATGAATGAAATTCTTGTCTGTAGACCACTAACTCTGACAATAATATGGGTGCAGCTAAGCACACCTTCCTTGGGAACACCACTTTTCTGAATAAAGCTTCTTGAAAGCACCTCACCAAATTACACAGAATGTGCAATGAATTTTTAAACTTTCAATTAGTCACAATATACAAATGTGGCTGCTTACATGAATGATGTTAACATTCTGTATAATGTTCCCCGACATTCTGGTTAATTTACAGAAGTGGGGATGATCAGCCGGCAGTAGCTTCCATTTAGAAGATCTTTGGCAAGGAGCTTTAGCGGTGAATTCTCCAAGATGATAGGAAAGTGGTCACTTCCAGATGAGGATTACCAATAAATGTTGCATTAAAGAAATACAAGTGTGATGAGAGCAGCTACATGGGCTTGTTGGTATGGCATCTGCATGTTTGTCTAAAGTGCCTTTCCATGTCCCTGTCATTCTGCCTAGGCCACAAGTAGAAAGAGCGTTGAGGAACACATGGCAAGGTCAACTGATTAAATTGATGCCAACAATGGTGTTTTAATGTCTGTTTCTACCAGGTCGCCTCTATACTTAAGTTATTAACTGGCAAGGGAAGGCTGTCCTACTGATGCCACAACAACACAGCTCCACAATCTACTCCATGAGCTCCATGAGCATAGCATGCCATTGTATGCCATGGTATGGTGCACGGACCTAGTCAAGCCTTTTCAGGCTTTTTGTCCGTGCTCCAAACAACTGGCAGATGTTGAATAAAGCTGAATCGAATTGAATCTAGTACCTTGGTGATTGGTGGGGTTTTATGTACTAGAAAACAGGATGCGAGAGCCACCGTAGTAGAGAGCTGTACATTAATGTCAACCACCAGATGTTCTTTAACATGCAGCCAGACTTCAATACATTATGTAAACCTTCCCACACTACTGCTAACAGTGCATTTGAAAATTTTGATCAGATACATGGAAACATTTCCACCAGGCTTGGATGTGACAAATTATGTCCAATTAACTGAATGTTTGGTAGTTCTATAATTTATCAATTGTTTTTTTTCTACTGGGTAACTCATAATTCAATTATTATTTTCAGTAACCAATTACAGAACTAGTTACTTTTGTTCATGGGACATGCTGTAACAGGCAACACAGTTTTGAGCACTTGAATTTTTGGTGAGAACCACAGTGGAATGGTTGTGGTCATGCCATGCAGCACCGTCATGGATGCACATGTTCAGTGAAGTAAAACCCCAAACTCGAGCACTTAGTATTGGTGTTTTTATCTTAAAACTCCACCATGCGACTATTTCGGATGTTAACGCCAGAATATCACCTATGGACCATTTTTTTATCTTTTCATTGGCCCTACCAGGAGTGCCTTCTCTGAGCCTTAGCACCAATAAAGCGCTGCGCTTTCACAGAGGACCCAGACGCAAGCATAGTGGGATTAAACAACCACAATCTTGTGTGCAAGGTTGCGGTATATTACAACAGCACCGTACCTTTTAGCACGCACATTTGACGAGTTTTCAGTGTCGCTACTAACGTCTTCACAAGAAGACGAGGTAAGATGAGAACACTTGGGCACAGTGCAGAAGACGATCAAAAAGTTTGCAGGGCAGCAGAGGTCACACACTAAAAGAGCCGGGCCAGTTCATTCTGGTTCCTGTATTTTTGTGCAATGTTAATAAAATTTTGAAGGCAAGCGAGATAAATGTAACTGTTTAGTTTACAGTAATTGTTTGATTACTTTCATGGGGTAGTAATTAGTCCCTGTTATCTATTAGGTATATTCTTGAATCAACTATTTGTAAACGGTTGATTTTTTTCCATAATGTTTGTACGAGTCTGATCTGTACCAGCTTAAGTTAGCCTTTCCACTCACTGCTAGAATTTCGAGATGTTCTTGAAATTGCTCACCAAGAAAGGCCATGTAAACGGCATTATAAATGCTATGGTATCGCATGAAGGAATGATAAAGGAGCAAGAGAAGACAAGTCACCTGAGTGCTGTAGCCATCACTCCCTCGGTTGTAGCACTGAACCACAGCAGGTGGGTCTTGGCAACCTGCACTGCCGCCGAGGCACTTCAGCTGAGGCACAGGGCTCGACCTGCGGCCTGTTGTGTACTGGCCATGCCGCAGTGTGAGCACTTCAACGTCCTTAAGTTTCACTTTCTTCCCTGTGAAGCGTGGGCAAAGAAAAGGAAGAGGCAGATGGCACAATGTCCAAATGAAGCAAGGTGTTTTAAGAACGTCTCAAACAGCACAGAAATGGCTGTCACACAAAAACAGTCAAAATATCTTTCTGCCAAAAGTGCAGGGCTCATCTCTCAATTGTGTCCAACGTACACGACAGTGCATTGTCTCAACACATTGGCAAGCTGTTTTTCAATTGTGAGCATGGCGTCCAGAAACCTATATGTGTCGGACAGCTTTGGAAGCATGGAGGAAGGAAAACGTTAGAAGCGAGCTTCGCACGACGCAATTGAAGCCATACCTGGTGGCTCAACATGTGATAGCATGTCGAAGTGCGCAGTTGGCTTTAGCGTTCCCGCTCTGCAGGCAGAGCCACAGCAGGGCAGCCAAACAAGCGGGCACCGAATAAAAACTACTGGCACAGCTACTGGGAACCGAACGCCTCAACAAATTTCAATTACTGCTTCGTGATGTCGACGCAATAGGTCACATGTTGGGCCACTAGTGAGCAAATGTACGGGCTTCACAGGGCATGCGCTTGCAAAGGCTGGCTGCGTGATGTAATGCTTTAACTTTATTTTTCCTCTACGTTTGGAAACCTATGATGAAAACATCGTAGCCTGAGATTGGCATCTGGCCAGCGCCTTTGAACTGAATAAGTCCCATTTGAGCGAAGATAGGTTGTTCTAATTTTTCAAGCAACAGCTGTAGCAGGAAACTGAAAAATGTGTGTCACACATCAGGTACACACGGGACGTGGATTGACTGTAGTTGCTCTAAATGGATGTAAAGCAGCATAGGTTAATACTGACTCAAAGAAACACAGAGCCGGATAACGCAATAGAACATAGTCCTTACGCAATGCAACAAATGTACCACAATGCACGCGTGATTAGGCAAAACAAATGGTGCATTCAACAAACGTAATAATTGTGGCATGGCTATGCTATTACTAAGGTACGCGCCTTGTGTGAAACTAATCCAGTGAACCAACATGTTACATTTTTTTTTATTGCTCATATGTCAGAGAACTATTTCAACAACTGAGGTGCGGTCCGTGCCCCGCGACTTGTAGTACGTGGTACAATTAACCAGCGACATATTAACTGTCTCCCTCTATTTTTCATTGACAACTGTGCGACTTCCAACGCTAGTACTTGCGTGCGTTATGTTACGAGGGACTTCTAGAAAGTTCTACTTCCCAAAGGCGCGTCAAGTGCCGTGCGTAACCAATATTCGCGTCTTTGTAGAGTAAACACACCATCCTAAACACTACGTTACAACTAAATCCTTGTTAAAAAAAAATAAAGCAAAAAAAAAAACGAAATCAGCCAGCAGGGCCGGTGACGGAATCTCAGAATAGGAACGCGGCGTTTTGCTTCTGCAAGGCCACGACTTTATCTTCCGTCGCAGCGGTGATGACGCATATTAGAAGCACACATTAGAGAATAATGTACTCGCGCTTGAACGTAATTTAACAGACTTCTAATGAGTGAAGCAAGCATCGGCGCGGTAACACTGAACTTAGTGTCACACATTACTTCCCCCCTCTCCTTTGGCTTCTGGATTGGATTGGCGCGGCTCGCTACGTGCTTGCGCGCGCTTTTCCGAGCGCAGATTGATGCGCGCCTGGTTTCTGCACTAGGTATTTACACCATCACTTTTCCGAGCGCAGATTGGTGTGAGTCTGGTTTTTACACTAGGCTTCTATACGATCGCTTGTCGCTGCTTTCCTTTTCTCTGGTTTGATTCGGCGCGGCTAGGTGCAGGCGCGCGTATTTGGTGTGCGCCTGCTTTCTTGCGCTTGTCTTTGAACACATCGCTCGCTGCTCGCGCTTATATATAAGAAAACGCTGCGCCGCTGGCGTACCGTGTACGTAAGCGCGCAGCAATGCCGGGAAACATTCATACAAAAGCAAAGGGTCAGAACACTGCGCTTTGCTTTTCATTACTTTGTCATGTACCTTCACACTGGGTAGCGCCGAGCGATCGCTTCTAGCAAACGCAGAAATGAGTCTTTGCAGCGCGTGTGGCCATTAATTGACTACCCAACACAGCCATGTGAGGTACGACTCCAGGCGGAGAGGAGGTGGCGCTTCACTTTCTGCATGCCAATAACTTTCCATTTTTTGCGTGTGAACGCCCGTGATCGGGTCCACAAATTTCATGCTGTCTGGTTTGGTTTCCCATTGCAGATTGAGGCTCACTCCGTTAATATCCACTAAGTTCGGGATGCAGTTGTATGCGGCCCATTCATCACTGTGGATGGTGGTCCGGGCCCGGTTCAACGTTGGCTGCAATAATGGGGCCTAGCGTCGCCGCTTCCCGTCTGTCGACCTTGAATAGTCGGAACTGCCCGGTGGTCACGCAGGTCATGCCGAATACCCATGGTCCAAGGTCTGCAATGCCGCCGTGATTTTGCCGGCTCGGCGGAACCTGGTCGCCCGTCATCAGGCGGCCTCGATTGTGTTTTCGCTTGCCGCGAAGGAGGCACATCAATTTGCACAATACTTCGGGGCCACCGAGTGGGTGTCGCGCCAGCAGCTCGTCCCGCACGACCTCACGAGCTATCACGGGCGTTCACACGCGAAAACTAGCAAGTTAATTAAACTAAAGCGCCACCTCCTCTCCGCCGGCTGCAGGGTAACTGCACCGCTGCTGGAGTCGCACCTCACATGGCTGTGGTGGGAGTCAATTAATTGCCACACGCGCTGCAAAGACTCATTTCTGCGTTTGTTAGAAGCGATCGCTCGGTGCTACCCAGTGGTAAGGTATGTACATGACAAAGTAATGGAAAACAAGGCGCAGTTTTCTGGCGCGCTTACATACACGGTACGCCCGCGGCGCAGCACTTCCTTATATATAAGCGCGAGCAGCGAGCGATGTGTTCGAAGACGAGCGCAAAAAAAAAGCAGGCGCACACCAAGTATGCGCGCCTGCACCAAGCCGCACCGAATCAAGCCAGAGAAAAGGAAAGCAGCGACAAGAGATCGTATAAAAGCGCAGTGCACAAACCAGACGCACACCAATCTGCGCTCGAAAAAGCCACTGTATAAAAGCCTAGTGCAGAAACCAGGCGCACATCAATCTGCGCTCAGAAAAGCGCGCGTAAGCACGTAGCGAGCCGCGCCAATCCAATCCAGAAGCCAAAGGAAGGGGGGAAGTAATGTGTGACACTAAGTTCAGTGTTACCCATCGGCGCTTTAAAAGCCGGCCGCTACTGCGGCTTTCCGTGAATAAGAATATTTAAAAACTCACCTCCCCAAGAGTTTGCAGGGTTGATAAGTAGTAAAATGACTATGAGGGATAAAGCTAGCGGCGTACACATGCTGGAAATCCGTGGTGACATAACTCCGACGATAGAACAGACGTTGCGAGACGAATTTCAGAGTAGACCGCGGCACATAACAAAGCACCGAAGCTCTTGGCTTCCAACGAGATTTACGAAAAATAAAGAGCCTGCATCGCAGATATGCAATCGCTACATTTAAAACCGCTAAACAACACAACGGCGCTGCCCGAGCGCTACCGACATGATCTGCATCAAACACCACCGGTCGACACTCCGAAACTGCCCGGAATGATAACGTGTCCTTTGTTTTGATTCGCCTGTATTACG
Organism: Dermacentor variabilis; assembly: GCF_050947875.1. Classification (NCBI taxonomy): domain Eukaryota; kingdom Metazoa; phylum Arthropoda; class Arachnida; order Ixodida; family Ixodidae; genus Dermacentor; species Dermacentor variabilis. The sequence goes on from NC_134577.1 coordinate 50,744,489, forward strand.
TCAGAATGACGTAAATGAACACGCAATAATCAAGAGAAAAATTCCTGTTTCTACTGTATTTAAAGAAAAAGAGACTACAAAATTAGACTTAACATAGTTAAAGCATTTAAAACGATAATTTAAAAGCTCCCGTATTTAAAAAGTTCTCATTTTAAAGAATGAACTCGCTTTCGGGTTCAGAAATGTAAATGTAAAGAAAAATAATCTATTTATGGATTTATTTTGTGATAATAAGCTGTGTGGTCTTAATTAACACGTTTAGTAATAACTCCTTAAAAAAAAGGAAACTATAACCAGGTGACGCCACAGCCGTCATGTTACGGACATCGGCGAGAGAGATCCAACCATGCAACCATGCATCCAACAAAGGCAACTTTTTGTTTTATTTTTTTAACAAAAAAGGTTAGCGCTAAGTGTTGTTTTGAAAGATCTGGACCATACAATGCGATATTTCTGCGAAATTTGCGATACTAGGCGCAGCAGTAGCAGCAGAACCGAAACCGACTGAAACTGCGATGTTAATTTCGAATCCTGTGCGTTGTAAATCCAATCGAAGCCAAGGATAATAATAATAATAAAGACAAGTTTGCGCATGCGCACGGTGGTCTTCGATTGTTTCCGTCTTATTGCTGATAGTTCTATGCTGCTGTAGCCGTGTTAATTTTTGCATTTCTTGAGGGGCGCGGCGTAAAAGAATGACCTCTCAAGACGCCGAAAACAAAGGTAAGTACTTACGACCTGCTATAGTGGTCGTGACGCTGCATTCGGTGCTGTTTTTCCGGCTTCACGGCTTAAGGTGCAGTCGGCGCTCGCGAGTTCGGTCATAGGTTAGTCGTCAAATAATATTTATTAAACTATTACTTTCTTTACCCGTTATTTTTTTTAGCCTTCTTAACATGAATTGTTCCGGCTTGAACCTCCTCTTTCTACGTTTCATGGTGACTTGTTCTTAGCGCAGACTGGATTTAGGGTAAGGCTAATCGATTCTTTTGCTTGTTATGTGATCAGCTCGTTTCCCTTGCTTGTGTAGTTTAGCATAATGCAGTACTTTCGCTTGTCAAAGTGCAGCGAACTGTTACTTTTCGTAGCGCCGAACATTATTTGGACCGTGGTTTATAGGCCTTCGAATGCCATTCGTTTTGTCGGCATGCCTCAACGCTAGAACAACCGGAATGCCAGCCACTGGTGCGACGCCATTGGCACGAATCATTACTTCTATGTGTAGCTCCTGAATGCTTATGCAATGAAACATTCCGCAGACATGGAGGTCAACGTCTTGGACGAACTCCTGGAGAATGCCGATGACGACGATTTGGCAGCGGAGTTAAACAACGAAGAAAAAAAAGTTGGTAAGGGCAACTTCCTGAATGCTTTGAAGTCAGATGAACTCTTCGTTCCTTTGTTTTGTTCTCTTGGCGTTTCATACTTGCGAAGCACTTTTGAAAAGTAGTCCATGTCCAGAGCAGTGTTAATATTGCGCCAGTAAATGCGAAGAGGCGGTAATGCGATGCCGTGGTAGAACTCGTGTTGCATTGGGCTTTGCTACTGCTCGTGTTCAATTGCCATGAAGTTAGGATTTTTCTCTTGACTGTCACTTGCATATCATCAAGTTAGTGCGCAATAGCTATATTTTCGGTAAGTATTGGTTGGCACTACCTTTATTATGATACCACATTTGTTAAGTTGCTAAATCCACACGTCTTCTGCTGAAACATGCCCCATGTAATGATGTGACAGTATAGAGTAGCTTTCGATCAACCAATAAAATAACTTTTGTATCAGTAATGGATGCAAGCATATTGTAAAGGTGTTATGCAAGAACTGTACTATGTTCTTCCCTGTGCTGTAAACATCTCTATTCTCACGAGCATGAAGTAATGAGAGGAATACACGACATAAGCAAAGGTACATAATGGATCAAGAGCTGAGGGAAGTCTACATAACGTTACTTAGAAAAATTAACTCTAGTTTACAAAAAAAAAAAGAAACGAAGACTGGAGCTCAACATTACACTGTGAAGATAAGCTAAGATACTATAAAAGAAGCTTATTGGGGCAGATATTGTACCCAAATAATAGAGAACTTAATTTTGCACACCCAAGACTTCGGGATGCAAACCAGCTGGCTTACAAAAGGATCCGAAAAAAAAAAATGCTACAAAAGAATGCAATCGGGACGTGCCGCTTTGGGTGCGCAAAATCTAAAATGCTGTAGTAATTGTCATCTATCTCGTATCTCCTTTCTTGAAAACTCTTCAGTGCTCCTTTCGTGTCAAGAATGCTATGACGTGCTGGTAACATGCATGTCGATAGATCATGACAAGTATTCTGTCCAGCATGTGTTAAATAAAGGAAAGGCATGCAAGATAGATGAAGATATTGCTTCAGGCAAGGTATACTGCAAAAGGTGCAAACATTTCTTAAGAGGGCAGTGTAGCAGTTACAGCTCTCAATTTGCAGTGATTCCAGAATGACTACGTTTTGAATTACCTGGAAATGAATGGTGGCACTGGGTGAGGCAGTGAACTGGGAATGGAATGATGCAGTTGTGCTATCACCTCAACAGTTAGAGCAGAAAAAGGCTTGAACAAAACTAAATACAGACGGGTCTTTGGGACCTGCTGCTGACGCCTGCCCCCCACACTTTGGGAATGCTAACATGGCTCGTTTACCCCTCCTGGCACACGTTACGGAATACTTCTTTTCTGTTAGTCGCACATTGGCTGAAATATGGAGTGTACATTCAGATGCCCCCCTTTGCAAGAACGTGAAGACATATCTTCTCAGGTGCTCCTTTGAGCAACTGATGTAAAGTGAAACATAGCCGAAGCTCAAGTATATGATCATGGTTTATCTAAACTTCAGGATGAAATTTCTGAAAGTATTCCGACCAAAATAGATAAAGTACATTGCATTCTGTGCAGATGTCCTGCACACACCATTAGGCTGCTATAGATAACGTGAATACTAAGTTGCCGCAGACATATCTGTGGCAGCGGCGCTGGCATATTGAATTTTAATCTTCGTGATTATAGCAGACCTTTGCACTTGATTAGGCTTTCATTGTGGCATGCAGTGAGCACTAGCAATGTAGCTGAAGGAACACACTTGAGGTTTTGCACATTGTGCAGTGTTTGTGTAATTGCTACCCTAATAAGGAGAACTGAGTGCTATTACTGTAATTTTGCTGTAGTGCTTTTACTGCAATACTACTGTATTAAAGGGCTCTTCACCAGGTCTGGCCATTTTAAGCTGACAAGCGCAGTGCATACAATGCACACACACGATCGTGTCTGCCAAGTATTACATCCCTACGCACCACAGAAAGTGCTTAACTTTCAAACCAAATGCCGTTTGCCCTTCTCCTTGTGGGCGCTGCACTCGCACCCGGAGAGTCGACATCAATCGCGCAAGTGTGCCTGTGTACAGGCCCCGACAAAAGTGGTATACTCCACGCAGTGGGAGCTGGAGCAACAGCAAACTGCATCGCAACGCCATCTACAGACAGCATCTGGGATCGACACAGCCAATGGGTGCCCTTTATTATCTGCAGGCATGTCGCTTGACTCGTGTCAATGTAGACGGTGTCGCGATGCAGTGTGCCGCTGCTCCGGCTCCCGCTGCATGGAGTATACCACTTTTGTTGGCGCCTGTACATGGTAGTGCTGTGATCTCACTCATAGTGCCGTGCAACTTCGAGAATTATTCAAGGCAACATCAGTTATTTGTTTAATCTGTTGCTTCAGTTGATGAATTAAAATTTAGAGAAATAATGAAACATGTAAACTGAATGTCTGCATGTTTTTGCTTTACTTCATAGCAAGAGAGATGTAATTCTGTTTCGTCTGCTTGTTCCCACATTGTGCAGTCATGCGTACTGAGTAAAGCTAAGTCATTTTCTACCGTGTTCCAGCACCTGATCATGCTCTGTCTGTGTGTGCCACAGTGTATGTGTAGCACTGACTTATACCGCTAGTCAGGTCTTCTCATGCATATTGCGCAAAATTGTGCGCTGTGTGAAACAAGGTGACCTCGACAGCTCACGCGCGGAACTGTCGGAGGAAGTGTGCCGTGCAGCAAAGCAACACGAGGAGAAAAAAAAGGTGGGGCCAGTGGGCACAATCGTCGCGCGAACCTCTAGCTCTCGTATAGGAGAACTTAGGGATATTGTTTGTGGAGGCTAGACGGGGGCAAGTGTAGAGTGTGTCTATGTTGGCGGTGATGCTCGCATCCTGAAATCATGGGTTCGCAGCACTGGAATATTTCTGCTATTAATTAACCAATTTGAAAAATTATTGCGGTAGAACACTCCCTAAAGGGCATGTAACAGTTTCCAGCATATAACGAAAATTTGCTATGGGGCCTGTTGAGGGGCCCTTTAACATGCGCTGTAACTGTCGATGGCACATGTGGTGGAAGTTGAGCAGTTCTCTGCTTTGAGATAATGGAAGCAGTCTCCAAAAAATGGATGCCAAGCGGCAGTGGTGCTCGGGCTCAATGCTAGCTGTTCCATGAAAAGCAGGTAAGAGTGTTTCCTAGCATCAGTAAGGTCATGTTGGCAGAAACCATAGGTGAGTCAAGCAGCAATGAGAGGGGCATGTATCATTCCACTGTGAGGACAGTGTGTTCAAATGTGACATGCAGCACACCTCATAAGAAATGTACTTGAAAAATATAAGGATGAGCTTATGGTAGTTTTATGGTGTCCTATGATTCTATCATTATTCATTGTCGTCTACATGAACTTCCTACATGGGTTGCAGTGTCTGTGTGGTTGTGTTGTTCTCTTGCTCAGAATGTTGCTTAGGTGGAGGCGAAATACAAAGGCATTCCTTTACTTAAATTTAAGTGCACGCAATCTGTAGCACCCCGCTACATTATCTCTTGTAGCCAGTGTGTTGCTTTGGGGTGCTGAACCCTATAATTCGTTTTTATGAACCTTTTTTACATCCTGTAGCCTTTCGTGGACTGCTGCGACTTTAAAGCGTTGGTGCCCACCAACGCATTACAACCTTGACTGAATCTGTCTGCCTATGATGCATCATCTATATATTCCATCATCTATAGGTCCATGTGTCTACACCAGTAGCTATTAATGTGTCCATAGTCATCTAGTAACACAACAGTACAATGGCTGCAGTTTGCAGCCATTGCAGAGTGCTTCATTAACTCTCCCTACCATGGGGAAAATGGCTGTTTTTGTTTTGTAGGTTACACTAATTTCTTTTCTTCTGGAGAAATGGTTACACTCATCAAAATTTTATGCAAACATGAAAGCAAAACAGAATGAATCTGCTTTTCAAGCATGCAACCTTTATGAACAAGTTTAATGTCATAAAAAAATATGGATTGCCAAAAACAAGATTGTCGAATAAATTTGAACAAAAGTTTTTTCAAGATATGCTTGTAACAAAAAAGAAAAGAAATTCGAAATGTATCTGAAATATGCGGAATGTTTCACTATCTAATAGCCAATATCTTCAAAAAGATTAACTTTTCTTTGAGAGCTATTTGCTTTACAAAAAATTATGGCAGAAACTCCACTGGAGTTGTCTAAGTATACGTAAGCATTGTGCCACTTGCCCATCTCCATGCAGCTGGGTGTCATTATCAATCTTATCAGACTTGATCCGACCAGTATAAACTCTTTTCAACACTGGAAGATCTTGTCAATCCGTGGAGTGATCAGGAATCAATTGCTAATGCTTTCAATGAATATTTTACAGCAGTTTTCATTAGCAATGATAATCCGCTAGTAGTGCGTGAATTCCGACCGAAGATTCTAGAGGCAGAAAACATATTGCTCATTGAAGGGATTACAGCCTTGTTGCTTGAACTGGACACAACCAAATTGGTGGATCCGGATAACGTACCCAACTCATTTTTGAAAAGATATGCCAAATGGTTGGCAAAGTACCTACATTTGATGTTTGAAAAATCACTTTCATCTATGGTGGTGCCTGATGACTGGAGACTCGGTGAAAGAATACCAATATTTAAGAGTGGCAACGCAAAACGAGCCTGCAATTACCGACCCTTTGCCTGAACATCTACATGTTGCAAGATTTTAGAACACATCGTCCTTAGGCACATCCGTGAGTTTTTATGTACCAACTGTATTATTAGTGCAAACCAGCATGGCTTTCGCCAAGGCTTGTCTACCATATGCAGCTGGTAGAAACAGTGCATGATTCTTGTGATATGACTGATAATAAAGGACAGACTACTATATAATCTTCTTAGATTTCAAACATCCAAGAGAATAAGTCAAACTCTTGTAATGTAGGGGGTGCTACCAGGCTTTGTGCTGGGCCCCTTATTGTTCTTGATTTACATAAATGACCTTGTAATTGTCCCGTCAATCAGTCAAATTATTTGCTAACGATTGTGTAATTTACACCGACTTTAGATCGGTGGAAGATCAAATAAAGCTTAATGAATATTTGTCTAAAATTAACAAATAGTGCGATACATGGCAAATGTCGATAAAGCCGAGGAAATCTGTGTGTATCACTACATATCCCATAAACATCAGCCGTTAGTACTTATATACACATAACAACACAACATACTTACCCCCGTATTGAGAAATGCATCTTGACTTCATTTAAATGATGCCTGTCGGGAACACACCAAAAGAAACGCAGTGAGCGTCTTGGGTGCGTTTGCACCAAGTGTCAGTTATATTACGTCAAACAAGGGCTTCAAATTAAGATGCATTTCTGAATATGGGGGTTAGTCAAATAACCGAATGCAAGTACCTGGGTGTTATTATTTCTTCAGCATTGAGCTGGAAGTCACATTTCATAAATGTAATTGGTAACGCCATTAAAAGATTTGGCTTTATCAGACCCATTCTTAAGCTTGCTTCTGCTGAGACTAAGCTTATTGCTTACAAGGCGCTGGTGTGTCCGAAGTTAGCATGTGAACTGTGGGATCAGACCTGGAACAAGTGCAAAGACATGCGCTTCGATTCATATTTTTTCAGTCATGTCACTGTGTAACAAAACTAATCTGCCCATTCTAGAAGTGAGGTGGAAGCAGAAACGATTAAACCTTTTCTATTCCGTCATTAATAGTCTAGTTGCAGTTTTGCTACGTCTCCATCTTAGCTGGCTAGTGCTGAATTGCTTGTGTATGAGTATGAACTAGCAGTGCATCCTTAAGGTTAATTTCCACTGCAGAATAGACAAGTACAGTATGGTGGAGACATGGACTAGTGCTTTCTTTTATGGACTTTCTCCTAAGCATTATGAATCCACTAGACCAGCAACAAGTATCATGGAGGGTGTCTAGATGTCCTACTAGATTTACAGAACTGATGCTGCCGCATAAGCTTCCTTCACTGTCAAATGCATTTGCATGAGTTATTGATATTCCTGCTGTTTCTCTAATTGCCTTGCTGCATCCCTTTCTTTCTTGATATTGAAAATTTGTGCTCTTTTTCTCTAATGGTTACCATTTGCTTTTATTACTTTTTTTTTTGCTGTACACATTTTTATTGCAAGCAGTTAGACATCTGCATCTTTACAACTGTGTATTTTTACATTTATGTGTAGCATGTTTTGCTCAAACTCGTTTTTTTTTATTTTCAACCAGTGCTTGCTGCTAAGGTCTACTATACTGGTAACCAGAGATGTAAAGCTGGCCTCTAGCTTTTCACCTAATTTCTTTTGTACAACGCATGAGTATTGTGCAGTAACGCATTCAACATCAAACTACAGGAACTTCATGCTTAATGAAGAGCAATCTTGTATAGCCATGAAACGTGCCATATACCACGTGACAATATATTTATTAAAATTTTTTTTTTTTGTATTGGGGACCTTACTCAGAACCTTCTGTGCTTGGTTCATTGTATTTGAAATAGCCCTTCTGCAGGTGAAAACTAAATTAATCCCCCTTCTAATTAGCACCCTGAAATATGCTATTGCAGGTAAACGGATGCCTTTGACACCTACCGCACCACCGTCCACAAAGGCCTCTCTAGCTGCTGCTGCCAAAAAGAACTCTGCCACTGCTAAGCCTGTCAAGAGGGTGGCTTCAGCTGATAAGACTTCGTCTCAGAAGAAAATGTTGCCACCTTCTAAGGCCCCTCCTTCCAAGCCCACTTCGACGCCTAAGAAGAAACCTCCTGCCAACGTGCCCATCAGTTCGGCCTCAGTTGGGCCTTCCACTTCTGCGACTGTTTCTTCGACGAGTTCTACGTTGGCTCAATCCAAGAGTAGCTCCCAGCCGAAGCTGGTTAAAAAGATACCTGTGAGTGTTTTCCTTGGGCTAGTGCATCTTCAGACCGTTGGCTGTACGTGTGGCCACAGTCGAACCATTGAGGATGTATAGAATGGGAATTTAACCACCTCAATCAGGCATGGTGGCACTTCAGGTGTGGGTTTAGTTCTGGCATTTTTGCATCATTGAAAACAGGCGAAAGGGAGCTTCAGAGCATCCACAGTGCTGGCTCCACACATGAACTTGAGAAATTAACTTGGGTGTTTAACCTCAAAGAAACATCTTTGCAACAGTTACTGCATTGGTTAGCAATTATAGATAATGAAGAGAAAAACAAAATAGAACATTGATATGGCTGCGTTGCCATTTAATGTGCTGCTTCTTGAGCAGAACTTTTCACAACATTGCCTCTTCCAGTTCTGTTTATTCCGTGTTGTAAGTGATCCACAATTCATCTTGATGTGCTGCAGCAAACAAAGATTGCCGCCAAGTCTCCCACAACTGCCGAGAAACCTGTGGTGATGAAAGCCAAGCCAGTGGTGTCTGCAACGGGAGAGCCAAAGATGTCTGCTGAAGACCTCCTCACAGCTGAGCAAGCTGCTCAGAAAGGTATTGGCAGTAGTCCGAGTTTTTAGCCTTTAATTTTAGCCTTTTTGCATATTTCGTGCAAAAAACAATTGAGATTGTACCAGTATAGACAGTAATTGCGAGCAATCCGCCTTTTTCGTGTTCTTGTGCTCCCCTTGCCGCATGCCGCTGGAAACATTTTGGAAGGGTATCGGGGGGGCTTTTGCTGGTTGATTTGTGTACCTGCGCCCATGTTGAGCATGCATGGGTTGTGTGTTTTGCGGTTCGAGATGAATTAATAGTCGCATTTCCGGGGCAGCTTGTTTGTCATTCCTGGGTGAGCAGTCCTGAGTGCACCGTTGGGCTAACAGTATGGCCGATAAAGGGACGCTGAGTTCTGTCTGCCGCTGTGGCTGCCTTGGAGTTGGTTGTCGCTGATGTCTGCTCTTGCACCTCGATTTTTGTATTCATTTTGCACACTCATTAATCATTTTGCATATTCAAAAAGTCTTCGAGCGCAGCCTTCCATGTGCACCTTGGCTTTGCCAAAGCGGTGCATTTCTTTACGTCAACATCCGCAGCCACAGGTCGTTGTTAGCTTCGGTTATTTTGGAAACGGCTCATTGCTGATATGAAGTAATGTCAAAACGTAGCTAAACATATCTGCACGCATGAGCCGCGCTGTTCCATCCTGAAATGAGTCAATATGAGCGGCCGAGTTACTTAAGCAATGGAACCTGTGACCCAGACACTTATATAATGAGCTGTTATAAGTGATTCTCGATTTTTTTTTTTAACCTCGTCACACTTACAGTTTGCACGTGCCATAATGTATTAGCAGAGAAAACTATGCTTAACATAAGTGTTCATTTATAAGCCGTGTAGTTCTATTGCGAGGACGCAGATACCATCATGGTCAAAGCTTGTTACATTAATCCTTTCAACACAAGTCCACAGTGTGGCGTCTATCTCTTACCTGATGTGGAGAGCTGCCAACACACTCTCTCACGAGCAAACATAAAGGCAATGCTTTGTTTGACCCTTAGAAATTGTGTGATTGCCATAGAGATAAGGATGAAAGGAAGTGCGCTACTTGCCACTCGCCGTGAGAAAACAGCCACATTAGCTATTTAGTGCACTGTAGCACAGCAGAGAAATGAGACGCCGGGAACTCAATCGCGATATGAGGGATAGCCTCCAAGTTTGGCACGTCATAGGCATCCAAACTGGAAGTAGTGGCATCTACGCGAACATCCAAAATCAAAAGTGCACTGTGCGCCACAGTGACGTTCAGTAAGCGGAGTGTTGTGGGCATGCCCTGTTTCTGTAGCCTTCGCAGTGCAAGGCATTGAAGATGGAGTGGGAGCACCGTGAAGGGGATCAAAGGCAATCTTTGGTTGCCAAGAACTCTGCTTCTGCTGGACACATTGAAGTACTCTTTGCTGCAAAATATTTCTGGAGTAGTCTATATTAGAATTAAATGTATTTCTCAATTTGAATAAAATGTGTTAGGGCCCCTTCAAAGGGGATTCTTTAACATGACATATATATAAAAAATAGTGAGTGACCTTGTGTGTTACATACTTATTAAAAAAACTTGTTAAAAAAATAGATGTTAAAGGGACACTAAAGGTTACCAGAAAGTCAAGTTAAAGTGGTAGAGCAATGTTCTAGAACGTCTAAGGCGTCAATATAATCGCGAACAGAGCTTTAGTAACCGAGAAATTGAGGTAAATGCATGACACGATTTGAGACCCCCCAGCGACATTCCGGTACTAGCCTGATGACGAAAGCACTCCTCATAATTTGTGTTACTACTACTCAACTACTCGTATTAAAAATATCATTTCATTCGATTATAAGACGGAAGAAAATGCTACTTGTCTACGTCTATTCGATTCTAAGAAAAAATAACATTTTGACGTTACCCTTCAGTTTCGTTTCGTTTCGAAAGGTTTCGTTTTCGCTCGACTCTCCGCGATCGACTCTGCGCCGCACACGCTTTGGAGTTTCAGTAGTTTCGTTATCGCGTCGTGCTGTGCGGGTTCTGCTGACTCGCGAAACTTTCATTTCGAACAAGCAGTGAGAATGCCACGTTCTTGTGATGTCGTGGGAAGCCCTCGTTGCTTTCCCGCTCCGGAGAGCCGGTGTCGAGGCCGCCGTCGTAGTACGCAACGACGCCGGCAGCGTGAGCCCTCAGCAGCAGGTCGCGCTCGTCAATGCTCAAATCGCTGAAGTTGAGCCCAGCATCGCGAGCCAATCTGTCGTTGTCAGGGTCCATTGCGACAAGAGTCGAAGTTTGCGTCATAGAATAAAGTACCAGCTTATGGTCGCGCGTTTCTCCTTCCGCTAGCCACCATACTCCCGCTTTCCCTCTGCTGTCGGCTCTGCCTTGGCTCCGTTTCTGGCCGCGCGTTTGCGTTTTGCGCAGAAAAGCCGTAGCGCCGTCTGCGGACGCCGTTCTACTCGCCGATGGCGCAACGTCACTATGAGACCATGATGTCAGTACTCCTCGATCGGATGGCGGGCGATTTGAACTGCGCTAGAGGTACGCGGACGCTTCAGAACGCATATTCTCTTAAAGTAAGTCTCTCCTTGGCACGAAACAAGCGTTTAGAGGTTTCTGGGATGGTATTTCGACAGTCTACGTTCACTTAATAGTAACCTTTAGTGTCCCTTTAAAATGCAGAATAAGTGTTCCCTGTCATATTGGTACAGGACACACACTCATAATGTGAGTTGATGCTCTTGTGTTCTGGCACATCATCGTAGCGACTGTAAAATTAAAATTCTAGTTTACTACTGGTGGTTTGGTTTTAATGCAGTACTGCTTAAAGGGGCCCTGAACCACTTTTTATTGAAGTTGAGAAAGACATTTGAAGTGAAGATAGGCTATTTCAGAACCACTTTGCCGCAAAAAGTACTTCAATACGTTCAGCAGAAGCGGAGTTATCGGCAATCAAACACGGCCTCAGCTGTGCTCCCCTTCCTCCTCCAATGCCTTGCACTGCGAAGGCTACAGCGGAGATGTCACCGGGGCGCGCAGTTGAAATTTCCGATTTGGTGCCTATGCCGCGCTACACGTAAGTCAAACGCGGCTGTCCTCAGAGAGCCGCAGTGCGCTTAGCCACTGGACCTGTGGCGGCACCTCGCGGTGGCCGTGGTGTAGCCGAGCGCAGCGACCAATAGCAGCCGCGTATTGGAGTGTGCTTTATGACGAAATAGAGCACACAGAAAAGAGTTAGGATCATGGGGTTTTTGAAACGAGAGTGTTTGAGAAAAAGGTGACTTGGCGCTCCACTTGCGAGCTCCATGAACCGCATACGACAGCAGAAGTTGGCCGAGATGTTCACAACAGCGTATGCTACCTGCGGATTATGTTATTTCACCAAGCCCAAGGGGTGGTTCAGTGCCCCTTTAAAGTGCAGATTTTTGAAGCTCCTACAGTTTACATTGTAAGGAGTGTATGCGATACTTGCCCTAATGAGGTTAAAACAAGTTCTTCCTAAATGAGCAGTATGCATTTATTGTATCACAGTTGCTGTTAATCTCATACTGCGAACCGCAGTGTTATACTCGCTTGCAGATGAGATAGTACATAGGCAAGCTTTAATAAAAGTGTTATGTGAATAAATATGCACTAATAGCAGTTTAGTGAGTGCTGTTTCCTACTATAGGGGTTTAGGTTAGGATCACTTATGCCATCTTGTTATGCCTATGCTGTGTGTGCTTGCTGAAGAAAATGAGGGTGAAGTGCTGAAGTCTACAAATGCTTGCTAGCATTTGACTGTGCAGTGTGTTGGTGTAGAATAAAACTATGTACTCTATCGTCTGGCGCATGAAATCTTCGAGGCCAGCACTTTCAGGGCCCAGATATTGGGGTGTATCCATTCGTATGCTGTATTATAAGGTTGGATGAATATTGGTTCATTGTTCAGTGCAAATCTGTAATAATTCCAGGTGTATGTCCGGGCCATTTTCCACCTGTTATGTTGAGTGGCCAGTCCCACTAATAAGTGGCATGGGGTCACGCAAGCAATCGTAGTGCCAAAAGAATAAGGAAGTAGGTGGCTTTAGAATAATGTATATCTTATGTATGGTGAATGTAAGTGCTTAGGATGGTAGAGGGCATGCCTCTTAAAGACATTTAGTTTAGCCTACGGGAATGCAAACCTAAAGAAAACAGTGGACAGTTGCACCATCTCGGGCCTTGCGTAAAGCTTGTCCAAGCCAATACGGTTATTCCATTAGCATGCATCTTGCTGTTTTTATGCCAATGCTTTCCGATCACATCTGTGGACACCAAAATTACTGGATAATCTCACAAACTGGGCATGTCAGGCCTGCCTTTCTGAGGCACCTTATCGCTGTTTGTAACTTTTATATCACACCACTCATTATTTCCAATTCAAATGAGCTTACAAAAAGCAGAAGCATAGAACCATTTATTGGCACGGAACGATAGCAATAGCGCAGCCACCAAGACAATTCACACTGAAGCTGGAACCATCATTGCTGTCATATTTGACAGCACTTTTTCTTAGTGTATGCAAACATTGTGCATGTTCAACTTGCCAAGTAATGTATGGTAACATAGCATACATGAGTCATGGAAAGGCAATAGAGCACGCAGAGTGTGGATGAGCTATTTCTTTTTATATGTAAGGCATTGACATTTGCTTAAAGGAGTCTAATAATCATTACAAGAACTGGCTCATTATGTGTCAGTCCCAAGCATGCCAAACATGCGGGCGTTTTATAGACTTCCTTCCCCTCCCCTTTCCATAACTTTTTGCACCCTTTTTGCCTTGCCAAGCTTTCACTTGTGATAGGACTGGCCTATTGCGCTTCCAGAATGGTAATCTAGTGCAACTTCGCACTTCTCTTTAACGGTTCTGTTGAGGTAAACAGTAAATACTACTTTTTCTTCATTATTGTGTTTACCTGCACAAAATCTGACAGTCATGTTGGCCTTGACAGGAATGGTGATTAAGAAGACAGTGGCGAAAAAGATACCAACCACACATCAGACACAGAACAAGCCAATCAAAAAGGTTGTGGCCCCACCAAGAGCAGCTGCCGTGAAAGTCTCTGAGACTACGTCTGCAACAAAGGTGAAGCCCGAGAAGGTGGCTGTTACAGGTGGGTGTAGTGAATGTGACGAGGGCCATTTGTCACATGCTCTTTTTAAGAAACTAACACCTGTTGGTGTGCTGCCACATTGAGAATCAAGTTGGCAAATATTTTTTAAGAGTTCCTTACTGGTGACCCTGTAAAGTTGCTTGTAGAATGTGTTTTGTATGTGAGTCCGCAAAGTCTTAGGTTAGATTGAAACTGGATTACCTTGCTGAAGAAAGATAGTATGTGGTCTTCTCCATAGTAATCTTGGGGGAAGGAAAAACAATCTTGTTAAGGTAAATGCTCCGCTATATTAAGGCATCATTTGCAATGAAGCCTTACTGTTTATGCTCATTGCATCAATTTGCCTTCTTGACAGCCCCCAAGCCATCTGCGGTCTCCCCAAGTGTCGTCGTAGCCTCAAGCAAGATGCATGTGCCAGATGAAGACCCAGATCGACTTCATGTGACTCCCACCGCGGAAGAATTACAAGTTGCGGAAGAGCCTCTTCCCCCACCACCTATGGTCAGTGGAGGCTCATCGTCTAGTATGCACACGCGCACTTTGGACCCTGTTACGAGCTTTGTCATGGGAGGTGGCTCAAGTCACATGAGCTGTGTCTCCGAGGGCCGAGGTGGTGGAAATACTAAAGCCAATCCGGACTACGACACCAGAAGTGAGGCATCGTCTTCTGGCCATGAGAGCTGTTCATGCAGCCTCGGCTCTAGCACTTCGAGGTCACGGTCAGTGTCCAGGTCCAGGTCACGCTCCAGGTCACAGTCTTACAGTGGCTCATCTTCAGCGGCTTCAGAACCAGGTGAGCAGTCTGTGAGCAGGGTGTTGGGGGGGGGGGGGTGTTATTGAGCTGGGCTGTATCGGGTGGATACACTGAATACTTCTTGTGTAGCAGATGTCACTTCTACCAACAGTGCTTTGTGACTATAGTATAGATTATATATGATATGTGAGATGAGCAGACTTTTTCATCCATCCAATTTATCCTGAGAAACGTCATGGAGTTCCCCCTGTAGCGTACCATTAGAGCTTAGAGGCTCAAATTGAAAAATTGGGTGATGTGAGGAATGGAGGAGGGCTGCATAGTTAGAGGTACCATCCATGTGACGCATGTGAATGGTATTCTGGCCTGATATTTGCCATCTTGATTAGGTCAAATTATTCGGTGTAACATAATACAGTTGAATCTCATTAATTCGAACACTCTTAATTCTAACTCCCGGTTTATTCTGACGCCTTGGTCCCATTAAAAGCTATGTGTATTCCAATGGGCGAAAACGCCCGGTAATTCGAACGCGCAAGCATTTGCAGCGGTTAATTCAAACAGCGCTCTGACCGTGTCTCGGCAGTGCGCCAAATCGCGTGGCGGTGGTGCTTCTGACCAGCATTGCTCTGACTCCGCCATGGAGAAAAGGCTTACCTTGGAGGAAACGCCATGCTTGGGGTAGGGGGAGAAAAAGAACCGTGGTGAAAATTTTACTCTCTCCCACTGCGCTGCCGTTTCTGCGTCGTGCCGCAATTCTCCAGCCACACTAGCAGCAAAACGCGCACCGTGGTGGAAGGGATCGGTCCTGGGCTGATTTTTTGTGGCTCGCCATGGCAGCAAGCGAGCCGCGAGTGGAGACCAATAAGAGTGGCCGCTACAGTCGCATATGCTCTATTCGTACTTGTGTCTGTTTCAGCCCGACTGCTCGTTTTGCACTGTCGTCTGCTTGCGTCAGCTCTCGCTCGCGCTTTTGGTTATCTTGGTCTTGTTTGCGCTTGTTTTTTTACAATGACGTGTCTAAACTGAGCTGTCCTGATGGAAAGGTTGTTGGAGACGGCGCTCCATATCCGAATTCTGTACGACAAGACAGACCCTGAATACAAAGACGCGAAGGTGACACCCAGTACCTCATTCTCCTTGTCTTTTGATTGCGGCGAAACCGCAACAGAAAGGAGCACATCGACATGATTATGATCAGCGGCAGCAACTTCATCATCTTGATAAGACATGACTCGCGTTAAGAACGCAGGATGAAGAAGGTAAACACAGCGCCGATCTGTTAGCAGACGAAGGAAATCATGCGAGCACGCAGGGGCAAGCAGCAGCGGAGGCCCAGTCCTGGCCTCGGCAACTCCATTGCTTCAGTGGCTGTAGGTGGCAGAGATAATCAGTGCTATTCAGCAGGCTGGTGGGGAAAGCAAATCTGCTTCCCTCCTACCCTTCCTTGAAACTACGCGCTCGTAACTCCCTCATTTTTGACGGCCTCCGCGCTCGCGCCTCCGTGTAGGCGCTGGCGCCGCTAGCCCCGCCAGCCCAGTGCTTGCTTGGCCCGCTCCTTGAAGTTTCATTTTCTACCATTATCAGAAAGCGAGCATTGGCCGCCGTGGGCAGTTTCATGGTCCTCGCTCGCTGTGTGCTTGCATGCCGCAATATTTCACGACTCACACCGTTTGTGCATTGTGCCATGGTACATGAGGGCTTCAAAAAGCAAGTCCTTCTTTTAATTTGAACTTATCCTCGTGTCACTGCCACAGCTTAGTTGGGGTTAATTAAAAAGTTAAGCCAGCAATAAGTTCTTATCAGCTAATAAATTTGTTTGCTGAACAAACACCCATATGTTTTAAAGTGGTAATTTGAATGTGCCACTTTAATTAACCTGGTTTAGCTTGTGCCTTTACTGTTGTGCCGTTTACTTAATGTACATTGATGGATTTGCAGTTTTGTTAGGGACTGTAACAAATCCTTATCTTAAAGCAATTAGAGTAGCGGTGTTTCCAGGTTAGCAAAATGAGCATTGTATTCTTTTTCACTTGGTTGTTTTTGCCCAGTGAGTTGTCAGCGACTATCTGGATTCTGTTGTGGCTAAACTTAGAGTGGTGACAGGAACAAGCTGGTGCAGATGAATAAGGTTAAGGCTGTTCTACATCTCATCATGACCTTGCTGTCTGTGTGTCTGACTACATTGCGTTGACTGTGTACGGAACATTTATTCTTTTTTAGGCAATCGTTCACCAAGACACCATGTCTCTCGCAAGAGGCGTCATTCTCCAATCATCTATGACAGAAAGAACAGAAGTGTGGAGAGTGAGTGTTTCTGGCTTTCTAGACCAGTGGTCTCAAAGATGTCCTGTGTAGTTGTGTGGCCTACCAGGAAGTTTCTTTATGCACTATGAAGTGATGCTCAGGTGGTACTTTAAGATGATCCAGGAAGCATACTATTTTTTTCAGTAAGGAAATATATTAGGTTGAAGAGAAAATGGAGGGCTGGGGGGGGGGGGGGCTGATATATTTATCACATCAAAACACATGTTCAAATGTGCATCTAGAAGTAACCATGTTAACATTCAGCTTGAAAGAAGCTCTTTTGCAGCCAGTAATGGTGTTTTATTTAAGGAGGGCCTTCACATGGCTTAAAGGGATACTAAACAAGAACAGTGAGTTGAGCTGCATTCGTAAATTACAGTTCCTCTTTAGCAAATAGGCCACTTTTACCTCTAGAGTATTTTTGGTAAGCCAGGAAGAGTTGTAAAAATGGAAGACAGTTGGTGGCGCTGCCCTGAATTTCCCTGCATCAGATTGCCATGATGTCATTGAATCTGAATGTTCGATTGGTTCTTTCTTATTTCTTAAAAGAATTTACTACAAAAACTTTGTCATTTTCTTTTGCAAGATAGTGCGATCATTATGCGAGTAAATACGGTACAACTTATATCAAGGTTTGACTGCTCTTCAATGCCCTTACTACGCTTTCATGTGCTTTCATGACAGATTGTGAAAGACGAGCATCAACTTTGAAAATTGCAGTGCACTGAGTTCACGTGCAAACTATAAGAATACTTTGCATTTGTGGTGTCTGAGAAACGAGCATTAATCTGGTGATCTGCAGCACAAATTGATTTGGTTTGTTGGTAGCTGACAAGTGGCTTCTTGTTTTCAGGAACGCCAAAGCGGCCACGAGTTTCTTCATCTGTTGGAAGACGAGGTGAGTCATTGTCACCCGAGTCTGTTGATGATGGGTGGTAACCTTTATACTGACGAGATTAATTCGGTTAAAAGTTACGCACATGATTATTACAATTATTTGAAGTGGTTGCATTTGCCAAAGAGATTACACCGAGAATCCTTTGACTCCCCTTGCTGGCTCAGTCGTGGTGGCATTCTAATGTTCAGTAGAAGGGTTTGATTTCCGTTAAGGTAGCTGAATCCAAGGAAAAATGAAATGCAATATGCTTTTGTACTTAAATATGGGTGCACGGTAAAGTACCCGATGTGGTAAAACACTCTGTATTCATGCACTGCAATGTCGCCTATAGCCCACTGTGCCATCAGTGATTGAAATGTGCTTGCTTCAGAGTGTGTGGCATCTATCTGTGGCCTGTTGTTGGCTACATGGGCAGGCATAAAGTTTAGTTCATTGTGTGTTCAAAGAAACGAACATGCAATAGAATTTGTGCTCCGCTGGCAGTTGTTGGGCAGATGTAGCATTTTAACCATTTGCTTGAATGCCCACAGGAAATATGCTACATGCATGTCCTGGGAGAGGCATTTAGTAGATTGTTCCTCAGCGCTAGTTAATAGGCAGTGCTAAATGCTGTGGTGTTATGCACAAGACTGAGATCGAAGCATTCTACTTTCTTGCAACAACTGTGCCGCCTTTTGTTAAGCCTAACTGGGCTGAATTGGACTTTACGAAAATGCCGCGTAATGAAATACGTTGGTAGAGGTGAGGTGAGACAAGTGAAAGACAATTTTGCCATTCACCAAAGGCGGCAATACCTATTATAGAGATCAAAAATGTGCTCCTCACTTGATATGTCTGTCAGCTTGTCATCAAAAATGCCTCTGAGCAAAAGAATTATTCTTGTCTCTGAGTGAGATCGCTACTTTCTGTTTGCCTCCACTGCGCTGCAGTAGTTCCATTGAAGTGATGGAATAGTGGGAGCATGCTTTGCAGAGCAACTGAGCTGTTCATTTCCAAGTTAGCTTTTGACTTGAAAATGTACATCCATGGCATGGATGGATGGATGTCATCAGAATCCATTTTGAAATGGGTGGTGGTAAATGTCACAAAACTACATTTACTTTCCTTCTGCACTTATTGGCCCTTAGTACCTCAGTTTGTGTTAAAATACCATTGAACCTGATCAAAGTTTATTTCTATTTAAGGCTATTCTTTATCTTCCCTGGCTTCGTGCTACCAGTAGCTCAAATTTCTCTTACTGTTCTCCCTTGCAGATTCGTTTTGCTTACCTCTATTATCCTTAAAGCACGATACAGGGTTGCTAAGTCCTCGACCGCTGGCTGGATTCTGCGGCATGCTGAGGAAATGGGCCTTATAGGGTCTCTGTTATTTCTACACACTAGACACCATACAGCCTGCAGTATGTTCCTCAGACATCCTGAACCGACTTCGACCATCATTGCAGTACCCTTTGAATTATTTTAAATCGTTCCCATGACGAGTTGACTAATATGCCTGAACTTCAGTAACTCTTGGCGGACACTGGGAGCAGTGCCTGGTTACAA
The DNA here is from genome assembly GCF_050947875.1 of Dermacentor variabilis. NCBI lineage: Eukaryota > Metazoa > Arthropoda > Arachnida > Ixodida > Ixodidae > Dermacentor > Dermacentor variabilis. The sequence continues at coordinate 50,763,929 of NC_134577.1, forward strand.
AATTTTAACTTGGTGCTTTCCTCTGTTTTGACTGGCAGAGTGCTGAGTAGAGAAATGCTTAACACGTTCACTACTGTGTGGGTGGCAGTTGGGTCACGGCAGTTATTCCCACTGTGCAGCTGTGCTGGGCTTCCCTGCAGTGCGCAAGCGACATCTTTGCTAGAAATCAACAGAGAGAAGAAATTCTTGTTGCTTCTGATCTGACGTGTCGTGGCACCATTTCGCTGCACCTTGAGGAAGTATCAAGGGTGCACAAACCCTTAGTAACTCACCGGTGGGTCATTACGCGCAGGAAAAGAAATTAAAAAAGAGCCGCTGCAGTGAACGTGACATACAGGAGCAAGTTTGACTTGATGTAGTGATCCGTGCAGTGATGGACCAGTGGTGACTGCAGTTATGGAAGCCACTTGGCACAGTGTGCTCACACACTGTAGTGTTATTTTTGATTTTCTTTTTTTTTTTCTTGTCTGCAGATATTTCTGAGCATGCTGATCAGCACCTCATGAAGTACTTCTTCCGGAACGCCAGATTCTTTTTAGTGAAAAGCAACAACCACGAGAATGTTGTGCTCTCTAAGGCCAAGGTGAGTTGGTCACTGCACCCGCTATTGTGGCATAGTGGCTTTGGTGTTGCACTGCTAAGCCTGAGGTTGAGGGATCAAATCTCGGCCGCGGTGGCCACATTTCGATGGGGACGAAGTGCACAAACACCCATGTACCATGCATTGAGTGCGCGTTAAAGAACTTCAGGTGGTCCCAATAACCCGGAGTCCCCTCACTACAGCGTGCCTCATAATCATATTGTGGTTTTGGCCCGTAAAACCCCAGAATTTAATTTGGTTGCTGACTATGATAGTCCTGGATTGTATGGCCATTTCTTTTATGTGCTCACAAACTTAAAAGTGTAAAAGGGAATATGTTGGAACCATGCGCTCTGATGAATGACAAAACATACTGACTATTGGTTTTAACAAGTTTCCAGCAGGTACAGGTTTCAACAGTGGGAGCATTTATTTTTTCTGAAAGGTTGTCCTCAATGGACTTTATGGCTTTGTGTTTCCCACTTAGGCGTGATGGAAGGTTTTTTTCGGCCTGTGTTCAGTGACAGAAATTGTCTTGTTCAGCTTTCTTTTTCACTGAAAATGAGAATTCACCGCATTTGCGACAGGACGCTCCGCGGTTATCCTGTCTGCTCTGTCCAGTTTTTGTCATGCATTGTTATGATGTTGGCCCTTTCAGCCACACCTGGCCCTTAGCACCGTGACAGACCGTGTGTTGTCATCATTCTATGTTGTACAGGTTTTCTGTCACCACTTGCACTCTGTGGCAAACCTATTTAGCTTGAACAACTAACAAAAATTAGCCCTCGAACCGTAGGTTGGCAAAATAAAGAAATTTCTCTAGTGTCCACTTCCAAAATATATTTGGACTCACCAAAATTTTGCTCAGCCAGGCTAAGACTAAGGCTCAACAAAATTCTGCTCAACCGGGCTTACTTTGACTCGCTACGTTCTAATGCAACGTCTCCTAATTAAAATTGCTGATCAAAATGAGGATGGCAGAAATTGTGCTCTGAAAGAGGGTACATAAATGTCTGGGTGTTTGTGTCCCTGCTATGTAGTGATTACTGGATTCTTTTTCTTTCTGCTTTTTGACAGTAATGATTTGCCTCATGCAAATTTCTTGAACAGCCTGATGTTTTCTAATTGCACTGCATGTGAAATGCTCTATTGTATTTCTATAGCTGAAATATTTTGTTAAAGCAGTGGTGTGCTATTTAAAAAAAAAGAAAGTATCTGCTCTGTGCTGTCCAGAACAAAACGTTAAACCTTGTGGCATGCACTTTTCTCTTTTTTAGGGGGTGTGGTCAACACCGCCTCAAAACGAAGCTAAACTGAACCAAGCCTTCAGGGTAAGTTGTGCTTAATGTTACCAGTGTTAAAAGAACCAGAAGAAAGGAGTTAACCAAGGGGCCCGATTTTTGTTAATCATATCATAAGAAGCCAACAAGCAAAGACACCAAGGACAACACAGGAGAAATTGCTTGTACTTGCAAATTGAATTAAGGAAATTAATTAATTAGTTAAGTTAAACAGAATGATACCACGTCTTCGCATTACATGTTTGTGTGTGCATTACGACGCACGCATAATGCGAAGACGAGTCATTCCCCACCTGTGGTAAGTTGTTCTTTCATCCATTTTCATTTGCATTAATTTATAATTTCTGTAGTTGAAGTAGTAAGTACAAGTAATTTCTCCTACGTTGTCCTTGGTGTCTTTGTTTGTTGGCTTCTTATAACACAGTGTTAAAAGGAACACTTAACCAGTAATAAAGCCCATATAACTTGGAACATTTCCTTGCCTTTATCGGGAAAATATGGCTATTGTAATCAGCTTTACTTGCGCTTATACTTAAAGTTGAAAAAATTAGTCTGTGGGTCTTTATGCCATTTGTCAGCAATAATCAGTGACAGAATACTAACTGAGCATTAGTTTTAATAGTTGGCTACTATGCTGTCCATCCTAGATGCCCGGTTAATCAGTGGTAAAAAATTAAATTTTCTCCTGTCGCATTGCAGGAGTGCAAAAATGTCATTCTGATCTACTCGGTTAAGGAAAGTGGCAAGTTCCAAGGTGAGTGCTTTTGTCGACTCTGTTTTGCTGGTGGTTGCTGTTTTTACAACAATATTCGGAGCTAAATTTCTAGAAAACTTGTGGCTTTGTACAGGGGTCATTCGAGGTCTGAGTAGTTGACTCGAGGTACTTACACTAACAAGGCATTCGAGGTGCAGAGGTTGTTTAGGCTGAAGTAGTAGTCTACGCAGCACTGAAGCATTTGGTGCATATTGATCTTCAAGTGCATTAGTCTGATGTTTGCGTGTTGCTATTTGAGGAATACTGAAACCTCGACATAACGAACTTCAGTGTAATCTTTGATGTAACAAGCCATTTTACTTTTCATCAAAGGCCATGCAATGTTAGCCTCAATATAAGCTAGTTTGTCTACCCAAGATTTTAATGTCACTAACTGTTACTACGACTGTGAAGGAATATGATATAGCGTCTGTTGAACTGAAAATACCATGTGTGCCAGTGTTAAAATGGTTTGTTTCATGGTTAGTGGATGCACCACACTTAGCAGAAAAATATGTCAGCAGAAATGTTGCAGTTAGCAACTTGGATCATACTCATAGGTGAGTAGCTTGAGTGTCACGTTACTATGAAGCCCGAGGTTGCGGGTTTATCGTATTTATTCGATTTTAACGCACCCGCGATTGTAACGCGCATTTGTTTGCCATGACCTAAATAAAGAAAAGTCCTTTACAGTACTGTGCACCTCATTCTTTCATACAGGAATACAACTTCATTCGGAAAAACAAAGGTTTACTCCCAATACACTAAAGTTGCGATAAATAAAAAAAGTTGTAGTTTCGCCCGAAAGTCAAAGCATAGATTGCGATAGCAAATTAGTAGACATCTATATGAAAAGTAAGGATAGTTGTTTTATAGGCAGTATAAACTTTTAAACATTCGCTTACTGACTAAATTAAGAAGCGTGGTGTCACACGCACACAAGTAAACATGAACACACCTCGCGCAATGACCGCAGAAACTCTTTATCTGTGGTAGCAGGAGCGAGCGAATTGTGAAGCAAATTGACCTTTGTGTGGCCTTGCGCTTCAATGCGAACTAAGCGACGAAAGCACAGCGCGGTGCGCCTAGATGCATAGACACTTCATTGCAGATCGCTTTCAATATAGGTGCCGCGTGGCCGTGCCGTACGTAGCAGCCGCCATAGTAGAATGTATCTCCTATTTGCGCAAGTCCCGCACACAAGCTTTGGGAACTCCGAACAGTCATGATGCGGCCCGATTTCCGTCCGTCTCCGCACACAATTCCTTTCCTTTCCAGGAAGTTGGCATGTCCTTGCAGTTAGCACTTCCATGCTGATAGCACAAATGCAGAAAACAAGAAGACTGATTGTGCAGCACACTACAGCACAAGGAGGAAGCTACGGCCGAAGTGTGTACGACGTGGCCATTGTGAAATGCTGATGGCGATAGGGTAATGCAGATTTAGGGTAGTACTCGATTCGAATGCACACGCAATTTTTTTACTTGTTTTATCGGGGGGGGGGAAAAAAAAACTGCACATTAGATTCGAGTAAGTAAGTACGGTAATGCTGGTCACAGCGGTTGCTTTTCAGTGCGGATGAAATGCAGAAACGCTTGTGTGCTTAGATTTAAGTGCACGGTTAAGGGGGTGAACACGGGTTTAAGAGACCAAAATATCGCGGAAAAAACTATGTTTTGACAACGCTATTTTCGGAATTTCCAACTATTATTCTACCACTTTGCCAAATTTTGCGCATTATAAATCAATATTTTAGCCATAATATAGATTTTTGGCACCAGTGTGGGCTAAATATGAGCCAAATTTTCTGTAAAAAAGCGCTTTTTCCACCACGCGTGATGGCCCCCACAGTCGTTCGGTCGCACCTACCCGTATATCGTTTGAAAGAGCAGTCTCTCGTCTTCATTTTCCCGCCGCCACCGGCTTCGTCCGCACATTGGCAGTGAAGAAATTCCTTCTCAAAAGGAAGACCCAATGCATGCTGCAATTGGTTGACAAAGGCACGTGACCCTCAGCTAGCCACGCTTTTTGCTAGACTGGCGTCGTCTGCATCACTCCGCGGCTGCTCCGCACACGCCGTGTCTACCAACGAGGTTTCCCATGCTGACAGCAATTCCGACCTCGACTCCAAAGTTCACTACGTAGTTCAAATTTAAAAAGAAAAGGCAGATAAAGCCGGCGTACAACGTTGAGAAACGACATCGCGCCGCGCCGCTTCCCGATGACATCGATAAGGCGCGGTTATAGTCCAGCATTAATTGGCGCATGGAAGTGCGTTGGAGTCTGTTGGCCACGACCAGTTACGCTGGCTGCAGCAGTGTGTCGAACCGATGGTCAAACGATAGACGCTGTTCTCGCCAACGTGACGTAATGTGTGTACACGCTCACGCTACGTCAGACTATATTTAGCCCGCCCGCTCCCATAGTTGAGCAACGCCTGTGATCCTGATGACGTGTTAGTCCTAATCCCCCGAAGTGCTCCTGAAATTGGCCGCGTTTCAGCTACGTTTCAGCTACGTTTCAGCACGACGCTACTATTCTGTAGCCGGAATTTTTGTGGCGTATTGACAGTGAAGCTCAAGGAAAACTTTAAGCCTTAGCACCAACTCCTGCTACTGACCGAAAATCGGAACTACTAGATCGCATTGACGGCACTGCTGCTGGGACAAACGAGATGCTGGCAACGTCTGCTGAGCATGTATCTGCTGAAAACTTGCAGCGGCTGCTCAGAAGCCATCACCGTAGTGACACTAGCCAGACAGACTACATTCCTGGAGGCTACTAATGCAATACCACTTGTACACCTTCAAATATTTTGTGGTGTTCTGTTATAAAAGTAAGCTCACTTTGTTTTTTCAAGTTTTCTCAGAGTCTCATTTTTGGTGTTCTTTAAACTTGCAGAAGCGGTACCTCTGTCTTCAGGGCACATAGAACCATAATTTTAACAGCAGCATGTAGCTACATGTGTGTACTACGCAATGCTAGGAGCAGATATATTAATTTTGCTTTTGTAAATTTTAATGTCTGGCTACTAATTGGACCACATGATTGCCATGTCTAGAGATCAAACTTCAAATTGCTGTAAAATTGGTAATGCCTGCAATATAAAAAAAGTTGTTCTACAGTTGTGTTGCTTACGCGTTGCAGTATCCAGCCGTATCTCTTTATAAACATTCTGGCTCATACTCTTCTTACAGTTCAGATAAATGATAGGTGATTAATTTTAATTATATCTGGAACCACTCAGTCAATTTGAAAAGTAATTATATTTTTGAAAACATCATGAAAAACTGTCTGTGTGACAAATTTCATTAAGTTTAGAAAAAAAAAAGTTTCTAAACCCCACTTTCTCTCCTTAAAGAGAGCCCCAGCTGGTCAAAATTATTCCCAAGTCTCCCACTATGGTGTGATCATCTCTAGACCATGCAACTTTGCTCCCTGTCTTCACTATTATCCAGGCTTTGCGCGTTTAGCGTCGGAGTCGAACCACGACTGCCCTACAATCCAGTGGGTGCTGCCGCCCGGTCTGAGTGCCAGGGCTCTGGGCGGCGTCTTCCAAGTGGACTGGATCTGCAGGTGAGGAACTGTAGTGATATGTTATCAAATATGATTATGGACTTGGCTTCGTCACATTTTCAACAAATTGTCCCACCTTAAGATCCAATTGGAAAATTGTTTCATTAGAAAAAAATGCAGAGAGGAAGAATAATAAAGCTTTAAGAACACACACAAAAAAAAATGTTTACATGTTTAAAGCATCATACAGTCGAAACCGACAGTAACGAATTCTCAGAACAATGAAATATTTTCGTATCCCCGGTGAACACCCATAGGATTCAATGCATTTCGTATTTCTCAAAAACGGAAAGTCACTGTACGACATTTACCGACTCGCGCAAAGTTAGCAGGCTCGAAAATGTGCTCAAATGCGATTGCTTTGCACTAAAATTGCGCAAAATACCACCACATTACCGCCACCACACATTCCGCTATTTTTCTTTACAAAAACAACCAAGCGCCAGAAATGATAGTGCTGTAAACACGTCATGGCCGCCATATTCTTTGTTTTTTGCCCATTTGAAGCAGCAGTATGTTGCTACCTACGTGTGGCAACGGTTTGTAAACTCCTAGTACAGTGCGTAATGTGCACCTCGGCAAAAAAAAGTAGCAAAAACAAGGAAATTCACATCTCACCAACGTGGAATTGTCTGTGGTGCCTGAGATGGTCGCAGCATGGAGTGCCACGCATCGGGCCATGATTGAGCGACCGTCCGGGATTCAAGAATACTGGATTTGGTGCCCCCTGACAGGCATTGCATGCCGATTCGGCGCCGGACTTAGATTTGCATGAAAGGGCCATAATCTCGATTGACTGCTTTCGGGTATACGAGATACAAGCATGTTTGCGCTCAGCACCGGAGGTGTTGGCGCCTACGGGCGACAGCGCGCGCTGAAGAAATGCTGCTGCATGCATGGAGTGCTGTTGCTCGAGTTACGCAAGAGTGATTGTATCTCCGAGCGCAATTGACCGAGGATCCTCACAAGCTTGCCTAAGTAGGCTAACGGAATTTTCACAGTAACGTTTCGTTCTGTAACGAATTGCCCATCTGTACTGTCCCATTTTGCAACAACGAAATTCTCGCGAAAGTGATTTTTTTTTTCGGGTTTCCCTCCGATTTCGTTATTGCGTGGCTCAACTGCAATGGCAGTACTATATGTATAAGGAGCATTCATTAAGGCTGGCATAGAACCAAGAACTCTACAAGAACAGTTTTATTTCGACCCAGCCTTCTCTTTGTTGACAGTCATCGACGGTCACTGTCAGTAGTCGTCCGATAAGTTCTACCGCAAGTTTTTTGTAATCGCAGAGAGGTTTCTGTGGCAATAAAGGGAAAGCTACAGGGGTGCAGCTTTTGCCCACGTGTTACTGCGCCAAGTAGTCTGTTAGTGTTTTGCAGCACTTGTGGTTTCTTGGAACAGATGCCTAATTGACGCTCCTTCCATGTATGACTGTTTTGCGCTTACTCAAATGCAGAAGAGAAAAAGAAAGCTGAAAGATAAGTCAAATATAGGGGTGGATGAATATTTGAAAAAATTCTCGATACACACCTTTGCGAGATAGAAACAACATTTTAATAACTTACAACAAACTTGCAAGACAACTGAACAACTCAATCTTGGTCGGCTATCCTCCTGAACTAACTATTAACTAGTTCAGGAAGTGCAGCCACATTGAATGAACCCATAGATATCTGCTGAGGCAACAAAAATTGCTCCAGTGAGGCATGACTGTGAGGCGTGTAGCAATGAGGCATGGTTCACCGCTGCACTTACAGTCGAACCCGGCTATATCTAACTCGCAAAAAAAACGCCTATCAGTTTGATATAGAGCATAATTCCATATAAGCCTGCTAAATAATTGGATGTCATAAAAGCACATACCATTTATAAAATCACTTTATTGGTGAAACTAGCTTAGTTTCGCACGAAGTAGTCCTGCATTTTCTTCTGCTTGGGCAATTTCGCTGCCTGCGACGCATGCACTTTTCCACATTGTCTAAAGCGTCGGAGTAGTTGAGGCCGCAACCTTCCGTATTCGCGCAGAAGCGCAGACTAGTGCGAGCGCACCAATCACTTCAGAGGATGTGGGCCAAGGACTGTCGTTGCTTTCCTCATTGTGCCCACTTTCACTTGTGCTCGGTACAATGTCGGCAATGTAGTCTTCGTTTTCGGGTTCTCCTGTCGTCGCGACACCATCATTTGCGCTAAAACTCGTCCACCGTTGATTCGTCAACAGCTTCCAGAAATTCTGACAGCTCGCTCCGAACTTCGGCGACATCGGCAACAGCTTCATCGCATTCATCGAAATTTAGTCATCCCCGAGCACGGGAAAGTGGGCACGGCTGAAGCAATTTCGGATGAACCACTCGCACACGGCCGTGCATACGCGTCGGGCGCTACGGGCACCGGGTCGTGAGTTTGGCCACTTTAGCCCTAATCTCCCCCTTCAAGATCGTTCTGAGAGTGCTCCCCAGAATCTTGTACGCTGCGGGGACATCCGATTTCTCACCGCGTTCGATCCCATTTATGATTTCGAGCTTCACGACGAAAGGCGAATTCTGCCGCTTCATCACGGCAACACTGCGGGAGAAGGTCTACAAGGCGCACACACAATGAACCAGAAAAGCAGCGAGACAACTCGCACTACCGCCATCTTGCATGACGAGAGCACAGGAGCCTCTGATTGGCTGTCTGAGCAAGCGCTGCGGGCGGGCCAGGATCAATTTTGGCAGGGGGGTGTCGACGGCTCGTCCGAGGCAGGGCGGTCACGGTAGGGAGAGCGGTTGGATGGAGCCGCGCCGCTGGGTTTTCCCGCCACCACGAGGGAAAGCCAACTTCCGGGGGCACTTTCTGCCGCTTGACGTTCAATATATCGGGAGTCGCTGCTTCTTTTTTTGTTCAATGTAAGCATAATTTTTGCTATATATACTCATTGTAACTATACCGTGTCCAGAAATTGTTTGATATATAGAATAATTCGATGTAAACGAATTCGATATAGTCGGGTTCGACTGTATTGCTTAGAGGGGCACATGAGCTGTTGACTGAACATCCGCAGTGCGCAATGCCCAGTAGGAGCACGAGGTCACTGCACTCTGGCAAGTGCAAAGGTTTGTTTGTGATGCCCAATAAGTCTGGCAGACAACACTTCTAGGTGAATTTTCCTGTGTGCCAGTTGGCAAACTGGCATTTGATGTGCTCATGTAGCTGTGGCTATAAAGGCAGCACAAGAATGTGCAGAGGCAGTTGCCAGAAATACATGGCAAGCACAAAAAGTTGGACCAGTTCCACCATGCTTGCCGTCTTTGTTGCTTGATGCGTGTGTACTCATTGTTGCCTCTGTTCCTTACAGACGTGAGCTCCCTTTCACCAAGACTGCCCACCTGTACAACCCTTGGAATGATGGAAAACAAGTCAAGATAGGTCGTGATGGACAGGTAATACAGGCAGAGAGGACTTTTTGTGGTTGCTGTGTGCAACAATATGTAATTGCAGAAAGGGTGTAGTGGAATGGGGCAGTGATGATCAGAAAACAAATATAAATAATATGTAATAAACCAACTAATAGAATATGTAATAAATAAATTATATAATAAACCAATGAGACAAAAAAGGGGAAAGATGCACACGTGCACAGATGTGTATTTATTTTATCAGGCAAAATAAATCTACAGTTGTAAGTTTGCGCACTCTTTCTAGACCTATTAGTGCTGTTTTCGTTCTAAATATACATGCCCAACTGCCAACTCTTTTAATTAGCTCGATTACACTGAATTCTTTCCTTGATGCCTCGCTGTTTTGTATTGCCCTCCATGGTAATCATCATTCAATTGCCTTAAAAAAATTGGTGCTTCTGTTGGTGGAAATACAAATTAGTCTGGCCATGTCTTCTACTTGCTGCTGGCAGTTTGCAGTTCACGAAGAACTAAACAGAACATAAAATTTTGTGTGTGACTGGATAAAACAGCTTTCTCGCTACTTGGCTATTCCTCATGCAAATTATTGCCTGTGCCATCTGGCTTTGTTATGTGTTCGAGCCACAGGGGTCTGAAGTTCTAAGCTTAGTGGTATGACATTCGTGATAGACAGTCTTTTTAAAAATATAAAAAGCTTCATTACACTCAAAGCACTACATTTAAAATGTCCATCGGATCGTTTCCATTGATTCATCTGCTAACTAGAACCTCCAGTGGAAGCAGCAACTAAGTGGCAGAGAATGAAAGGCACTAAGGAAGGTCGCAGTATGCATGCAAAATCTTCCCAAGTCTTGCAACTTCAATTAGGCACTTCCAGAACATTGTTGCAAGCTTGTGAAAAATTCTAAAATTTTAGTGTCAGGGGTCCCGTAAGCAATCGAGTGATAATTGTCCCATAAACCATAACACTTAACACATTCGTGCATTTTAAAAGGAAAAGAAAGGGTTAGTGGGGGAAGGGACAAAATTGCGGAAAAAGTTATGAGTGCTCATAACTCTTGTCCCAGTCTTTTCTGGCACTTTTTCTTTGTTTTGAAACGATTGCGATCCCACTTGCTTCGTTTGTGGTACCTGTGCGCATGCCTGCATGGCTTTTTATGGCATTAGACTGCTGTATACACACTGTACCAGTGTGAAAAGGATCACATTATTGATATTCTATCAGTGATCCTTGCAGAGGTGTACTTCAGAATGTCACTTGTTGTTGGTTGCGTGCAATTCCACTCGTGGAGCCTATTTTAGTTCAGTGTAAGAACTATAAAAATCATTCGCTTTGTAAGTAAATCTGGCGTTCCCTTAAACATTGGTGCATCATGTGATATGCTGTTGCCTTACGCACAGAGCCAACTCTTGTTCCTTCGTTGTCTGCTCATACTCGTAACAGGAAATCGAACCTCGCGTTGCTGAAGAGCTCTGCCAGCTGTTTCCCGTGGACGAAAACATCGACCTCCGCAGCATCCTGCGCCGCCGGGGCCGCTCGTCGCGTAGAAGCCCCACTCACCGCCGCCGCACCCCATCACGTCGTTCTGCGTCCCCCTGTGGCCGTGGCCACCGCCACCGCCACGCTCGCACCAGCGGAAGGGATGAAGCTCGTTTGCATCTGGCGAGGTTAGACCTGACGCCGGGACGCTTGTTGCTGTGGCAGTGCTGGACTGTGCACCACCCGTGCCGCTGCGGGACTCTGGAGGGCGGCTGAGCATATTTCAAGGCTGTTGTTTTGGATGAGGCAGCGTGTGCTGACAGAAGAGTTTGTGCGTTGATTGGCTGATGAATAGGCCATCTAAAGAAATTAAGAGTTCGCAAGCGACAACAGCCCTTTGACAGCAAGAGGCTGTTTGCAAAACCTGTCAAGTCTGGTCTGAACACCGATTTGATCTGCGCACCTAGCTATCAATGTATCGGGCGGGAGCCTTTGTGTTACGCCAGGATGATAAGGGTAGATTTAAAACATTCTTTGTAATGTTTGCAGGAATGAAGGCCCAAGAGAGGAAATTCAATTGGCAACCTGTAATTCAGGGACTTGGTTATCGTGCTGTAAAAGCTTGCGGAAAGGATGGAATTTGGTATGAAGAGTGAAAGGAGGTGTCTGTGACCTTGGTTGAGAACTAAAACTCTGGTATAATGTCATTTTAGCCATCGGAAACTGTGCGCCAGGCAAAGCGCATAGGAATTAGCAGAAGCTAAGCTTAGCGGTGGCCTTCTTTTGGCTTAGGATTCTGCCTTAAACATCTTAAATGCACATTATAGAATGAATGCAGCGCATAAGATAGAAGCTGCTTGCGCATATCTCACCATTTGCCCTGTTTTTCTTTTCCACCTGTTACCTGGAGAGTTGCCACCGCGGCTCCAATCCTGGACTGTGTGCGCGGTGTGAGGGAAGTGCTTCCATCGTGACACCGATTGTCACAAGGCCCTTGCCCAGCTGCTGGGACTTTTACCACGGCTTGTGCTGTCTTCTCTGGAGATGATGAAGTTTGTCGTTGTCGAGGAAAGTGGTGTGAGGCGGGAAGGAAGAGCGCACTAGGTCAAGGATGGGTGGTGGGCCGTTGCATGGACTACTTCTGCGTGTTCGCCCAGAGAGAGGTGGAAGGAGCTCAGTTCTCTGGACTTGCGGCATGGTGTGTTTCGCCGGCACCAGTGTGCAAGGATTCTGCCGGGGAGCTGCTTAGTGTGCACCCCTACCCCCCGTACCAGTGAACGCGTTTTGTAAGGAGGATGTTTGTGATGAGGAGGACTGTCGGGCGTGACGCGAGAGGTCATGGGACGGGGGTCGCTAGGAGAAGTCGACTATAGCTTGAGGAGTTGCCGCTAGCAAGCTTGAAGAAATTGTGTTGTGTGTACTGCGTGCGAAAGGGAAGGGAGGTGTGCGTGCTTGGACTTTTTCTATGAGAAGGTTGGGGTCTCACCGAGCCAACAGACCCCATTTGAAACCAGCAGCAGGCTGGGAAAAAAAAAGTATGTTGTGTTTCCCCGTGCTGGAACTGTTTATGCCTACACTGCCCATTATGGGACACTCAATCGAGATCTGTGCGCGAGTGAGACCTCAAACGTGTGGGACGTTGTACAGGTCGCTTTTGCGGTAGGTGCGTGCTTTCTACCTTGATCCATTATTGGCACATCTTTCCTTGTTTTTTATTTTTTGCTTCATCGTCTACATCCTGTCAGGTCTTATAGCTGTGAAAAGGGGGCACCTAATGGTTCTTGCATTTTTCCTACTTAGGTGTCTTATAACTTCTTACACACTTTTTCTTTTGCTTTCTTGGTGTACAGAAGTGACATGCAATTTTCTGAAGAATAGTTTAATCATTGCAGAATTTGTAATTATGCATAGTTTGTTATAAAGGATATCTGTAAAAGCTGGCTAGCTAAAATGTCACTTTCAGGTTGTACTGTAGGCATGAATAATCATTTGTTTGGAGCTTAAAGTTAGCATGTTTGTTATGGCACAGCAGAACATTGCCATAATATACAGATGGTATTGAGGCGTATGTAACTGTTGGTACAAGTGCACTTGGACATTCCTCTTTTTTTTCTCTAGTTTAGACTGCGTGGCTATGCACGTGGGTAGTAGATCAGATGCCCAGACTGTATTAATGCTAACTTTAGCATTAGAAAGACCCGCCGTGGTTGCTCAGTGGCTATGGTGTTAGGCTGCTGAGCACGAGGTCGCGGGATCGAATCCCGGCCACGGCGGCCGCATTTCGATGGGGGCGAAATGCGAAAACACCCGTGTACTTAGATTTAGGTGCACGTTAAAGAACCCCAGGTGGTCGAAATTTCCAGAGTCCTCCACTACGGCGTGCCTCATAATCAGAAAGTGCTTTTGGCACGTAAAGCCCCATAATTTAATTTTTTTTAGCGTTAGAAAGACGTGCCTAGGGCATCGAATGCACTTGTCACATTTTAGTTTGTTGTGCCCGCCTGGAAGGTAGTCAACTACAAAAACTGATGTAGCAGGCTTGCTTATTTCAACATCTTCTTTCCTTTTTCTGCCTCTTGGCTGTTGTGATCTTTGCCCTCTTTCGCAGGTGCAACGTCACGTGCGGCTGGTTCTAGCAGTGCGACGCATGTAGGACGCTTTTGTTGGTAGTGTTGGCAGCAGTTTTCAGCTCTGCTGTCACGCAATCTTGGCATACGTGTGACAGTCTTGGTGTTTGGTGCCTATGCTTGTGTGCATGTTTAACCTGCCTTCGCTTCTTGCGCCACTTGTTACTTTCCAGGGTGCATAGTCGCCGGTCCAGAAATAGCCATGGTTCACATTCTCCACGACCGAGGCACCGTAGGGAAAGTTCAGATGATGGTAATGTCTGTCTGTACATTGTCATAGCGTGAGCACGCTTGCTCGTGTAAGGTAGCGTCAGAGCTGCCCAGATTTGGCCAACCTGCTTGTAACTCGGTGCATTTCTTTGACAGCGGAAATTTTTGGCAAGACTTGAATTGGGTGTATATGAGGGTCATCAAATAAAGGACTGGAACAACAGAAAGAGACAGTGCTATATATATAGTCAGAGTGATCAATAAGTAATTTTTCCAGGTGTGAATGATCCTTTTGTAGAAGTTTGTCATGCTACTGCACTGTGATTTGTATGCTGTTGTCATGCTAATCTGCCATTAGTGACTGAAATCAGGATATTGCCTCTGCCTGAGCTGCAGCTCATTTGAGGTCTGCAGCAGGCTCCAGCTAATGTGCAAAAATTTGGAGGAAATTTGTGAAATTGTAAGTAAATTAAACAGAAAATTGGTTGCCATACACTTTTCATCATTGCCACTGTAACCAGTGATGACCAGTGGAAGAATGTTTATAAAAATAAAAATAGTGATTCATTGCTTTCTTTAGATTGTTTGCAGTACACTTCCTATCATGACCACTGTAACGAAGGATGGCTGGTCAAAGTAGTCTTCTTCATGCATATTGCATTGGCCTGCCCTCAACTGCCTGCACCATTGTGTGACTATACCATCGCTTATGACGTTTGTTCCATAGACATTGAACAACTGCCAGTGGATCTTTGCTGGTGTCAACTTCTTGGGATTCAGTAACGTGGTTTGCCACAAGCTTTTCACCAGACAGGAGAGTGTTGTGTTAAGGCAGCCGTTTCCCCTCTCCCATCGTGCATCAAGGGTGGCTGGTGAAAAAAATTTTCTGGTGGTAGTTTAGCATGACATCTGCATACAAAACTGCTGTGCTACAACAAATTCCTACGAAAGGCTTATGCATATCTTGAAAAAGTGCCTATGCATTACTTTTTCTGACAACGTAAGCACTTCTCTTTCTAATGTCCATGCCTCATTTGAAAATTATTGGAACTTAATTTTGGGATGCCCCTTGTATGTTGTACTTGTTGCTTGCGTTCACTAGTGAAGCTCTTTTTGCACCTGTTGTGAGGGCCTGTGCAAATCTTTGGCCGCGTTCATGCCAATGATTGACAGAGATCGTGTGGTCGACCATGACTGGCGACCAAGGAGTTATTGACGCCAACTGGTATTCACACTGGCTTGCGTGATCTGCATTTTGCCACACCAAAACGTGTCGCCTTTCACATCTGCTCACACCAGCATTGCCGCATTAAGCGTCATTTTGCTGCTGCACCGTTGTTTGCCTTGGCAGGTTTGCGAATGCAGTCGCGCAGCTGAAAAATTTAGCAATAAGCGACTGGCCGGAAACAATCGCTTTTCAACCACTGCGACCATTTGCAATCAGCTTGGTCACTTTAACTCTGCCAGTTGCCGTTGGGAATGAGCCCTTAGCATTAAGCAGAAGCGGCATACTGAGAGCATTTAGCCTGAGGCATGCTCTCAATTTAGCAACATGCTGAATGGGATTGCATCACTTTTCATCAATTCCTAACGTGTTTGTTAGTTTGCTGAAGTTTGTGCATTTTTTCTTGCATGTTTTTGTCATCAGAAATATGAAATTAAATGTATAATAATGCTTTTCGGAAACAAATATGGAGACTGCATGGTATCAGTTGGCCATTGCGGGAAAGAGGTGGGACAGAGGGGCTGTAAGCTAAAGTTATGTGTACTTACCTGCACGAGAGACCATCGCCTTGTGCTTCACTGAGAATAACCGCTTGAACCTACTGCTGTTGTCTTGCGTTCTTCTCCACTTGTTTAGGTTACCGCCTGGCTCGTCGTGGGAGGTACGGTCCTGATCATGAGTTAGTATCTGGCCTTACTATTGCATTAATCAGTTTGTGTGTGTGCGTGTGCGCAGGCTTTTAGTCTTCAAGCTCATGCGAGCAGGGCTAAGAGTAAGATATACGTCTTCAGGTGTGGACACTGCACAACATATGTATCTCGGGGGGGTGTTTCTGGTGCATCACCAAGAGGTCTGAAACTGCAAATACGATTAAGATACATGCATATCTTAGTTATATTGTCACATTGTTGTGACAGTGAAGAATAAGATTGCCAATTGCGATTAACTCTTTATTGGGGGAACTTGTGTCAAGCAAGGAAAACGACACAAAAAACAATGATAGCAGCGAGCAGAGTTGTCACTCGTCAAAAATGATTCACAGTTCAGCAGCGCCGGTTATTTATACATGACTCGTGTGTTCCAGCGTAATTGCTAGTGCTCACATAAGTTTAAGGATGTACACCACTATTTGTTTCATCCATGCAGTCTAATTATACGATTCTTTTGCTATAAAATTGGTGACAATATTAGAGAAACATGCAGTACAGGAAGGCATTATGCGACAAGTGATAACCTTGTGACGGCGGTTAGCCTGGAGAAAGCGGTCATCGAAAATGCAAACAATGTAAATGTGTCAATATGCTAGTATGAAATTGGGTATATCCATAAGGACGTGCCTGTTATCATTCTAGAGATTGTCTAGACAACCATGTGGCTCAGATATAACATTTGAGGCATCACATACCAGCTGTTCACTCAAATATCTTTTTTTTTGACAAAAACTTACTGTTGCACAATTATGTTGATTATTTTCCTGAAAAACCCTTTTCTCTTTCATTATGCAGAAACGGCAGTAAACGTATCCCTGATGTATTTTTGGCGTTGCTTTGCCTAAGCATCGATGTGGCCATTTCGCATTCACAGTGAACTGTACTTCCTATTGTTGCCAATTAAAAGATGTACCGTGTGGTTTGCAATTGCACCATGAAAAAGTCTAGCTATCATGTGGTGTGAAGTGATGCAAGTCAACGCTAACCTCAAAATATGCTGGAGATAGTCTCCACCCTTTTCTAGTTACCCTTTATTAATTAGGAGGAAGCTTTCCCTTCGGAGCAAAAGTACATACGAATAGAGAAATTAGAGAAATAGTTTTGCTTGGCATCTGCTGCACTGCTCTTGGTGAGGTTGTACTTAAAAGGAAAGTTAAAATCTACCGACTGATATGGGCAGATTTTTTTCTTTGCCATCAGTTACTTAACAACAATGGTAGAAAATTGCAAAACTTAAGAAAATGAAAGCATCAAGCTTGCAGCTCTGGCAGCAATATAAAAAGCAAAATGTAACACTTCTGTAAATCTTATTACAGGGCATATGCGAAATTCTGCAAGCGTGCTCCATGAGTTGTATGGCCCACACAAGATGTCTTCCATCGCACTAGATGCAGTTTATAATAAAGCAGAAGTGAATGAGCTGGTGCTGCTGTCCTCCCCACCGTCTTTTCTGTAGAAGTGTAACAGCACATACAAGCCTAGGAAGAATCAAGGGACAGGACAGAGGGCTGACGCAGAGAAAAGACAGGCGATAATTGAAGCCTGTGAACTAGAGAAGGCTGCTACCTGGTGTGTTGGTGCATCACTCATTGTATCTCCGAGGAAGGAGTGCGTGCACTTATCGCTAAACAGAGGATGGCCTTTGTGATTGCTAGCAGACAATGGCAAAGCAGTGGCATGCTAGTACCTACCTTCAGTAATCTTGATTTTATTGTTCTTATTTTAATCGGTCATCTCGTATTGATATCTTGGTACTGCCCTCAATAAAAGTTTTAGTTGAAAGTCGGCACTCCTTCCTGTCCTTTCATGGCTTTTATCTACATTTATATGGGCTGTAAAATGACTGAGAAATGTGTCACCAACTAGTCTGCCAGCAAAGACCCACCTTCTCCCCTATTACGTTCTTGCTGCGTGTTGGCTTACCCTCGGCTCAATGGTGCGGGAAGCGGGAGGTTTTCCATTTCGTGTAGGGCACCCAGATTGTATGGGAAAGCCTACTTCTGTATTTTGTACATACCATATTGAGACATCTAAAGCGGGCAGAATCGGTGTATTCTACAATATTCTTAACTATAGCATAATTTGTGAGTAGCACTTTTGCAAAACCCTTGTTTGCAACCTTTGCAACCTTTTTACATAAGTTGTAAACTTGTATATCACATTTGTCTGCTTGTTTGTCCCTTGTTTGCAACATTGCAACGTTTTTACATAAGTTGTAAACTTGTATATCACATTTGTCTGCTTGAGATACCTTAAAGGAACACTAAAGGCAAAGAATGAGTCAAATAAGTCAAGTGATAAATTAATACTTAAAAACATGTAAAGCTTAAAGCCTTGCATGTTATCCACAACAGAGATTTAGTAATCAAGAAATCGAGGTAAATGCAGGACAAGATTTGAGACACCAGCGGGAGATCCTAGTACTAGCTTGAGGATGTAGCAACTCCTCATTATAATTCTGTCATTTGTACTTAACCACTGATAATAAAAAAGGTAACTGCATTGCATTATAACACGAATGAAAATGCTTCTTGTTCAGTTCTTTTCGATTCTTGGAACATATCATTGAAGTTACCCTTGGCAAGGACGTGGCAGCTGGGCAAAAGGCTGCCCATGCTCTCTTGTATTGGTAGTTTCTGCATTCTGTAGTGCTGCGCTTGGTTTCCTGGCTCGCTAAGCTCGTAATAAAGAGGCAACCACATGCATGTGATATTTAAGCGATGCGATAGACGGACCCTGCTGTACCGTCGCATCTGGCGTTAGGACAACTATATATGTAGGCACGGCGTTAAGAAAACAGTGACAAACTTTCATTGCCTGAATCGGTACGATCATACAAAAGAATGTCAAACTTGATAAGAGGCCAACGTTTCAACCGCAGTTTTAATGTGCCAGCGTGGCTAGTCAAAATGCACTCTATGCCACCAGCGGTAAATAATGGGCCATCTGACAGCTAGGAATATAATACTTTTGTGACGCCATTGTCTACGAGATGGAGGCTAAAGCAATACGGACCCTTCAGGTGCAATTTTTTCTTAAGCTAAGTGTTTTTTGGCAGAAGACATGCAATGTGTGGTTTCTGGAATGATAGTTTGACAGTGCATGTTGGCATAATCTTTGAATATAGTATCCCTTTAATAGATGCATTTTATAAAACTGCAATATGAGCTTTTGGTGCT
Organism: Dermacentor variabilis; assembly: GCF_050947875.1. NCBI lineage: Eukaryota > Metazoa > Arthropoda > Arachnida > Ixodida > Ixodidae > Dermacentor > Dermacentor variabilis. The sequence continues at coordinate 50,782,972 of NC_134577.1, forward strand.
ATGTTAGACTTGTGAACTTTATCGTTCGAGTTCTTTTGACTTGTGGATTTTTTCTAAATTTTGTAAAATCTAGGAGGCCCTAAATGAACATTCTAGTACCAGCCCATAGAATTAAGCTTTTTGACGTAGACAAATTTAATTCAAATTGGTTCAGTAGTTGTCTAATGGGAGCATTTATGTTTTGTGTGTATTTGAATAGGGAAACTAGGATTGGCCTCAAGCTAAATCCTTCACTTTACATTGAAATACATTTATTTTTTATCTTTCTTGTATCTTGGTACTTGCCTTGATAATGGCTGTAGCATTGCCTTTCTCAAGTGGCTTCCAAAGTGTGTACAGGGTGTTCCAACCACTATTAGCCATGCCTTAAAAAGAAAAAGAAAACTGGTACAATATACTATTTTAAGACCTACACGCTGTTCGGTCATCTGTCGTCTTTGATGACCAGCTTATGTGTAGTAATTATCTTTGTAGTTAGAAAAAATAATTTGAAAATTAGACAACTGCTTGGCTAACTTTAGCTGGGACCCCCTAAACTTGTGAATGCTGTCCCAAGCTGTCCATTTCGGTGGCAGCTGTATGTTGTCTCTTCAGTGACCCCGCTGCATTCAGTTACTGATTTGAGTTCTGCAAAAAATGTTTACAGGATGCCCATGGACAGATATCCCGTCAGGAGAGATCAACCTTCTATGAACGGGGTACGTGCACTGAAACAACTGCCTTTGAACAAATTTCATTGAGTGGGGTGCTCTAAGAATTTAAGTGAAGCCTAAGAGACCCTCCAGTGTCAGCACACATGCATTTCCCATTTGAGAAGATGCAAAGAAGATATGGTTCATGCACATTGAAATTATTGACGAACCCTTGAATTTGGAAAAAGATTCGAGGGCCCTTAAGACTCCTTGAAACTAAGTGTGCACCTTGAATACCTTGAAAACTGGTGTTTGGAGTGACCTTCAAATATCCAGCGTAATGAACTGCACATACTATGCCACGGAGTTTGTCTGTTGAGAAAGAGTCCTAGATAATTTCTTTTGAGAGAGTTGCTAAACGTTTTCAATGTGGCCTGTGCACAATGGTGGGTTTGTTTCAATTGTCATTGCCATCGTGAAGCTAGATGATGCCAAATCAAGTGAAAATGCATTGCCACCATTTTGTTGTTTTGCTAGTTTGTTCACATTGTAGTCATCATTGCTCCATTTTTGAGTCCTAGGCTCTAAATGTGCATGACAGAAACTAAGTTTCAGCCATTTGGGTTTAGCACAAGTATCTTTGACTGAAGCCGGACACTACTAACCATTGTGCCATCAGGCAGTTGACATCATTACAAAGGGCAAGTCAACTTCTAAAAGCCACCTGAAGAGCCTGAAGTGTTTGTCCAACTCAGCAGCTACTTAGCTGCAAGAAATTGCAGCTAGGAAGGAGATTTCGCTATTCTTCAGTGTATGGGTGTGAATGAGGTTTGTTTCCCCATCCTTGAATGCTAGCCTTTGGCATCCTTGAATTCTTGAATTGGTGTAGAATTTTGTGTTAAATTTTCTGTACAAACCCTGAGAAAGTACGCATCGTAAACCTGCAAAAGGAGAAGCAAGGTATTGCGGTCAAAATCCATGCCACCCTGGTGGGCGTTCTGCTGTAGCAGTGTTGTTGCTGGTATCAGGCTCCTGCAGAAAGTACACAAGACAGCTAGGAGCAGGTCTCCCTCAGCAGTGACATTAGAAAAACTATCATTTCCTGCAAAAATTACCAGCGGGAATTCTTGATGCTGCGATAGTTCAGCTATCGTGGGAAAGATATGCATTACACTAATTTGCCTAATGTCGCTGCACTCGAACGAAGGCCCCCAAAAGTTCAACTTAAAGGGAGTCAGCCCTATTACTGACCCAAGTGGGGGATGTATGGTGGGATTTTTTTTAGAGAAGCTATGCTATTTAATTTGAATGGTTACCTTGGAAATTCTGCATGGTGCAACATAAATGTCACTGCTATTTGAAAGAAGAGTCAGACTAACTTGAGTCCATGTGCTTGGTGCAAAATGTGTAATATTTATGACTGTTATACTTGTTTTATGTTTCTTGTAATTCTTTTCGTCTTTCTTTCTTCTTTTTCAATGTTTTTTCTTGCCTGATATCTCTGTGCGGGTAGAAGTCTTTCTGGGAGATGCACTTGCAAGTATGCTTGGCATGCTTTCTTATACATTTTTGTGTGACCATTGCCGAGTTTTTGCGCTTCATAAAGGCTTTGCTTGCAATATGAAGCAAACTTTTTGGTTCAACGGAAAGTGTGAATTAAAGGCTGCAGACTTGCCGAGTTTGGGTTTTCGACAGCATGCTCTTTGTTGACTAGTGGTAACACAACGCATGTAGATATACAAATGAAGTTTAAATTGTGCTGATGTAAAATAGGACACTTCAAATTTTCTAACAAGAAAAGAGTGTTTACTGAAAAGAACTGCATGGTGATGGATAAAGATTACAAGAAAAGATGTGGTTTCAGATTGGAAAAGGAGGAAAGAAGCACTGACTTCAAACAAAGGTTTATTCCTAAACAGTTAATGAATTTATGTCTTATCCCATTGATCTCACATAAGCAGATTGAAACAAAACAAAAGAAACTGCTAACATGAAGAACATGGACTGCCTTGCACTGGTATATAAGTGTTGGTTGTGCAAGATAGCATGCAAGAAGCAATTTCTCGCAACAGCTCAGTGGCCATGGTTCAGCATACTGTGACATTACACATGTTTACCCCAGTACTATTCGGTTTGGGACAATTGGTGGTGGGTGTAGAACTCCGGAATCAAACAACAATGCTCAATGATAGAAGCACAAATTATTTGTGGAATGGAGGTTGTAGTAATTGTAGGCTATTCATGAAAATTAAGTTGGTTATGGTAACATATGTTGAAGGATATGCTTGGTACCATATCTGCATCTGTAGTGCACACTTCTGTATGGACACCTGCTGACCCGAACGTTCGTGCCTGGCCTTGCTCTGGTGCTATGCCCAGAACAGCAGGCTCCACTGTGCCTTAGGCCTGAGGTTGCACTTGGGCCTAAGCAGACCAATGAGACTGGCAGGCCAGACATCAAATGATGCACAAAATTACCATGACTTGTGTTAAGTTGAACCTCAGTATGTGGTAAATCTAGAATGCTTTTTACCAATGTCAGTGTGTAATGAATATATTGTCGTAACAGGTGTCATATATAATGAAGGTGTTATCTTTTCATTATGAGGTTTGGTAAAACATTCTTCAAGGCTGCTGGCTTGTTCATGCTAAAACTTTACACACAGGTAGCATTTTGCCATGTATTTAATTTGCAACGTGTTTGGATGCAGTATTTAAACGTGTGTGCCAAGGTGCAGCAGTGCTATATTTAGATTGTCAATGCAATGGTAGTGCCATCTGTGGCTGCTGTGAGATGTGGCTTGTGCCATGTCTTACCCTAACAATGGCAGGCACTACTGTTTCCTGTACTCAGAAATTTTAGTTTTACCTTTTTGTTTAAGTCATTTGCTTGTCCACACCAAAACATGGCTTAAAAATTGACCTCAAAGTGCTATCCATGTGTGAAATTTGGGCTTGGAAAATACAGCAGTATAGCCACATAACCCTTTTGCGCCTGTTTTTTATTATTTGCACAACATTCTGCCTTAACCCATACTTCAGACAGGTAGCAGCAGTGATGCTCCAGTTCTCACTCTGCTGGGGATGTCGACTGCAGTTTTGATACTTTGTAAAGTGTCGTGTGTAATACGGACCTGTCGCTGTTCTTTCTTTGCACTTTAGGCGAAACTGATAGTTTTTGGTTGTAGCAATATCCCCCCTTCTTTCATTTTAAATCAATAGGCTTACCAAGACTACCTCAGGGAGTACCACCATCATCAAAGGCCACCCTTGCCGCCAATGCCATATGGGCCACCGGTAGGACTTCCTTTTTCTTTTTTACAGTATCACGTAAGGGCGTTTGCAATAATGATACTTCCATGCTACATTCTGGCACTGTTACAGACAAGTCACATGGCATAGTGAAGAAGTGAAGTAACTGCCATGCTGTTGTGTTCATGATCTTGTAGTTGCAATTGGAGAATTGCGACAAATTATGCTGGGCATACATTTTCCAAGATCAAGGCCCATACTCGCAAAACATATCTCTTTTGTAAATGCCATTGTCCATTACAATCATGCCAAAAGCATTGTTGTATCAACGACCAAAGCCATTTCGTAATAGCTGAGGTTCTGGTGCTGCATTACATGTCAGAAATGCAGTAACTTGGAGCAACTGCTGCTTTGATAATCTAATGGTGTTTCTTACTGATCGACCTGGAGTGAGTGCTCGGATTTCACTAATCTGAACCTGCCAGCAGAGAGCAAAAATGCTTTGTTTGGGTTCTTGCTACAATCTTGCTGAAAGTCTGTATGCACACGTCACAGAAACAGACTTCAGCTCTATATGTTCCCATAACGACCAAGGTTTCTGGCACACAGTGTGTGGAAGCGACATGCTTCTCGTCCTGTTTGTGCTTGAATCCGTTCTTGGCAGCGGAGCTAGTGAGTGATCCGATGTGGAGCGAGTTGATCCGAAGGGATCGGTGGAAAGTGCCAACCCGCTTTGGATTGACCAGTAAAAACGCCATAAATCCGTCTGTTAGCTACACATGTAGTAGATTATCTTGTGCTCTCAAAGTCTGATGTGCTCAGTTATTCAGAACTCTTGTCACCATCACCTACACAGTAAGTGCATTGTATGTATAATAACAAGTTCAGGTACCGTAAAAACCGGACTATAGGTCGGACCGGAATATAGGTCGATCCTCCCAACTAACGAATTCTAAAAATGAAAAAAATCTTTTTCAGTGGCAAAAGTATCGAAAGACACCCTTACCTTGAAACAAATGCGACTCATGCACAATAGTGGCAGTATTTATTTAAATGCTGTTCGCGTGTGCACCCGGCCAATTTTTAACAGTATCGCGCTACCATCGACCCACGTGCTTGTCAGCACTTTATAAACGGTGCTGAGCGGCGAAACAAACGAGGTACGTGCATGTGTACATGTGCGCTTACTTTCGCTATTTCGCCGCTCTGTGCCGTGATAAGGTTGCTGACAAACACGCGGGCTGACGGTCGCGCGATACTGTTAAAAATTGGCCGGGTGTACAGTACACAGAAGGGCACAAAGTGCTCAAGCGCTACTACGAATCAGAGCAACACCTTTGATCAGAGTCGTCCGAACTAGAGTCGGATGACGAGTGCTTCTCACTGCCCATTCCAGAGGCGTGTGCAATCTCTACCGCTTTCAAACATATGCATTCGGCAGTCACAGGCACCGATCCTACACGCAGCTCTCGGACGAACTCCGCAACCTTGTCTTCCAGTTCTGCAGACCGCCCACGGAATGACGTTTTCTGTTGGTTTGCTGCTTCTGCCTCCGCCAGTACCGAATGCTCTTTTCGGATACTCCAAATTCGTGCTGTGCCGCGAGGTTGCCATGGGCTTCCGCGCACTCAATCGCCTTTTTCTTGAAGGCAACGGTGAATTGCCGCCGGCTTCCGCTCATTTTGAAACAAAATGTGAAAAAGCAGCCTTTAATAACCAATATAACTTTGTGACAATGTAAACGCAAATTGGCGGTGCCACAATGTCGCCACGCCGCGCTACTGCTGATGGCGATTGCAAAGGCGGCTCTTTACTTCATCTGCCCATTGTTGCAAGACTTCCATAGTTTTTCCACCAATGTCCAGTATATAAGACGAGGGTTGACTTTTTGCAATGGTTTTTTTAAAAAAAGTTCGACTTATATTCCGGTTTTTACGGTACTTAGCATCATGCCATGAAAATTTTTTCGACATTATTCGCACAGTTTCAAGTGCACAGCCAGCATTAGCTTGGCCATCACAGTATTATCAGTAAGGTTTTTCATGGTGCAAATGCTTCCTCAACACATGGTATATTCTAGTACACTGCATCGAAAGGACACAATGCCTACTGTTGTATTGTTTATTCTGGTCTCGTCAGTCCAGTGGACATTGTCTGCAAGCCACAGTCAAACCATGAGAAAATCACTGTATTTACTCAAATCTAACATTAACTTTTTTCCCCCCAATAAAACGGGTAAAAAAATTGCGTGCGCGTTAGGATTGAGTATGACCCTAAATCTGTGTTACCATATCGCCATCGGCATTTCAAGATTGCCGCCTTGTATGCACTTCGAGCCTAGCTGCTGTAGCTTCCTCCATATGCTGTACCACGCGTGCTTACCCAATGCCTCCTTTATTGCCTAACTGTCGTGTGGTTCAGTAAACCTGGTTTCGTGCCCTCTCCCTTTTCATGTCTCCCCAAGAAGGCATCAAGCGTCGCATATAGCGAAACCTAGATCTGTGGCAACCTAGATCATGTGTTACGGCGTCCGAGGCTAGCATAGCATCTGTTACTGTCTCGGAGGCCTGCAAGAACGCTCGCTAGCAGACACCCATGCATATTGGCGCTATCAATGCACGATCAGAAGCATTCGGCCGCTGCTTCCACCGCCGCCAGAAATTGAAAATGCAACGGGTGCCGCCTCACGGAATTGATGCAGAACTAGGGGAACCGCAGCTACAATGGGAAAGCGAGCGCCGTGGCAAGCATCTAGTAAAGGAAGCATTGGCTTAGGTTAGTCCACCGTCCCTCTTCCCGTTTTCTGCGTTTGCTCTGTCAGCATGGAAGTGCCGACTGCGAAGGCACGCCAAATTCATCATGGCAATTAAAGGGAGAGTGATCACGTGTGCAGACATGGATGGGAATCAGGCCATATCACAGGTGTTCGGAGATCCTGAAACTTGCGTGCGGGACTAGTGCAAACAGGAGAGGTGTTCTACTTCGGCGGCAGCACAGCTGCTATCTTGAAAGTGATTTGCGATGGAGACAGTCTATGCATATATGCGCGCCATGCTGTGTTCTCGTTGCTTAGTTCGCGTTGAAGCAAGAGGTTGCACAAAGGTCAATTTGCTCGCTCCTGCTGCGGCACTTCATCACTACAGCATTTTGATAAAACGTTTCCGCAGTCATTGAGTGAGACGTGTTCATGTTTTGCCAGTGCGTGCATGATACATGCTTTTAACGCGATAGCGTTAAGGAGCTCGTGTCGCAGAAAAGCCGGTGTCGTCGGCGTCGGTGTCGGTGTCGGCGTCGGCGTCCGCGGCGTTGGCCGTGAGCGATAAATCACGGCAGGCACTTAATAAATAAAAAGCAACTTCCAAGATGGGCTGGGTGGGAATCGAACCAGGGTCCCCGGAGTGTGAGACGGAGACGTTACCACTGAGCCACGAGTTCGATGCTTCAAAGCGGTACAAAAGCGCCTCTAATGAACGCGGTGTTGCCTTAGAAACGAGCTGTTTCTAAGGCTCAGGCGTGCGTCGCTTGCTCAGGCGCACATTTCGTTGCCGCGCCGAACGCTGCGTTACTCGACGCTCACCGCGTCCGATGCGGGGCGCGTAGTCGCTGCGCCGTAGCCCATTGTCTTACACCCCTTGGCGGGTCGACGGGAACGCTGTCGCGTTCCACCCTTGAAGGCGAAGCTTAAGCGTCCTCCAATTTTTTTAATTTAGTTAGTAAGCAAATGTTTTAAAGTTTATGCGGCCAATAAAACTACTAACCTTACTTTTTGTATATAGCTGTCTGCTAATTTGCTATCCAAATTGATGCTTTGCCTTTCGGGCAAAACTGCTATTTTATTTATTGCAACTTTAGTATATTTAGTGTAAATCTTGGTTTTTTCAAATGAGAGAATGTTGTATTGACCAGAATACAGGTTGTATGCATGCAACCATAGGTGCATACAGAAAAGTGTTGATATACTTTTATGGCCGCTTTTGACCACTTCTTTTTTAGAGAGTCCATTTTTTGTACTCCTGATTGTATTCAGACTTAAAGGTGATCCATAGTAAGGCCGTGAAATAGCTTGAAAACTATGTACTTGTACCATTACTAATCTTAAGTTTGGTCAGTTGTGGGTAGCCGAGAGGATTTATTTTTCAAAACATGTCCTTTGCCTTGCCTACGCATTTGGTGACATGGGTTTCCAAACTTCTGCCATGGCAGTTAATTCGTCCCTGTTTTCACCATCATAACATTTTTGGTTAAGTGGTTGAGTGAAAAGACACTAAATCAGTTCACAGTGAGGAAGTAGTTTTTGATAAGTCTATTTTTGTTAGTATTGCAGCGGTAGGTAGATTATTAGAAGTGAAAATGAAGGCCCAAGTATCATTTTTTGAATTTCGCGTCAAATTCCCTAAGTATGTCAGTGTGATATCGTGAATTGCAAAGTTTCAAAATGTTCATATTTAGACTTTCTTGGATAAGTTAGTATTCTCAAAACTTGCTACTTTGAGTCTTTGGCTCTTTTAAAATACAATGTCGTCCATCTTCACAGGCAAAAAATTAATTACAGTATAATCTCATTAAGCAGAAATTACTTAAGTTGAATTATCACTTAAATGAAACATTCTTATGTTTAGTTGGTTTTGTATAAAAGAAAATGAGAAAAAAAAACTAAACGAAACATCTTGTATAACTCCGGTTAATCTGAACTAAAAATATTACCGAAAGCGAAACTGAGCGCCTAATTTCGGTGGCATTGCGACAGGAATCACTATTTTGCCTCTTCGTCTTGCCACTTCTCTGTGTTATCGCTAAGGTGGCTTTTGCTTTTTTTTGTTGGTGTCGTAGTTAGGGTGGCTCTGTCGTGATTGTGAATTGCTGTGGTTTTTTTGTGTTAACAGTGTCTGTGAGCTAAATGTTTGCTGAGTGTTTTCAATGATGGCACAGAATTCCAGCACAATTCATTCACAATTGATAATTAAGATTGAAGTCAACAATGACTTTGAGAGGGATTATATCACTAAAACGGCTATTTTCATTGCTTAAATAACTTTTTCTCTTTATGTAATTATGTTCTATGCTCCTAGTTCTAGTCAGCAAGTGTGTGCAAGTAGAGAATTTATAAGCAGCAGATTTGTAATCAAACTGCTACACCTATTATCTGCTGTTGGCGATAAAGTATCTGCCCCTTTTAAAAGAGCATCTTGTGTAGACATGAGCTCTATCTCTCAGTAAATAGAACTCCTTATAAACGGAACTTTTTCCCCTGGTCCCTTGAAGTTCCGATTAACGAGAGTCCACTGTAGAGCTGAGCAGACACCATCAAAATCCATGAAGTCTTGCCAAGCTGGTGTGAAAATTTCAAAACAGCATTGCCACTTGTCTTTCATTTTGCCTTTTGTGGATTATCGAGTCTCCTCTTACAGTAAGAATGACTCTTTTGGTATTGTAGAAATGTAGTTTACTAATGGAGCGAAACCTAGTTTGTCTTCAGTATCCCTTTAACCTTTCATTCAGTATTTTTTAATGGCTACATACTGACAACGTTCCCGTGTAGTCACTAAAGGGTGCACACTGCTTTACGATATGCACATATTCATGTTATCGCCTATTTCATTGTGAGAGGAATAATTCAAGCTTTCCTTCTTGTCCTTGCTGTAAATGTGATGTGGACTGTCGTGGCTTCCTGTTTACTAGCTGTTGATTTGACATAATGTTCCATGTTTCTGCAGCCACCTTTTCCCATGGATGCCATGCCGTACCACTATGACAGAAACATGCATCACATTGACTACAACCATGGTGCAGCATCACGAGCTTCAAGGCAACCAGAGAAGCGATCGGTATGCGAAGCAGATTAGTGTGGCTCTGGTTTGTCGCTGCTTCTAGTAATTGTTGCATTGTTATTTGATACGATCATTATAGAGCCATCAGTAAAGATAACTTGGTTGCACTTGTAGGCATACTTTGTTCGAATATTCTCAATGTCTAGTCACCAAAATGTTATTCATTAGCTGAGAAAATTATGGCCAAAATATTGTTTTTTTCGTGCCTCATCATGTGTTTTGTGATGTTACAGGTTGTTGTGGTCTGTTCAGTAATTTGTAACTGTATTGAGTGATACTAAAGCAGCTATGATAGCTTTGCGAAAATGCCTGTCACAAGTGCATGTTCATCAGCCATTTAAAACAACCATTGATACCTGCAAATGAGACTTGTGTCTGCTTGTGCACTAGAGCCAGTTATGCTCGCATATTTCAACAGTTGTTAGTTTTGAGCAGTTCGGCATGCATGTACGAGAAAGGTATTGCGAGTGAAAGGCTTTACAACCACAGCACCTATTCACTTTTCTTTTTTTCCTTCTCATTCACTTGCAGTATGAAATGACGGTCGATGACTTCATCAGGAGAACAGCGCGACCCCCACCAAGCCGTGTCGAGCGCCGATATCGCGAGCGACGGTGAATGGGCACCACCCCAGTTGATCTCACTGAAGAAGACCATTGTACATTCATCGTATCATAGTTTCCAACTCATCTTTATTTTACAGCCTCAGTGGCCTGTCTATGGTCCAGAGGTTATTGTTGTTGCTGTATGCAGCCTGAGAATTCTTACAGGGCTGCGTTCGGCGTGACCCCATCCTCCGTAATGCTTTGTACATAACGTCCGGTGTGCATCTGCTGCTGCATGTCAAAATGAGCAACATGCAGACTACATGGTGTGTCTGAGTGTAATATCTTTGTTATGTGTTGAAGACAACTAACATTGAAAACACTGACTTCCTTTTATTTTTGTATGTTCCTCAAAAAACCCTGTCCAGAACTTGTGCACACTTATGAACCCCAGAAGGAATGTGTGTTATGGAACAATAAATGGGCTGACGTGTATAATCTCTACTCCTCCTTGCAGTGGCTCCTCTTGTCCAGCTACATCTAGTTAAGCTTCACCTAGTGCAGCATCATGTCGGCAATCTGCTAAGCAAGCAGTGTGTGAATTTAGCATTGTTAGATAATAACATTGCTGCAAAGTTTTGCTTTAGCATGACGAGTTTCATAACAAACTACTCTTGGGGCAGGCACCCTCTGTTATAGAGATGCTCTGCAGCTTGGTGGTGGTGAACGATGACTGACCGCGAGTAGCTGTGCTCATCGGTGTTTATTTGGTGTAGTGACCAATGTTGCCCACAGAGCCTGGTGGGCTAATGAGGATTACACCTGAGGGGGCATCACATGCTCGTCACACCCCTTACCACCAGTTTGCGCAGCTTCTGCAGCATTGCTTGCAAAGTATGGATTGGAGTATAGTATTTCTACATTCTCTTTTTACTCCCCATATCCTTGCAGTGTTCTCTTTTTGTGGACATCCACTCGTTTGGGTGAACTGGACCTCTCTGCCTGTAATTCTCTCTTGGGTGTTGTGTGTTGACAAGAGAGAGGTGCAAGTCAAGTGCACATAATTGAATTCTTGTTGTTTTACTATGTGCCAAAACTACGATTTCATTATTATGAGGCATGTCATAGTGGGGGACGCCTGAGTAATTTTTACTTCCAAGGGATATTTAACATGCCTCCAATACACGGGACACTGGCGTTCTTCCATCTCGGCCCTCGTTGCAGTTCGGCTGCTGTCGCCGGGATTTGATCCCACGACCTTGCGCTTCGCAGCTTAACACCATAGTCGCTAAGCCACCACAGCAGGCCATGCCTAATAGCCACGTGAACAGAAAATCCGAGGACACCTAAGCGCCTCTTGCGAGTTGTGAATGTGAAAGCATTAATGAGCAATTGAACGCCCCTGAGCGGTCAAGGGTTTTGCGATTAAATTGGTGCAGCTTACTCTTTTAGATACAGTTTGCACGTTAGCATGTTGACTGTAGTCTGGAATCAACTGGACTATATTCCTGAGAATTCAAGGCAGTGTCTTAAGCAGGAGCAGGAGCCCACATTCCGGCAAGTTGAATTGTCTTTTTCAAAGCAACATAAGCTCTCCTCTATATATAGGTACAGTACCTATATATACTGTGCCGAGGAGAGCATATGTTGCCTTGAAAAAGACAAGTCCACTTGTCGAAATCTTGGCTCCTGCTCTCACCTTGTTCTCGTGTTGCTCATGGCGAGAGGAAGTAACGCTGACGACCCTGTACACACACAAACATTGGGTTGTCGTCACCATCATGAAGGAAATACTAAAGCTCCTCCATACACGGTTTCACCGACAGCGGTTCGATGGGGCTTTGGGAAAGACTTGCGTGCAAGCACACGCGTAAACAGTCCGTGGGTCGTGCGCATTAGTGGAGGTCTCTTAAAGTCGCCTGTGGCGTCCCGGCCTGTACATGGCGTGTTCGCCCTGTCAAGTCTTGCGTGATTCCGGATTCCACCAGAGCAAAATATACAAAAAAGAATGCAGCACAATCCAAGAAGGGTGTTATGCTGCGACATACGAGTGGTCCAGTGCGGTCATCTAGCGACGCCGAAATGTAACATCGCAAACCCTGCAGTGTTTGGGCATGTGATCTGGTCAGCTTGTCGCAGCCACAATAGCTTGGCGCCTCAACATTGGGTCAAGAAACAACTGCTGTTGTCTGGATGGCTTTGGGCGAGTGGTGCATCGATCATGACGATGCTGCAGCTCGTAAGTGCCAAAAACAGATTAGCCGTGTGTCCGTGTACAGATTCCGAGTGACTGGTGATGAGAGCTGTGGCACTTAACTGGTGTGCAAGTTGGTGAATTGAACGCCGTACTAAATTTTGCATACAGGGCCCGTCTACGCTCGAGCCGCCCATCGCCGCAAGCCGCACCGCACGCGTGCGGTCGCGCGAAAAATTGCACGTATCCAGCACTTGTGCGCAAATTACCTTTACACTGTGTGCACAGTGTATACCTTACACATTGTAAACCGAAATTTGTGCACAAGTGTTTGATACGTGCAATCTTTCGCGCGACCGCACGCGTGCGGTGCGGCTTGCGGCGATGGGCGGCTCGAGCGTAAATCGGCCCTAAACGGGCCTTTATCGCGCACCTTACGACCAGAAACTGTCCACATAGACGCATTGCTTGCATAGCGGCACGAAGCAGTATAGTCTGCGTGTCAAATTTCAGTGCACTACCTGACGGCGACGTGAGTGTCCAACTATCAACGCGCTGTGCTTTGCCTAGTGCGCGATCGATCTGAACTATCGCCTCGTTCACTCCTATATCCCGAACCCTATGTGTAGGGTAGCAAACCGGACAAAAGCCTAATTAGCCTCTCTGCCTTGCCGTTTAGTGAAGGAACGCTGGAAAAGCAGTACAAAACGTAAAGGCTTCGTGCAAGTTGCATAGCATCGACTGAAGTGGCGGTCACCAGTTTCAGAAGGCGCCCATGTAGATGCGCTCCGCGCACGGCACGCACCCCTACCTCGCCCCCCACCCCTTTAGAGCGCTATAATTAGCCACTCACGGGCACACATTAAGGTTCAATGACAACTTGCTGATGTACCGCAATGGCCCCGTGCATTATTTCGCAACAGCCCGTGCGCAGCCATCGCAGCCGCGGGTTACGCAGCCTCTGCAACGGCGAAGGCTCGACGTGCACGCAACGAACCCTGCATCGCTACCCTGGAGAGGACATCGCCTGCGTGCGAAGCTATGATACGCTTTCATGTATACGTGCCAGCTTGTTTGCCGTGCTCGCTGAAACACCGCAGTCGCATTGCGGGCATACCGGAAGAACAGTCCGTCACAAACGGTGCGCGGGGTGGCATGGTCGTTCAATGTTAATTCATGTGCATCTCGTTTGGCGCGAGCGCGCGCTGGGAGAAACGCTGCAGGCGCTACACATCCCTCGACGCTGATGATGCGGCGGTTCCCCCGACGTTCTGATACCGGCGACGAGCCGGATTAGGCAATGTAACGGGCCCGACTCCCTCCCACCGGACGTCGTTGTTCCGGACGACATTGAGTCGCGTCATGACAGGAGGGCGGCCATTGTTCCGCCAGCAGTGCCGCACGGGGATCGGGCCAGAGCGCTCCCAGTGAGCAGTCGATATACACCGGATCGGCCGACATACGCCGCCGCGTGGTGTGGCTCTGGCAGCGTACTCTGGAAGCGGGGCGAAGAGTCGGAGCGTAACCGTGCCGAGGACGTGCGCCGTGCCCGCCGTGCCGGGTGCGACCGCATAGGACTGGCTGCTCGCCGCCTTCATGGCGCGGGACACCGACGGCAGTGGATTTGGTCGATCTCACACGTTCAGACTGGATCGGACAGCTTCGACGGCCAGCACGAGCTGCTGGGAACGGCTCAGCATGCGTGAGTAGACATACACGAGTCGTCGGCACGTGGTCCGTGTAGTCGCTCTGGTAATAACAAGTCCTCAGGCCCAAAATCCGTTCCAGGAGTCTGACGATTGCGTTCTCGTATCGGAGTGGTTATATGCGGGGAAGCGGCCTTGATGTCGTGGCTCAAGCGCGCCGAGCGAGGCCGATATGACGTCGTTGCCATGTTGATTATAAGGGCTAGCGCAATGCTATGCCCAGTAGCGTAGCTAGGTCGTCTGGCACCCGGGGCCCATAGGTCTTCTGTCACCCCCCACCCCCCGCCCCGGGTGTAGCCGGCGGAAAGAGGGGTGTCTTCAGACGTATATGACACCCCCCCCCCTCCACAGGCCCCTTGCACCCGGGGCCCACGGCCCCCCGGCCCCCCCTATTGCTACGCCACTGGCTATGCCTAACTATGGGTCGACGTCGAGAGTGATAAAGATAACGGCACGCCCACGCATTTGAACATTTTGCCCAGATGTTCTTGTCGTAAATTTGCAGAATTTCATTTACGTCAAGCTTTTGTATGAAGGCGTCGAATAATTGCTTGTAGATGTTAGAGCTCTGGGTGTTCGTTGTATTGTGGGCAATTCCTCAACTACAATGACAATCCCATTTAACGGCATATCAAAGAAAAATAATGCGTAGATGATTCAGTGGAACAACTTGTCATAGGAGCAGAGTGTAGGAAAAGCTGTTGGGGAGGCCAAAGGTCCTCCGAACACGAATGCGAGAAAAGCAGATGGACAGACCAAATCTCGCAAACTTCTCGGTAAGCCGCGGTTGAGTCATTCCTGCGGAACATAGGCAGAAATCTGCTGTTGCAGCATTTTTGAACTATTTGCGTTTTATAGCCTTAAAAGGCTTATTACTAGGGATAGAAATGGAGGGCAAAATTCACATATTGGAATTTCGCGCTCAAATTACGGGCGCCGGTGACGTCATTGTTTCGTCGCAGGTTTCACTGTGCTTAATTCTGTGCATTTTGGGTGTTTTTGGCGCGGGAAATTTTTTCGACTTGGAGCATTTATTTTTAGTTGGACACAGTGTGATTGCTATTTTTCTGGTGAACAATTACCCACGCGAAAAGCAACGCTGCTGTAAACGTCACGGCTAGATATTTGCGGGAAAGATTCAAGGTGTCAACGCTTCCTTGCCTGCTTGATAGATTCATGATGTCTCATCCAACGGTAGTCTATCAACCACGAAGGAAACTCTGGGTAAACTTTCATGGAGTTACCCACCTGAGAAGAAAATACAACAAATGTCCTTGACTCGATGGCAGCGTCACCGTCGGCAGGTGCAGGCACGTTCGTTGTGTAGATGACTTTCTGAAGTGGTGGACAGAGTTCCTTAAATGAAGCTGTTTTGTCCTCACTGTGTAGACGTTAAGAGCATTCCACACTTTTGGAATGTCAAGCTAATTATAATATAGTGTGTGATTCGCGTGAACGCAAATTACAGTAAACGAGACATCTCAGTCCTCTCCGAGGTTTGTTTATGCCATGTCTACTCTGGACATGCTGTGTGCGCGCATTGTCGTGCTCTTCCTTAACGCGCCAACACTTGATTCCGCATTTTCCCGCGGATGTCCAGAACTGTGAGCTCGGAGTTTGAAGTTTGGAGCGTTTTCATGTATAGCCGCATTTCATGACCATGATCACGACGTGAAACCAGACGTCCTCATACGCTATAACGATGGCCAGGGTGACTCCTATGGGAGCCCAATTTACGACCATAGCTTCACAAAAGCTTCGCTTCATATAGATTCGAAGATGTGACTGAAGTAGTAACTTAGCGCGATAAAAACACGGAAACAAGAAAGGTGGACTAGGACAAGCGCTACTCGCAACTGTTTAATGGAAGGAAGGAAAGTACCTGGAAGGAAGAGGCCTTGCTGCTCCTGCCCAGAATAGTAGTCGTAGAAAATCGAGCGTCACAACCAAACAGCCTCGTGCGGCAGCCCCGCCTGCTCTCACAGCAAACTCGAGGGCACAGCTTCGAAAGCTTGGGCGCAGAAAAAATCAGAATACCATGACGGTTAGCAACCTCTTTAAGGATGTGTGACACCTTGTGCACGTAGGGTATAACCTCTGGTCTCACCTTCGGTCGTTTGACCTCTGCTCTCGCCCTTCGTGCTCCAAGCTTTACTGTGCGCTTGTCCTTGTCCACCTTTCTTGTTTCCGTGTTTTTATCGCGCCAAGTTACTACTTCCATTATGGACGACCAACTAGCCCAACAATCAACTCTTCTCGAAGATGTGCGTTGGATCTGCCGCATTCCCCCCCCCCCCCTCCCTAAAAGTTGCTCTCTTCAGAGATACTTGTAAAGCACTGTTTGTTTCATATTTACTGGCGAAAAATAGGTCTGCATGCCCAATTTCGATATTTACAGGAAGTCGTAGTGCATGTTATAGTTAAGCTGTGCGAGTGTCATTTCCTGCGTCATAGGCGCTTTCAGGTGGAGCATATATAACATGCTAGGCGAGCCGCCATGCAAAGAGATTTTCACTGAAAAGCTGGTCTCTCTTCCCGACAGCGAGCATATCGAAGACGCACTTGATCATCGGCTTCGTGGCGTTCTTCCTGGCCTGCATGATCATCATCTTGGTTGCACTGGCCGTGACGATAGCGACGCACCGATACTTCTACTACAATGTGGCTCCCGCGGGCTCGGCGGGAGGTACTGCGGGTGGCGGCGGCCCCGACGGTGGAGGTCCCGGGCCATCCGAACCGGACCTTGTCACAGACATCCCCTGTCCCGTACAGGTCGTCGAAGGTGAGCGTCCCGCACGTCAGGGAGAGTCCACCGCTTGAACGATGTCGGAGAGACCTAGCTATAGCAGCGCGATCGGCGTCGCTGATCGCAGCATGATCGAAATCGCGTGATACGAAATATCTCTTTATTCGAACTTATCCCGGGTTCCGGCCGCAGTGCATGCATTTTAGAGCGGATTATTGGAAGCGCAGTGACGCCCGCCTGTCGTACGAAGCGCGAAGTGATAAATTCGAACGGTGCAGCATACGTGCTGCTTGCAGCGTCAACCTGGAGGGGCGACGTGCGCTGCGAACATGGCTCCACGACGCGGCAGCAGAATTTTTTTCATTGAATTTTCTTTTATTTTAGACCGGAGTGTTACATATTGACCCCTTTCATGACGATGCCATGGACGCTGCCGTGTTTGATCACGTGGTGACGCGTCCATTACTTGCCTCAACTGCCTCCGTTGCCTCCGCGTTTACAGTGGGTGTGCATGACGCCGGTGCGGCTTAGCAAACCTCTGTTTCGGGAGATATCGTAGACAGTGACTGGGTGGACTACACGAAGCTTGGCCACAGCTTCACGAGAACGTGAAAAAACGCTTTGGAAGATGATTAAGTTATGTCCAAACGGTGCGAGCAGCGTATATGCCGCTTGTTCTAAACGTGGGGCTAAATATGTAGTCCAAGCGATCCAAACTTTCCACTCATAAAATGAATCAGGGTTAGTGGGTTTTGCTCTTCCTTCTTTTTTTGGCAAATACTTTGAAGCAGCGGCTTGTCACGTTTCTGACTCAGTAAATTTCTTTGGTGCGGTCACTATCTGATTATTTCTGCCTACTCGCTCGCGGGTGTGCTCAGTTCCGATAGATTTGTTCTTGCTACGCCGAAGGCTTGAAACGTAGCCGTTTTGTACATTGTAATACCTTGTAGAAGAGATGTATTATCGCTAGCGACTCGCTTACTGTTGTGGACTGTCACGAAACATTCAGCTTCGACCATTCATGCGCTAACAGTGTAGTCTTATTGCGCATATATGGTGCCTATCTATTTAATTGTGCGCACATTCACTTATTGACACGTTGTTGATAGAGTGTGCGTAAGATTTCGTGCGAATTGGGGTAGACGTGTGTATATACCGTGCGCAAAACCTGTCATGACAGCAAGCGGCGTTACTCCCTTTGTCATTGTTCAACGAGTGGTACTCACTCTTGCCGAAGTTCTGGGACTGAAGCACATTTAAGGTTAGCGTTACAACTCCGGCGGATGAGCAAATTTCTGTATACTCGAAGAAAGCCGCACATCTCGAAGTGCCGGTAACACGTACGGACAATTGCAGTAACGGTCCGTGAACTTGGCTACGCGGATTCTTTCCATTCTTTAACATGCCCGTCACTATTTTTGCAGCCAACTGTTGCACACGTCTTATATCCACAGGATTCAATCCCTCGTGATTGGAGCACAGTGCATCAGCGAAAACTCAGTTGCATTTCCGGCAGCTCATCGCACAGAAGCAAGGTGGAAGCGGTAATGGTTTCGTATTCGTGCGCTGTCGCTGAGGCGACGAGGTGCGTAGAGGTGCGCCGCCGAAAGCGCCATCTCGTTTCTCTAGAACAAGCTGCTCCGTGAAAAGGGTCAATAGAATGTGATCATGATGCACAGGTGATGCAACTTTTCATATGGGCGCCAGCAGGATTTCTCCAGTCCACTGTCATGACCCTACTATCGAGCGAGGATTTGTTCCAGGACGCGTTTAACGAGCTCCCGTGCTATTAGAGGGCACGTCTGAACTCGTTGTGGTTATTTGAAAGCATCTCCGCTTTTAACGAAATTCCGCTTATAACGAAGCTCGTTTCCTGTCCCGATGACTACGTTATAACGAGGCTTTACCGCATTTTTGTTCCTCCCGCAAATTTGGGTGGCAGACTGTGAGAAACACGGGTGCAAAGCAGTGTCGGATCCAGAGCACGGTGGCAGCACTCGCTGCTTTCTGCTGGACGACGCGTTCGGCTACCGGTACCGGCACACCACGTACGGAGACCGGGAGATCAACTACAGCCTCACCTACGACATGGCGTCGCAGGGCCCTTTCTCCGAAGACGTCATCAATAACGTCCGCGTCCAGGCAGTGTTCATCACCGAGGACACGCTCAGGTTGCGGGTGAGTGAGTACATGAGCGGGACCTCTTCGCTCTCTCTGCCGTGTAGCTGGCCACCGAATGCTCATTCCCATGCACGGTGTACTTACTTGCATGTAGAGCTTCTTATTCTTGCCTATAGAATGAGTCCCATGCACGGTGTACTTATTTACGCATCTTATTCTTGCCTATAGTGGGAGCAGTGGAGTGGCGCTGAATAAATCGCCGAAGGATTCGTTAGACATAAGCGAGGAGGGACTCGAAGTGCGCTTTTAACGCGACAGCGTTAAGGAGCTCGTGTCGCAGAAAAGCCGGTGTCGGCGGCGTTGGCCGTGAGCGAGAAATCCCGGAAGGCAATTCATAAATAAAAACAACTTGCAAGATGGGAATCGAACCAGGGTCTCCGGAGTGTGAGGCATGAAGGTCAATTCACTTGCTGCTGCCGCGATTCCTCACTCCAGAATTTCCTTTCTTTCTTTCTTTCTTTCTTTCTTTCTTTCTTTCTTTCTTTCTTTCTTTCTTTCTTTCTTTCTTTCTTTCTTATGTATGTTTTTGTCGTTGCACACGTAACGTGCGGGAGGGCAGATCCACGACGAGGACCGGCAACGTTACGAGGTTCCCGTGTTGGACGACTCGCCCCTGTTGCGCAAGCCTCCCGCCGTGGACAAGAACCGGTTGCGGTACCTGATCGAGACCAACGAGACGAGGAGAGGGCGCGCCAGGCTGAGGGTGCTGCGCTCGGACAACTACGTCGTCATGTGAGTCGTCGCTGTTTCACCGCTCGGCTCTTGGTATCCGCAGTATAGGGTACTCGTTAAGTCATGTCAATTCCATTCGATTGATTATAGTGACCTTTTAACCGCCTCAGGCGCTAATTACGGTAAGAAATTTGCCTTCGATCTTCAGTGCATCATTAAAGGTTTATAACAGCATGAGACGATGGGAATCTTAAATCATTTTATTTATTTTCTCGTTATGCGCACGGAATCGGTACATAAGCGTATGTGTATGGGGAGGGCCCGGGGCATCACTTCGAGTGACAAAATAACGTACTAGGACATAAGGAATAGAACAGAACGCATACTATAATAACAAAGGAACAAGGAAAACAAAAACAAAACAAATGCTCATTGTATAGCGCAGTGCTTAGTGCAGACAGAAGAAAGGCAAAATAATAAAACAAGTACATCAGTGCGTCGGGAAGATAATTTAGAAAGCCAGAAAAAAAAAAAAGAAAGGACGCGCCGTGGGCGAAGAGGACAAGGGTATGTTTCGTAACTTTAGGATGGCTGGTTATAGTTAACCTTTCCTGGAATGATTTAAGGTCGGTGCATATCTGTAGTCTATGGATGGCTTATTATAGAGCGCGTTATTGCGTCCTCCGGGCGCGACGTACCGTCAAACACGGTTTTTACAATTCACCAACTTGCCAAACTTTCTCGATTCCGCTGAAGTTCGCTGCTTTGCGTCGCGCCGACGTTCGTTGGACGCTGGTAAAAAAATCGAGTTCACGCCGCGCGCGCCCCTTGCCTCGTCTCGACCGATGCAGGCTGGATTCGTGGCACCTCGTGATGACCGAGCAGTTCCTGCAAGTGGTGCTACCTTACAGCGGTGACCAGCTGTACGGATTCGGAGAGAGCGGCCACGAGCACATCAATCTCGCGACTGGAAGCGGCACCATGTTTTCCAGGCGCGTCAGTAACTACAGCACGCTGGCCAACGCAAACACGGTATGCATCCCCATAACTCGCCGGATAGTTATGCTATTCACTGGGGACGGCGCACTTTCTCCATTCCTCCTCTGTTTGCTAACTGCGGTGTTGGTGCTGTGCCAGCCATATATAGTTTCAACTTCTTTTTTTATTCATACTGTCAGCACAAGCCAAGACAGGAGTTGCGGTTACATTGCTTTCATCAAACTAGACATAGTAGATGTTTAAACAATTCAACAGAAAGCAATCACAGGGTACATAGTACATGTTTAAACAATTCAGTAGAAAGCAATCAGGATAGGAAGGCACAGCATATAAACAAATATGAAGCAATAAACAACATGAGTTACAATTAACAAGTTATAGCACTCTATGGGTCTAACGAAAAAGTAATGTGCCAAAACAACAGCAACCAACAAACAGCTAACAATAAAACGTGTGTATTATTTATGTATTATTATACTAATGGCAAATCCCATTGTTGTATTTGAGAAAGCACTTTTCGGAGCGATATATTTCTTGCTTTTCTTTTTTTTTTTTTATTGGGGGGGGAGACTATTTCAAGGGTAGATCAAGAGCTCCGGTTGCATGTTCCAACGGCATATCTTCTACACCTGTGAAACTGGGCTGACTGAACGTCGCTGAATGTAGACTATAAGTGCATGCAACTCCAGTGGGGACCGCGAGAAGTCCCTCAAATGCGAGATAAGCCGCTACTTCATGATAGCAGAGTCTACAGAACTCTCGTTTACTTAAAGCGGTTCCCAAGCTGCGGAACTTACGAGCCCCTACATGCATTTTTTTTCTTCGAGAACTGGGAGAACTTCGCCGGCGTTCACCCGTTCTTCATGAACCCCAAAGGAGACGGAACAACATGGGGTGTTCTCATTCTCAACAGCAACGCGATGGGTGAGTTACGAACGTCGCTGCATGTCTTGCTTAGCGAAACTTCGTGCAAATTTTGTTCTTTTTTTTCGCGTGGTTATAATCTCTTGATGCCCGATTTCTTTGTGAGTGCTATAAAAAGAAAGAGAGAGAGAGAAGGGAGGAAGGGAGGGAGAGAAATCTTCGCTGTTCTTCAGTTTTTGGCCCATATAACATCGCTAAACTAGAAGACTACGTTGTACCGACTGTATTTATCGGTATCGGTGCGTCGCGAATTCGCGACGTTTGGCATTTGGTCCGTCTTCGGCTGAAAGTTTATGTATCTTCGACGCAAAATCAGGAATGTCTTTTTTGTTTCTTCCTCAAACGCTCTTTAGCAAAACTCATGAGTTTGGTCTTGCTAGTGGCAAGCTTGTCTGCACACTCAAGCCTCCTGCGATGAGTCGTCTGCGATGCAGAAAGGCACAACAAGAACGTTGCTGCATGTTATACAACACAATACAATCGGAGGGAAAAATAGCTCAGGAGCTTGACGGGTCCCGTTTCCTGCAGCGCAACCATTGGCGACAGGTAGCAATGAAACGATGGAGTAAAAGGCAAAAAGTGATACGCACACGTGTCTTGTGTCCCACGTAACTTGTTAAAAAAAGAGAGAGAGAAAAAAAAACGCGCGCGTCACTTTTGCTTGTTTCGTGAACTTTCTTTCAGGCTTGAAAAAAAAAAATCTATTATGTAGCACTTATTCAACAATAGAAAGCTGGATTGGGAATTTTTCGGGATGGTCTACAATTTTCTTGTTGACCCTTTCGCTCTGAATATAGGATTTCGGCCGGTGAATTATACATTGCAACTAATTATGTGATTAGGCGAAATACAAATGTGACTTGCTCCAGGCAACGGCAAACTGCATTACCTTGGTTCCGTCCCTCTACGTGGCATATTGTTAGACGTTGGCACAAGTTATTTGGAAACTCTTGATATACTGTGTCCCAGCTAACGTTAGCCAAACTGTTCAACGAAAAGAAAATTATAATAAAGAAAAACACATGGATAACATAGATAAAGATATCTATATCGCTGTTTTCAATTTTGTTTAATATGGCGAACAGTCTATACTTTAGCGTTTCTGTTCCCGAATTAGTGCGATCTATTTGTCCATTTTCCAGATTTCAGGGTGCCGAATAAATGGGCAAATTCTTTCTCTTTAGTAATCTGAATCTATAGAAGCAACATTTCTGAAAGTATTTGGTTCTTCACCGGGTAGTAAATGTGCGTGCATCCGTTGTGGAGTTGCTTAGCGGCTACGTGGCCTTGCGCGGCTGAGCTTGGGGTCACTGGATCAAATCCCTGTCGCAGCGAGCACATTTCGATGGGGGAGGAAAAAAAAAGAACTCCCACGTGTCGTTCAATGGGTGCACGTGAAAGATCCTCTGCTGGTCAAATAATGATCCGTAGTCGACCGCTGCGGCGTGCCTCATAATGACATCATGGTTCTCGCACATAAGAAAAAACCTCAGAATTGATAAAAAAAAATGTCAATGCAACGTATAGCAATACGACGCGAACTTCACGTGCTTCCGTGCGCGTATTAAACGTGCGCGCGTTATGTATTGAACAGATTACACGGTGACTCCGAGCGGAAACATCGCCATTGCGACCACGGGTGGAATCCTTGACCTCTACTTCTTCGTCGGCTCCACGCCCACCCAGGTGGTTCAACAGTACCAAAAGGTAGGAGGCACGCTGGCGTTGCACCTTCCCTCAAGTGCAGCTGAGATCTCTGTCGACTGCCTTTTTAATTCGACCCCCGCGGGTGATATCGAATTATCCGAAAGGTCGAATTAACCAGCGGTGGCGAAATAGACAAGTTCAAATCTTTTTTTCGAGATCAAGAAGGAGATACTGAAGATTTTATTCCTTGACTTCGCTGGACAGCGCTGAGTAATTGCCACGCGACGCCATGCTGAACGGACGGCGAAGAATATGTGGAGACGACACGACGGGGAACAAGCGGGACCGCATGGCTTTGCGGGGGAAGGAGCGTCAGTCACTGAAATATAACGATAATAAGAAAAAGACAGCGGCTTCACGCCTATAGCGAAGCAGTAGCGTCGTCTACTGAGCTTCTAGTGTTTTCAAGGTTTCAGGAACCGTTGCTCGCACAAAGGGGTCCAATAAACCGAAGCGGCATGCTTTCGCTTTCGGACTGTATACGAGTTTTCCTACCGACGCAATGTATTGTTGAAAAATCGCCGGGACTTTCTAGCTCTTTCGTATTAAGCGAAATGTCGGATTCATGGCAATCGATGTTATAGATAGGTCTAGCGACGTTCAGTCACTCGTGTGGCAGCGGCGTTTCTCTTAGAAGAGGCCCCCTTCCACTCCACCAGCTTGGTTTATGTATTAGCGTGGGCGAGCTATTGATGCTCTATCTTATCTATAGTTTCTTTCTCTTTAAATAAAATTAAGAAATCACCTGTGCAAATAGAATATTTGTATTCCTTCGGCTGGATACTGAAAGAGGCGGACATTATTTGCACAAGAAATTGAAACACATAATCGACTAATTAAGAAAAGCTTAATTAACGAGGAGTTTCCAATTATTTTGCGGCGTACATTGCAGCTCATGAATTGTAGCCGGTGAGATCGCGAGGCGAACTTGGAACGAACCTAGAGGATGGCACCAGCCTCGAGATATGCGTTCTCACGGTATGCGACGATATGCATTGGTGTTCCAGTTATTCTTTGTCCTGCTATGCATAAAAATGCGTTTTGATAAAGAAAATAAGGAGAACAACAACATAATTTACTGCAAATTTGATGGTGCTTATCTCGAAACTGGTGCTATACTCTCGAAATTATTTCCAAATGGACGGGCCTACTGGCTTCAATTCGTAAATTGGAATATGTCTCCTAATGTAGTTAATTCAGAAGTTGGTTAGCGAATTTTAGCTAATTAGTCAGATATGCGTCTCGAATTTTTTGTGCAAATAAGGTCCGCCTATTCGAGCGGTTCTATTATTAAGATTCCGCTATCTGTCGCAGATGATTTTGAGAACTTCTGTAATTTCTGCTAACTCTAAAAATATGAAGTATAAAACATCTAAAGTTATTTGCATTTGATCTTTTTTCTAACTCATTTGTTTCGTTCTTATTTCTAAGTAGGCGTTGGTGTTCGCGCCTTCTATGTGCTGGCTTTTCGTAGCCACGATCTTCTCTATTTTCTTCATAAGCCAAGTATAAAGTAGCTGGTAGAATATTGCTTTCAACATCTACATCTGGACTCTGGTTGGCCACCACGTTCTTCCTACCTGCGATTGCACATTACAGAGAAAAAAAAAGATGTTTGTGAGATTTATACCAACAGCATTCGTCAGATACTCACGACAGTTGCCTTGCAGCTCGTCGGACTTCCCTTCATGCCACCGATCTGGGCGCTGGGGTATCAAGTGTGGATGGCCAATTACACGTCGCTCAACGAAGTCAAGGGCGCTGTCACAGCTCTTGACCAGGCCGGCATGCCCAAGGTAAGATCGTAGGTCGGCAAATAAAACGGCACTCGCACTTATACTCACGCGCACGTACACATAAAATTAACATTAAAATAAAAAAAACAGTGGTTCTGCATCAGTAGCTGTGCCCAGAGTCGCGGGAGCCGTAGTTGCGCTGGACAGTTATATCGGTCAAAGGGTTGCCCGCTGAGATTACTAGAACGGAACTGTGTCGCAAGGAGTCTCAGGAGCATAGCAGTGCGCTTTCCTGCGCTGTTCTGGTAGCTGAGTAACATGCTCAGTGCACATACTGCAAAGAGCGCAAGTTGAACAAGACTTTAGAGAGCGTTCACTTGAGGTATTCTGTAGGACGTTCAATAAGATATTTGCCATTAGGCGCTTATCGTATTGCAACTTGGCCTGTTTCTAACGAACGGTGCGATGTACCGTTCGATGCAATGTGGAACAGCTACGACATCGCGCGTGGGACAACACCACGAGCACGTCGAAATGTAGGCGGCGCAAATGCAGTCAGTGTTTCGTCATCCTGCCCTAAACGCAACGTAGCTTTGAAGGAGTTCGCATGTTTGTTTTATGCTAAGCAACCGCAGAGGACGACAGCGACCGCCATCGAGGAAGCAAACATTCTTTCCGCGAAGGCGCCTGCGCTGTACGTAGCTCGAGTGTTTCGAGGATCACGTGGGTGTTTTACACATCACCGCTTCTCTTCCCATGCGACAACGATAGGCCGCGATAAGCTACTGGCCGCCTTTTCAAGCAGGAAATGCTTTTAGCACCCGTTGTCGGCGGCCTTCATGTGACCATGAGCCAAAAGCCAGAGCCGTTTTCCGGGCGCTCAGACGAGAACATCCGGGCAAGTTGCGAGAACCCAACGAAATCATCCGGTCAACCAAAAAATAGGGTCTCTGGCCCCCAACCCTTTGTATAGGGCCGCGTTATGTACGCTAGATACTGCCCACGCAAGTTACAAAAAAACACTGCTTCCGAATTCTTCGTAATGTTTGTTCACAATATCACTCAAGCTGTAACTTTAGTACGCTGAAGTTCTGTCATTTCCAATAGTCACGTTCAAAAGGCAGGTACAGGGTACTGTATACTTCATTCCCATCTTTTGGTGACAGAGTTGCCCGTGCTCTGTTGAACGCCAGCGGTCCGTGAGTTCCGCGGGGTGGGTTTTGCGTCGCCTCGAGAGATGGCGCCACGCGACATGGCGCCTTTTTCAGGCGCTTTTCTTCTAGCTGGGCAATGCACTCTGTCTCCCTGGTGTCTTTCGCTGCTTGTCGTGCCGTCTTCAGCCGGTTTTCTTCTTCTAGCATGGCAGCGTCCATATGGACCAGTGCACAGTATGGTGTGGTGCGGTGTGGTGTTGTGTGGTGCGGTGGGGTGTGTCGTAGCGAACATGCACTGCACCCATTTTAAGATTGTGGCTAGTATCATCCCTAAACAATCTGCATTGCCGGTTGCCATTTCATGCTTACATCTGCTCTCGATCACGGGAGAGCCAGCGTTTTTTTTTTCATATCTCAGTAGAACTCATCACTTCGTTATGTAGCTTCCCTTGACGACCCCTGCATGAAATGCGCAGCGTTTCACGTATTGTTATTTTTTGTATTTCTTGTGTTGCAGCGAGAGAAGGGCTCATTTTTTGCCAGCGAAATAACGCTCTCTGTTTTCTAGGATGTCATCTGGCTGGACGTCTTCCAAGGTTCAAAAGCGTTCACTTTGAACTCCGCTTTCGGCGGTCTTCAGGCGTACATCCGGCAGCTGGCAAGCGTGGGCATTCAAGTTGGCCTGGTCACAGTACGTCATCAGGCATTAATTTGTTTGCTACAGGTGAAACCGAATATTAGGAACCAGGATAAAACGAATTCTTCTCCGTATCGAATGCGCGAAACTTACTGGACGATGTTCATGTGAAATAACTCCCACATAACGAACTCAACATCGGATATAGCGAACTCGGAGCGTTCGTTGCCAGTGCCATAATGTTGCTTGCATGCCGCAGCGTTCACTTATTATTATTGTTCGTTTGCCGCGCTCAGGGCGTAGAAAACAATTATTTCTTACTAGACGTAGTTCAATAAATGTATTTATTTCTTCATTCTTTTCTTCACTGGAGGCAAGAGACACACGCATACAACGAACGTATCCCAAGAGTACATTTAGACTCGTTATAGGTTAGTTCGGGTATATCAAATGACCTAATATACCGAACTATATTTTTAGCACATGGATCTATGCATTATGACAAGGTTAAACTGTAAAAGCCTTTCTTTTCTCAGGGGAATGTCACAAACATTAGTCAAGAATGACAAAAATATATAATAGAGTGCATTACAGAACCACGATATTTCCTTTCACAAATGTTTCCTCTTGTGATATATCGTTATACTTATAGTGTCTGCGACAGTTATGTCATTTTGTCTGAAGCCACTTGCATGTCATATGTCTAATCACATAGAAAAAGAAAGGCGCATAAAAAAAAACTCATCGTATCGACAGGAAGTATAGGGACAAAAATCTAGGAGATGATTGGCATTATTCGCCAAGCCACCATGAGCTGCAGAAAAAGTACATCCAATGCAAATGAGTCACGTTCAACGTGACGCGTTAGCGTGGGGGAAGTTGAAACTTGAGTACGTCTGGATGCTGAGGAAGCTGGTTAAGATTCATGGCATTGAAAGGCAGGCGTGTTAACACAGACGCCAATAGGAAAGACAGGTACAACGCAAGAGCCGGGAATTAAATATGCACCAGAAAGCAATGAACTGCATTCTGTATCCGTGACTGGGAAGACGCGCGTTAAAGGGGCACTAAAGAGAAACACTAAAAGAGTTTAAATTAAGAATACATATTCAAAACTCCGTTTTCGTTAATTTCGTAATAATAGGCTATTTGAAAATAAAATAAAGGAGCACGGATACGTCAGTGCGACATCAAAAGGTGCAGTATATATTTCCGTATTTGAGTCATCTTGGCCGAGTAAAAGTTCTTGAAACTCGCTAGGCTCACCCTTTGGCTCCTTAAGAATAGAATGTAGGCTGCCTTTACCGGTAAATAGTTAAGTAGGCTTAATCCATGGAGGAAGGAAAGAATTAGGCGATAACATTTGCACAACACGACTGAAACCAAACGTGCAGGCCCAACACGTGATTGTCACGTTAGAGTGCGCTGTAAGTTTTAATGCTCCAGCTCTGGCAGGCAAAGCCACGGCAGAAAAGTCGAACACGTGCGCATCGATTAAACGCTGCCGGGAACCAAACATCCCCGGCCAATAGGCTGAATCTCGGAGGTCACGTGTTAGGCCGATACTGCGAGGGAAAAAGCGAAGGGAATGGCTTCACCAAGGACAGCTGCGGGACGTAATGTTATCACCTAGTTTATTTCCTGTCTTCATGGTTCAAGCAGGTGCTGTCAAAATTTGGGACGTCATGGCAAGCTGGTACCTTAAAAACTGGTGCGAGAAGGTAAATGTGTCGCCACTCGTTTTTTTTTTGTGTCTTTTCTAGCTTATTAAGCCTCTTCTTGCGGTAAGAGTGGTGTTTTTGGTATTGAATTATAATTTACTAATACAGCTCAGAATAAATTTCGTTTTTAGCGCCCCCCTTTAACTTCGAGCATTTCGGTATCTAGGAATGTGAACCGTACTTCTTGATCGCCCACTAAACATACAGCGCTGACAATACGTTTATGAAAAGTTCGAGTTAGAGTGAACTAAGCAATATACTAAAAACCATTGTAATCTTTTTTTCTCAGTGATGTCTTCGTTTTCCAGAATCCGGCTATTCCTGCCGACAACGTTACGCAGTACAGCCCGTACACAACGGGTCTCGAAGAAGACGTGTTCGTCAAGACGGGATCGGGCACCAGCGGTTCTGACCCTAACGCCGTGCTTTATGCGAAGGTATGACAGCGACTTGCTTGCAAAGTGCTTAACTGCTATGGTCTTGGTTATGTACGCACATTTGTAATTATGGTGTTCGTCTGGCATGGGTTCTCGTGATACTTAGCGTCTGCGTTGGTTCGTGTCATTTTTTTTTCTGAAGCCTCTTGTATGTCATATATCTAAGCAGACAAAAAAATAATAAGAAGAAAACGCCATTGAGCGCCGTCCATCTCGGACTCGACTTACAGTTACGTATAAGGCCGCTGGACTCCTGGACTGAGGAGACCGTCCACTGCAGGGTGGAGAGGCTTCACTCGCTCGCTTTGCTTATTTATTAGTAGTTTATCATTAGCTTATAATTTTATTATGTATTCGCTTATTAGATTATTTTCTCTCTGTCTCTCTTTCTGGCAGGGGCTTCCGACCGGACCTTCAGCCTTCCCAGATTTTCTGAAAAACTCTACTAGGCAGTGGTGGAGAAACGCCATCCTGGACTATCAGGAATCCACCGCCGACTTTGACGCGATGTTCCTCGTAAGTTTGCTGGGCGTCTATCGTTCCCTAATGACGGCTCTTTCCGCAGTGAGTGAAAGGCACTGGCTTATATATATATATATATATATATATATATATATATATATATATATATATATATATATATATATATATATATATATATATATATATATACCTTTATTCATAAAAACAAGTGGTACAAAGTGCCAAGGCATTAGGGAAAAAGTTGCTACAAAAGCAACTTGACTGGTCCTAATAACCAGAGGGTCCAAAAGGCAGCAGACAGCAAGGAGCGAGAAGAAAAAAAAAAGAAAAGAAGAAAATTAAAGGAAAAGAGGAACAACGAAAATGGAGAAAGGAAAGAGTAATGGCATGTAGTACATAGGTCTTACTTAAACAATTTGCTGCACACATGAAACAGCTCTGGAAAAACAAACAATATAGATATAAAGATACACAAAACTCTTAAAAAGAAAAACATTTGGTACATGGTTAAACCCAATTCTTAGGGCAATAGAAATTATACAGGTCTCGGGCAGAACAATTTGGTACATCGATGGACGCAGATCTGAGATTATTCAGCAGAGTGGGGAGAGTGTAACAAGTCATTTGGTTACCATAGGTTGAACGCACATGCGGCACATGCCAGTATTCTGGGGACCTGGTGTTATAACATGGGATGTTGTGTTTTAATGGAATGTGTTTTAAAACACCGAGCTGCGCATGTAACGAGTAAGGTTTAGCTCGGGCCCAACTCCGATGTCTCCTAATCAAATACATGTAAGATGAGAGAATGCTTTTACGAGACAGCCCTTGGACCGATTTTAATGACGTTTTTTGCGTTTGTGGGAGAAAGTTAGCTTCCTAACAGTACCCCTAAGGCTGTTATCAAAAGTTAATGAAACTTTTGCTAATTAGTTTTCTGAAGCTCACGTTGTTAGAGACAAGTGTCCGCTTCGCCTATAGAAATTTTTCTGCAAGAAAGCCACGCTCGCTAAGCTCTCTAAATCTTTATTGACCCTTTTCGCGGCGATTCCGTGGGCGCTGCCATGTTTGATCATGTAGTGACGCGTCCATTGCTTGTCTCAGCTGCCTCCATTGTCTCCGTGTTTACAGTGGGTGTGTATGACGCCGGTGCGGCTTAGCAAACCTCTCTTTCGGGAAATATCGTAGATAGGGACTGGGTGGACGACACGAAGCTTTGGCCACAGCTTTAGAGAACATGGAAAAGTGCTTTGGAAGCTGTTTAAGCTATGTCCGAACGGTGCGAGCAGCGTATATGGTGCTTGTTCTAAACGCGGGGCTAAATATGTATTCCAAGCTATCCAAACTTTCCGCTCATGAATTGAATCAGGATTCAATTCTGGATTCAAGCTCTTCGTTCTTTATTTGGCAAATACTTTGAAGCAGCGGCTTGTCACGTTTCTGACTCAGTAAATTTCTTTGGTGCGGTCACTATCTGATTATTTCTGCCTACTCGCTCGCGGATGTACTCAGTTCCGATAGATTTTTTCTTGCTGCGCGCACGGCTTGAAACGTAGCCGTTTGGTACATTGTAATACATTGTAGCGAAGATGTATTGTCGCTAGCAACTCGGCTTACTGTTGTGGACCGTCACGAAACATTCAGCTTCGACCATTCATGCGCTAACAGTGTATTCCGTCATTTATTGCGCATATATGGTGCCTATCTATTTAATTGTGCGCACATTCACTTATTGACACGTTGTTGATAGAGTGTGCGTAAGATTTCGTGCGAAATGGGGTAGACGTGTGTATATACCGTGCGCAAAGCCTGTCATGACAGCAAGCGGCGTTACTCCCTTTGTCATTGTTTAACGAGTGGTACTCACTCTTGCCGAAGTTCTGGGGCTGAAGCACATTTAAGGTTAGCGTTACAACTCCGGCGGATGAGCAAATTTCTGTACTCGAAGAAAGCCGCACATCTCGAAGTGCCGGTAACACGTACGGACAGTTGCAGTAACGGTCCGTGAACTTGGCTACGCAGATTCTTTCCATTCCTTAATATGCCCGTCACTATTTTTGCAGCCAACTGTTGCACACGTCTTATATCCACAGGATTCAATCCCTCGTGATTGGAGCACAGTGCGTCAGCGAAAACTCAGTTGCATTTCCGGCAGCTCATCGCACAGAAGCAAGGTGGAAGCGGTAATGGTTTCGTATTCGTGCGCTGTCGCTGAGGCGACGTGAGGCGCTCCGCCGGTAGCGCCATCTCGTTTCTCTGGAAGAAACTACCCCACGAAAAGGGTCGATAAGAAATCTGTATAGCCTAAAAAAAAATCAGTCAGAACACATCCTTTGGAGATGATTATCTACGTTAATGCGAGTAGCACCAAGTCGTGGTGCGTATATAATTTAGTGATGGGAAATTAATAGCTGACAGACGTTTTAATCATCATGTTTGTGTAATGTAAGTATGGACGGTAAGTTGTCTGTTCGGCCAAACAGCAACCAGCGGCAAGTTATATATATATATATATATATATATATATATATATATATATATATATATATATACGCATAGTTGCTTAACTATGCCAAGAATACTAATCGCGATTAAACACCATGCCTGCCGTCCGCCGTAGCCTAAGCGCTTCGCGTCCGTTGTTTAGGTCGTGGTTGGGAAATATCAATTTTCGTTAGAGGGTGTTACAAACCGAGTGCTTGTTTTCCTTGCCTGTCTCATTTAAGAGGCTGAATGAACCGGCCGAGTTCAGCGGATCTGCTTCCTGCGAGCAAAACGACGTGTCGTGCAAGATGTGTCCTCAGAATCGATGGGAATACCCGCCGTATGTACCAGGTGAGGGGACATCACTAATTAGGCAGCGTTTCTTAACTTCAGTATGCGGCAATGTCTTGTGCGCATCTTGTAATTTGATCTAGCCGTTTGAAATTGTCCCCACAGATGCCGTACTATGACTCCCGTGTCCCTGAAAAGTTTAGCTGGGATCTTAATATTCATGTTCATGCTTTCAATTGGTGAAGCGCCAATAGTGACGGCACACAAGAAGAAATACAGACAGGACAAGCTATGCACCAACTAGCCCCACATCATGTTCATGCGATTGTGGGTCTTACATTTCCATTATTTGTACGACGTGCTACCGATAATTTCTTGTGACTCACCAAATTATTCAACACAACGAGCTTTAATTTGATCTTACTCATACAGAGCAGAATAGACGAGACAAAAAAGAATGACGCATACACACAGCGTTGAGAGTACAGACTGAAAGATTTATTAGCGTTACACGTGTTACCTGCGCCAGATGTACTATAAAAAAAAAGATCCAAGAACACAAACGTTGTTGTGTTGCGCCAGCACATTGCGCGCGTGCCCGTCCTTTCTTTTCTTGCGTCTAGCTTTTTGTAAGTTGTACGTGGAAGATCATGTTCCATTAGCTCGCCCAATCCCCGCGACCCTAGCACGTTATAATTTGCCGGAATAAAATATATTCATAAATTTTGTGCACTTCTTTACGGAAGTACTTGGTGGTTAACAAGTCAAAAGGTCACCACCTTAAATTCATCTTAATACACCTTGCTCTTATTTGTACCAATATTAATACTGCTTGATCGACCTTAATCGACCTTAATCCAATTGAAGTGGGCCAAGTCATTTTTTCTAATGAGAGCTTGAATTGTTTCGCATGTGAGCAAGCAGTGACAAAGTTTTGTGCGTGCCTTCATGCACCCATCTTTTATACCATCGCTATGACCTCTCGATATGCTCACCATTTTTCATTTTCCCATGCACAGCATCATTTAGAATACGAAAAACGCATTCTTTCCTGTCTCCCTCGTACTGATTTTTTTTTCAATTGCTCGTGGCAAACGTCCCCAAATAAGCCATTTATTTTTAATTAAGTCGCCTACAGGAACGAAGAAGGCAACGCAACGCAGCTTCATAATGGCACCCTCTGCATGAACGCGGCGTTCGGCGAAAGGCTGCGGTACAAGCACTACGACGTCCACAGCATCTACGGTTGGAGTCACAGCATGGCGACGCAATGGTAATCATCATCATCATCATCATCATCATCATCATCATCATCCTGGTTACGCCCACTGCAGGGCAAAGGCCTCTCCCATACTTTTCCAACAACCCCGGTCATGTACTAATTGTGGCCATGTCGTCCCTGCAAACTTCTTAATCTCATCCGCCCACCTAACTTTCTGCCGCCCCCTGCTACGCTTCCCTTCCCTTGGAATCCAGTCCGTAACTCTTAATGGCCATCCATTATCTTACCTCCTCATTACATGTCTTGCCCATGCCAATGGTAATAAGATGCTGCAAGATAAGCTGCTGAGAAGTTAAGATGGTGATATGCTTTGAATGACTGCGAGTGGGATGAAATAGAGTCCTTAGAACCGCGCAAACATTTACGATGAACTGCAGATGGCACACAGCGCAGCATCCGCTTCCTTGAATTCTGCTATGTTGCCATGGTCTTTACCGAACCGCATATTTTTAAAACACTCGCACTAAAATACACCCCCTCCCCCGCATCTTCTTACCTGCCGAGCAAGGCACGAGGTCGCGGGTTCGATTTACTTTCCAGTATTGTGCATCTATACTTTCCAGTATTGTGCAGTTCTGACCACTTAGATGACAGTTTGCTTGCGATTTTACGCTGGTTTGTTAGTGCTGTCTCGGCTGACCTGACATATATGCTTGCAGGGCGCTGACCGATCTCATCGGCGACAGGACCCTCGTGATTTCTGAATCTACATACCCTTCAACTGGCCGGTATGCCGGACACCTCGTTCAACTGTCAGACTTCGGAGAATGGTCGGGCCTAAGGAGAGCCATTGTAGGTGGGTAACCGTTGGCTGTACTGTCGTCAACATAATGATGCCCCATCATTTATTCATTTTTCGTCTTGCAGCTGTCCTGGAGTTCAACATTTTCGGGATCCCCTATGTAAGTTGCGATTCTCCCTCCCGATTGCTTGTCTGCCTTTATGGATGAAGCTGCATGGTTTATTTGTTTGCTAGCGGAACTGTAACAGCACGAAAATACGCAGAAAAATAAAGCACAGGGACGCGCTGCGCTGTATGTGTGTCCCCTTGGTGTGCCCTGTGCTTTCCTGTTCCCGAAAACGTTGTTATATATCAACCAGCTCAAGCCGGAACTGTCCTCAGAAACTGATGCACTTGAACGTACTGACGCAGCCTCCCATTGATTTCATTCTAAATTATTCTAAAATAAATTCAATCGCCAGATATTTCGGCGGCCTTTGTTAATGTACTTCCTCATTTTTGTTATTACGAGCAACTGCGGATAACCGATAAAATCCTAGTTACATATTTGTGGTAAGATTCAGTGCGGTTGTAGTACGTATAAATTTTGTGAGCTCTTGGAAGTCCTCTTTGATGCACTTCTCGCAGTAGTGCGTTACTTTATTTGCAGTGCAAAGTTAGGGAGTCGCGAACTAGAAGTTTAATTTTTTTAACCTTTAGATTTTCTGGAACTCTTGTGAAAAAATCGTTAAATGTTTAAGAGGAAGCCTCAACTTAGGGCCAGCTCCGACTTTCCTATTCAAATGCACGCAAAGCTCGGAAATGCATTCTCATCAGACAAGATGGACCCATCTAAATAAAGTTTATTGCATTGAGAGACCAAGTTGGATTCTCGTAACTCTAGGAAGTAGACTTTTGATTTAGGACCCTCTACTTTTTACGAAAAATTGCCGAATTTAGGCAAAATAAACGAAGCACAACGTTTACAAATTCACAATTCTGCACCAGAAGCAGACCATCGCAATTCTGTAAAACTACATCCGTTAATACATCTTAAGCGGACAAATTTTATTAACGAATTTGCAGCTTACATGAATGTGTTACAATGTTTACGAGAGTTTTGCCAAAGTGCTACTGTCAAATTAGTGGTCTATTTGAGAGCAGCGTACCGGGCATAAATTATATCCGTTTTAGATCTCTTAATACCGTAAGCGCATTGTACAAAATTGTGATATCGTTATTTATTACTGAGTTACCAGGTTGAAAAATTGGTAGTTGCGTATTTTAATTGTGCAAATTTCGTCAATGTTTTTGTTTAAATTGACGGTTTAAGTAAAAAGAATCTGCTTCCACAGTCGTTAGATTTTAACGTTTTCTTTTAAACGCAACAAACTTAATACAATTTGGTACAGTTGATGCAGCGTAAATTGATTTCTCCGTTCCCATACACGTATTCAGTAGGAGCTTCCGAGGTTAAGCTACCTGTTAAATTATAAATCTGCTCCGAACAATTGTTACTTTAAACGTGATAAGCTGGTTGTTTTAAAGCCCAGCGAAGAAAATATATCTCTGTTCGCATGTACTTAAAAGCTCCCACGGGAACACGTAGCTTGCTCTTGAACTTCTGTGCAGGTTGGAGTCCCCCTATGTTCGGGGAATAACTCCACACTCTTGTGCCAGAGATGGATCGAACTTGGTGCCTTCTTTCCCCTTGGCCTGGACTTCAGGATGAAACGTTCAAGTGTAAGCACCGCACGGCTAAGAATCGGCAAAACTTCCTTTTAAAACGGAATCACCATTTAAGCCTTATAAAAGGCATAAAAAGTATTGCCTTTGAAACAGTTACCCATGTTCTACTACAGCCTGCACCATGAAAATTTTCCGCCTTTTGACAGAAATGTCAGTAGCTTGTGATAGCAAGACGAGAGAAAAAAAAAATAAAGAAAGCGCTTCAAAGAAAAACAAAATTAATGGTTGTTCGTGATATCTGAAGGTACGTATGATCCCAGTTTCAGTCATGCCTAATCAATTGTATATTGCTGTTCTGTCTGGCACAGGCAGACACACTTCCCATGACACCCGCGGCCCTTGATGCCGTCGCTATGAGGTACAGTCTACTGCCTGTTCTGTACGCACTGTTCTTCAGGGCCAGCTTCAGCGGCGGAACGGTCGTGAGACCACTGTTCTTCGAGTAAGTTTCAAACAACTGTTTTCTTCGTTCGCGAAGTGCGACATTGAATGTCACGCCTGAATAAAATAAAAAAAATGAACCTTTCTTACACTAGCGACGAAGGCTTAAAGGTGCGAACTTGTGACGTCTTAATAAGTCACAAGTTCGGACTATATGTCAAAATTGTGACATATAGAGCCGCTGTGTCCAATCGGACAACAAGGGCATCAAAAGTGCATAACATTCGTGGTCAAGAAGATTTTACGTTGTTCTCACTGGAGCTACATTTGCGCCAGCGATCACTCTACCACTAGTGTTTAAGTTGTGGTGCGAGACCTGGGCTCAAATCAAAGGTGCACACGACGGAGGATTACACACGACGGAAACGTGAACAAACATAGCTCGTCACGCGTCACTATTGCCCCGCGCCATTGCCACTGTTCTTGGGAAGTTTACAATGATTGCATTTTACCCGTCCTAACACATGAGACAGCAACTTGGAGGTTAAGAAGCTCGACGATACGTTAAGGGCCGCGCAACGTGCGATGGAACGAGAAATGATAGGCGCACCTTAACGAGACGGGAAGAACGCGACCTGCATTAGAACGAAAACGGGGGTAGGCGATGTCTACATCGTTGAGTTTAAGAACTGGGTTTGGGCTGGCCATACAAGGCGTTGGGTAGATCACCGTTGGTCGGTTATAGTTAAGGAGTGAGTGAAAAGTACGAAAGTCCAGATCGGCAGAGACCTAGGTCGCGCGATGAAACGAGTAAGTTCGCAGACAAACGATGGCGTCAGGTGGCGCAAAACGAGGGTAATCGCTGGACGATGCCTTCGTCCGGCAGTGGACATATCATACGCTGATGATAACGATGCGTAACGGTTCATTCACGTGTGCACATGTGGCCCTGATTACAGAGGATTAAGGCGGCTTATTAAAGCAACCTAAAATAGACGTCGCAAATGCTGCAGCATAATACGGTTGCAGCATTTGAAATCGGTACGTTCGTGCCGGAATATACGGTGCCACTTAAACATGGAATCTCTCTCAAGCCGCTTTTTCTTTATTTTTTTTCCGAAGGTTTCCGCTGGACAA
Source organism: Dermacentor variabilis (assembly GCF_050947875.1). NCBI lineage: Eukaryota > Metazoa > Arthropoda > Arachnida > Ixodida > Ixodidae > Dermacentor > Dermacentor variabilis. The sequence goes on from NC_134577.1 coordinate 50,820,571, forward strand.
AGCCACCTATGCCCTCGACGAACAATTCATGTGGGGTTCTTCCATCTTATTTTCTCCAATCTTAGACAAGGTAGGGTTACTGTATTGCTTTTCGGTTTCGTCATAAGCATGGCGTGTTGTAATACTGAATATCGCCCACACTGCATCACGCTATCGATCGATAGTGATTATCGATAGCTATTTAAAGATGAAAAGCAAACCAGTCATATTGTTGCTCGAATTTTCTAAACACAATGAAATTCTCATCTACAGACTGCTAAAAATCGTAGAAAAAGTTCACCAAGTTCACCAAGTTTAGTAGCACGAACGAGACGATCTGAGAATTTCCATATATAGTTTTCACAGAGCACGGCTTCAGATTGTAATGATAGCCCTGTTTGTAACTGAAATAATTCACTTAGGTTATGTTTCTTTTAAACGACTCCATGATATTTTTTAGTCTTGTAAGCCAACAGGTTATTTCAATGCTTCGATATTAATAAAAAGGAACTAAAACGCATAAATATTCCAAGAAAAAATTCGACCTAGTATCAAATCACGTCTTTAAGTTAGCACAGAATACGCCACCGGAGTATTGTACTTTTTCAGGATGCAACTACTCACTCTTACTACCTCCCGCCTGACGTCTGGTTTGACTTTACGTCGGTGAGTACCTCACAACATCAACACCCTCTGCTTTGCACTCATTACGACATGTCAAATTGATTTTGTTAGCACTTAATAGCGAAGAACAAAGGACAAGCTTGTAGCCAGAGGAAAGCAGGCAGAATTTTTTCCTAGCGAACAACTTTTGTCTTCACTGCATTCTCGACGATGCTGAGACATTTCTTTTTCTGGTTACTGGCTCTTCTGGCACTTCATCTGGTGACGATTTCATTAGACTTCCGCCCTCTTGAACTTGGGCTACGATGTTAGAGTCCTTTAACGTGTTTATTTCGTATTCTTCGCTACACATTTAGAACTCAGTGTTCCCACTATGTCAGTTTAAATTGAGTGGGTGTTCAAAGTTTGTACGAGGTTCTCGTTTCTTCCAGTACCGCTGGTCGCAACGCTCTCTCTCGTTTCACACTTTATCAGCTTTACTAGTATTTTGTTGCCGTACGGAATTGCTGAAACGTCCTTCCGCACCTAGGCAATCAGTAGTTACCATCTTTACAAAACTTGTCATTTAGTTTCTATTTACACATTGATGTGTTTCTGATGAGTCATAAAAAATTAACACAAATTCAACAGCTAGTTATTCTTTTTTTTTCAAGTTTGTAATGGTCACTCAGTAGAGAATAGTCATCAGAATTTACCCTGAGAAAATTACAAACATGTTTTGCTTAGTTACTGATGTATGAACACTTGGCTACTTTTAACGTCAAATTTACGTCAGTGACTGAGGTGACAACGCACATGAGGTTTATTTGTAGATAAAAGTGCTCAGGTTTTTGTTGTATTGTCCGAGACATATAAGCACAGTAATATTCTCTAATCACAAACAGTGTAACCTTATTAAAGAAGCGCCAAGCGATAATTTTTCAAGAGCTTCTAAAACTGAGCTTGCAATTTTTAACAGTTGGGGTAATCATTTTGCAGCAGAGAATATAATTTCCCTAAACTTGGCCTGCGCGTATACCTAGAAAATGCGTTTATTCATAACACCGTCGTATGTTCAATGTCATAGAGAGGAAAGAGAGAAATGTTCGATGACAGGCATAGTGCAACGTATGATGTGCGATACCCACAAGGCCTCCCTTGTTCGAAGTGCATTGTTTTTCAGCTGCGATACGACACGTAACAAAACGCATGCCCCGTCTATTTGCGCCGCTAAAGGGATTGCGTCAAGACGGATCCACGGAAATGAAGAGCCGCAGCGTAACGGAGAACTCGACACTACTCGTCCACGTGAGGGGAGGGCAGGTGCTCCCAGTTCAGCCCACACTGAAAAACACCATGGACAGGTGAGCTATCTCACCGCACTTTGCAAGTCCGATGGGTTGTATGTGAATACGAGTTTCTAGTGCATCTTAAGTGGCACATTCGAATGTTAACTGTAGTTGCGATAGTGTTCTCTTGTGCACAGTTTTCTTCACAGAGAAGCCACGACCACAAAGTTATGTGAGGTCTTATATAAATAATGAGCGCTCTATAGACCGTCACTTGATCTGGAGCGATACACCTTAGTAGAAAGCAGCATAACTTTTCTACAAACGTAGCAGCACTTCTAGTGGCATTTTTTCACGTGTTCCGATGTTGATCGTAAGAGTTACATGGTTAGACTGTAGTGATTTGCGTGAGAACGATCCTATGACATAATGAAAGTACAACACTGCGAACGCATCATAGCCCACTCAGCGTTTATATGTATGATAACACGAAATTGCCAGTACTTTCGTGATTTAAACGCTTCATATAGAGCTCCGCCTCCCAAGGATGCATTTGAATAGTCTTGTTCGCGTTTGGGTGCCCTTTTTTTTTTCAGGACAAAAGTTCCGTATGACCTTTATGTTTACCCCAAGGATGGATTCGCGACCGGTGAGCTCTTTGTCGACGACGGCATATCTCAAGGTAAGAATCCAAAATTTGTAACGATATGGCTCAAGCTTGCCACAGATAGAAATGAGAAAAATCTAAGCATTCTAATGCAAGTACGAATTGTGCTTGGTGCACAATTCGTACTTCAAACTGTCTAGTTACAGGCCAATATCTGTACTGAGTGTCGTCAATACCATTTTTGAAAAATTAATTGCTTTCCAACTGAAAACCTTTCTTGATGTTAATCATATTATTTGTCCTCAGCAACACGGATTTGTTTCTAGCAGGTCCACGTCCACGGCTGTAGTTACTCTATCACAGCTTATCCTATCTGCTCTTCATAACCATAATGTTGCTGTAAGCGTATTTATAGACATCAAAAAAGCTTTCGACACAGTTTCACACTCCATTCTTTTAATGAAACTGGAAGCATATGGTGTGCGTAGCGGGGCCCTTGAATTCTTTAAAAGTTATCTTTCTTCACGACAGCAGCAAGTTGTCCTCAAACAGTTCAAGTCTGCATACCAAACTGTTACGTGTGGTGTACCCCAGGGGTCAGTTCTGGGACCGCTTTTATTTTCGCTCTTTATTAATGACCTCCCCAATGCAATACAGTGTTCTCAAATTTTGATGTATGCGGATGACACTGCACTTATCTTTACTGGCAACTCACTTGAATCAATAGAAAATCCTATTAACAATGAACTCCAACGTATCTCGACCTGGTTTCGTAATAATCATCTAACTTTAAACACTGAAAAAACTAAATATGTTATTTTTCGTTCAAAACAAAAGTGTATTGAATTAAGTGATTTTTCTATATGTGTTGACAACAATGTTATTGATAGTGTGTCTTCTTTTAAATATTTAGGGGTCATGTTCGACTGCCACTTGTCTTGGAAGGAACAGGTGCACAGTGTGTGTAAAAAGGTTGCGTACGGTTGTTTTACCTTGTCTAAGGCACGGCGGCACTTTCCACCTGCTATTCTTAGATCACTGTATTTTTCATTATGTCACAGTCATCTCAGTTATTGCAGTGAATCATGGGGAATCACATACAAAACGTATTTAACACCATTGCTAAGACTACAAAAACGTGCCTTGAAAACCATGGGATTACCTTCTTCGAATAGTTCTAACAATAACATTTTTGACGCAATGCAAATCATGTCATTCACAACCTTACGCGATTACAAAATAGCTCTTATGGTTAATAATATTATAAATACCAACTACCCCTTACCTCTTGGTGCATTCAGTATTCCCGTCCGCAACACTAGACAAGCCAGCAATGGCAATTTTAACCTTCCTATTTGCCATAATGCGTACGGAGAAAGACGAATAGAATTTACAGGAGCGAAAATTTGGAACTCGTTGCCAATTGAAGTAAAGCAAGCTAGGAATTTCAAACTGACATGCAAGAAACATTTTTTGGGAATGGAAGCAAGGCTACAAAGTTAGTTTTTCTTCAATGTGTTTGTGATTGCTGTCCTATATGTTATTTTGTATTGGACCGCTTACTAGCCTCATTGGCTATCGGTCCAAATATCTGTGTATACATTTTGTTTGTGTTACTCAATAAAGACTTCTTGATTCTTGATTCTTGAAGTGCAGCGGCAAGCCTGACTGTTGCAACAAACTCTGCCTAAACGATTCGAAAGAGATAAAGTAATGAAAAGTAATAAAGCACCCACATGGCATCCTTCTAGTTACCGATCCGTCCTGTTGCATCTTACTAGAAGCATCTTACTGGAAGCGCGTTTTTGAAGTCACCAAAGCTAGCATATATCCTACTGCTCCGCTCGTAGCATATTGACATTACAAATTTTTTTGTTAACTTTCTAAGGCTGGCCTTTTATGTACGAAAAACATTTTTCTTATAGTAACATCTAGCTTCGCTATTAAGGTTTTTCAGGTGTGTTGTACATTTGACATTAGTGGTGTAGACCACCCTGTTGGCCGGCCCCGAGGGACACCACTGCGGATATATGCTTTACCTGTTTTATTTTACGGCATAGAAATACGACTGAAAGTCAGTGAACTCGGCTTCGATTTATCTTACATACTTAATGGGCAAAGTGTGCAACAGGGGGTGCCTTGGATAGTGTATACAGACGACATCATCACACTATAGGGACAAGGTCAGAGAGTTACAGAGACTTGCTAACACATATGGCAACGAAGCAACATATCTAGGCCTTGATTAGCACAAAGAAATCGAGAGCTATAATATTTAATGGAGGGGTGAGTAATGACGTGGTATTAATTCAACAGCAAGTCATACCCACAGTCAAGCAGCATAAATAGCTGGTTCGATACAAGATGGAAAAACCTACTCAAACATTCACCAAGAAGATCATGTGAGAATGAAGACGGAGCGGAATGCGACAACTAAACATAGAGCATTTCAAAACTACAATAAATATGAGGTGATGTAGCGAATACATAAAGAAGCAATGGTGCCAACGCTGACGCACAAGAACGACATTCTGTGATTAATATCTGAGAACTTGTCGAGATTTGCAGTTAACCAAGTCGGTGTGCCGATTAGAATTTTTGCCCACGGTAATACCACGAATTAGGCAGTGCAGGGCGGCATGGGTTTGTCTCAGTCAGAAAAGCGCAGAACAAACCTGGTTTTCGAGAAAGACTCAGGAACGTGGTTTAAGGGAAAAAGTGCACGTATATGTGTACCTCAAAAACGTAGACACAGAATGACAGAAGCGGTCAAGAAAGTTTTCAACCAAGTGCAGGATAATTGATAGCGTAAATAGACAACCATCAGTCATAAAAAAGAAAGTCACAGAAACAGAGACGGTAAATTGGATGCAAAGGATAGAAACAGAAAAGACCACGTAGATTTAAAAAAAAACCTGCAGCAAATAAATCTGGGGGGAGGGGGGGGGGAAGATATCTTTTATAATGAGCTGGCTGCCTGAGAGGATGAGGCATGTGTCTACATGTAACAAAAGTTCGGAGACGACTTAGCACATCATAATAGAATTTTTTAATAGAATAGACACCAAGACCTGTAGGAAACGTTCGTATTCCAGAATCGATGGGATTCAAAGCGAATGGAAGCATTAAGTGGTCAGCAGTTGAGATGAGCAAGAGACGTTTAGAGTATTGGTTGAAGAAAACGCAGGGACGACGTCGATAGAACCGGTGTTGTTATTGGCATAAGTAACTGTACAACATAGAAATAGAAGTTTGAGTGAAGAGACAAAAGATCAAGGTAGAAATAGGCGAAATGCTAGACTGCAATAGATGTATATAAAACCTAATTAGCTCAGGAAAGTTAGGCGACTGTCGCCGCCCTGTTTCGAAGGAGATGCCAAAACAAATAATCTATCATCGTAATCATAATCATAATCGTCATCAAAAACACCGCGTCCTGAGCAATAAATGTGTTTATGCAGATGTGACACTGTGTTTCAGGCTTTGATACCATTTGGTAAAAAAGTAGAAACAATAAATAAAGCCAGAGCTATCCACTCAATTACTCTGCCATGTGAATGCGGGTAGGTTGTTTTTAATTGGTTAATCTTGTTGCAATTTTTTGCATTTTCTTTGTTCATCCAGGAACCGTTGAATCGAACCAGTATGACCTCTTCAGTTTTATTCTAGCTCAGGTAACGTGACGCCGCTTTTTCTTCTTCTTTTTTTCTGTTTGGACGTGAGCTTCCGTATTTTTCTGAACAATCTGAGTTAATCAAGGAAGTAGTCGTATTAATGCGTAATGCTCACTTTCAGAACCTCCTACGCGTGTCGATCAGCCATTTCGGGAACGGGACGCGACAGAATGCGACGGTCAGGAACATTGTGTTCTTCGACGTCGACGCTGCACCATCGAGGGTGACGATGAACAAGAACAGCCTGTCTCAGAACTCGGTGCTCCACGATCCCACCAAGAAGGTCAGCAAGAGCGCTTTGTCCTGCAGCACCTTAGCGAACTGGTTCAGTTCGATCTTAATCTCTGTAAGAAATTATTCACGCACGCACGCACTCCCGCACGCAAGCACGCACGCACGCTCGTTTCAGCTAGGAGGGTGGCGAATCGGGCTAGTTCGTTTTTGACACTTAAAAGTGGTACAACGCATATATGAAACGCGTGTACATACTGCTGATCTCTCAATTTTTTTTTTCGTGTTTGTCATCATACAAACACCCGTTTCAAGCCACAAATTTCAGTTGGTAGTGAGCGGCCTGTCCGCATCCTTTCCTCCCTCCTCCTCCTCCTACCTCGTTTCTCGCTGAACCACATTCAAGATGTAGCTAGGAGCTCGATGTGAAGCTGTCTTCTGCATCCTATAAGCTTCAGCCTCAGCTTAAAGGTAAGGCATTGCAGCGAGAATTTTCTCGCTTCTTTTTTTTATTGACTGCGATCTACCATTTACAGAGCCTGACGGTCACGGTGAACCTGCAGCTACGCTCTCTCAACAGTATGGCTACAGAGGCCGTTCTGCAACTCTACTGACCTAGTCGACGGCTCCGAGAGTCCAATCAGTGCCATGCCCAAGAATGACCTTTAGCGGCTTGCGCTATTTGGGGAACGAAACAAAGAGTTCCTTACAATACTACATTGATAGAAATATGGCGCCGTCGCCTGTGTGATTTTTGTAACGGACGCTGTGACATTTGAATGCCGAGATATGAAAAAATTCGGTATGGGCTGCATGTGATTCGACGTGATTAGTTGTCATGACTGAGCCAGTGACATCTTTTTTTTCTTTATTTCTTTCTGCAAATAGATCTTCGTGGAAAATACGGTTCACCCACTTGTGCTAATGCTTTCCCGCGTGTAACTTAACAGATAAACAAGGAAGACGAAAACCTATTGTGATCGAAAGCTGAAGCCCGTGCACAACGTTCCCAGACCTCGTCTTTACTCCAGGGTTGACATTTGATGTGAATATGCACCATATCGCAAGCAGTCGTTCTTAAACAATTGCTTACAATACAAAACCAGCATCTCGCACACTGTTTTCGTGGAGACTAATATATCGGGGACAACGCGCACTGATCACTGTGCCGCGTCTGCAAAGCGTGTTGGCCCCTCTCCTTTGACAAGGAGGTCAACCCTACACCCCCTCTAGCCGGCATTCGCATGCATACAACAGCATCTCTACACCATCATCCTACCCGCGTAATTGCAAGAAATTCTTCTAGTCTCGCCTGAACATCTTGAGGTAGCAGTAGTTATCCATTACTTATTGGAGTGGCCAAGAGCCCCATGTGCGACACACATTTGATGAGACGCTCATACAAATTACCTGCGTCTGTCCGCGCTACAGTGCCGAGAGGCAAGTGATCAACAGTTAGTTGCTGGACCAACAGGATAATCGTCCACTGCCAGAACTAAATGTTCTACGTCAGTGCTCCCAGAGAAACTCGGCGCAGAAGACTTTATTCGCGCTGCTAAGAATCCTGCTGTATAGTGGACGCGGTTAGATTGTTTGTGCTCGTCTCTCTATTTTTCTGTATCTCTCTCGTGTTTCGTTCATTCCCTCTTTTTATCTCCCTACTCCTTCCCCCCGTGCAGGGCAGCCAACCGGAACTACCTCTGGTTAACCTCCCTGCCTTTATACGCATAATTTCTTTCTTGAGGTGGAAGAAAAGACTTTGCTTATAGCGCAGACGGAGTAACGTTTAAGCGAACAAATGAGGAGATTGTTACGTGTGTTGTCGTGAAACGATAAAATGAGGGTGGTGTGCGTGCAATGATACGCGGTGTATTTACTGCCTACCGCTGTTTTTCGCGTGATGAAATGTGTGCTTTTCTGGAATTTCATGGCGTTGAAGCGCACGAAATATTTCATTTGCTTGAATGTTTGCATGCGAATGGTGCCGATGCGTTATTTGTACAATGAGCCATGCATAATGTACGGTGGACTCTCGTCAAACAGAACCTCAAGAAATCGGGAAGTTCCGTTTATCAGGAGTTTCCTTTACAGAGAGGTCGAGCTCAAGTGGACACAAGACGCTCTTTTGAAAGGGGCAGTTACTTCATTGTCAACAGCAGATAATAGGTGTGGCGGATCTCATCGGAAGGATTCTTCTTCCGAAGTTTCTACTTGCTGACTAGAGCTAGCAGCACAAAGCATAAGTGAAAAAAAAAATAGTGATGTAGCAAAAGAAGAAAAAAAAAAGTTGCCGCTTCTCTTGAAGCAATCGCTCTCAAAGTCTGACAACGTTGAACTTCGTCTGCAGCGTGAGCGCATTGTGCGTTCATTTTTGTGCCGCCATCGGAAACTCTAAAGTCACAGCTCACTGATATTGCCAGCACACACACACACGCAAAAAAATCACCATTGCAAGCCAAAACCGTTATAGAGCTACACTGACAGCGGCTCCAACAAAAGCCAACAGAAGCCGCCCGGAGGTTGAAAAAGAAGTGGTTTTGTTTAAAAAGCTTATAGCATTGCCGTGTCGCAAAACCAACCAATCATAAAGCTGCCATTCCGTTTTAAGTGGTAATTTCGTTTAACCGATTTCCGTTTACCTAGAGTCTGCTGTATAGGTTTATTGTAACCTAGGGTGGGCGATTTCTGTCATCGCCCTGAATTACCATTTCGAATGCTTGAGCGATGTGAGTAACATAATGTATCCGTTAGATAAACAGAGGGATTTACCTCAATGGGTGCCCATTTTTCTGGAATACAATTTTCCTGCGCTGGTGATTACGATGTAAATAGTTTCAAAGTGCAAATACATCAGACAGTACAGTAAATGCTTGTTTTTGTGCGGAAACGAATGCGGAAACAAGTGCTTTATGTCAACGGCAGCTTCACTTCAAATTATGTTATGGATAGAATGGAACGGATATATAAGTTCGCATCATAATATGAGTGTGCATGTCTGTGCGTGAAAATGCATCATAAGCCACTTCTTGTTTTCAGCGTCATTTAAATATGGTCACCTGATATTCTTATTGTTGACTTGTACAGTACTACTGTGCACCTTCATATTTTCTTCTTAGTGGCTATCTGCGCACCCTCTTACGTGTGGTATCGGAAGCGAAACGCTTTGTTTTGTCTAGTGAACATACTTGTTTGCTTAGTGAACTCCTTGTCGGTTGTCTATTATCCTCGCCAATAAATGTCTGTGCAAAGTCTTTTTAGTGGCTTAGGAAGGTGGAAACAACAGGTGCGGCGTTCGAATCCCACTGCCAGCCACCAATGTTCCCTGAGACAGATTGGAGCTAACAATCACCACGAAGTGCCAGTCCGGCCGTTGTCGTGCTCAGCGAAGTTCGAGCCAGAAAAATAATATTCCCGTCATGTGGAAGAATGTTCTTTCGCTAAACGTGCCGTGTCAAGAACGAGTGAAAATAAATTTTATTGAAATTTTTGCTTCAATTGCAGGCCTTTTGGTAAAGCTGTGAGGTCACTCTATAGAATATATACTTTTTTAAATTCTTTTCAGTTATTGACCTTTTATGAATCGACAGGCATCCAGAAATTTTATTTAGAAATAATGATGTCTGTGTTGGGTCTTGTTTAAAACTTATAGTGAGCTTCTGTACTGCCGGCGAACGTTTTGGAAAGCGAGACAGAACTTTTAGCTCGAGCTCTCCCTGTTCAAACACTAGTGAAAACGCGTGGGTGCTTTCGTTCGGAAACCACTAAGGAAACTTCAATGAATTTGTTGTAGTTGCAGCACATACTACTGTTGCACCAAATACAAGTTACTTTCGTGAATATATTTTTTTTAATTCATATTCCTAACTTTTTTACACGTAATTTTCCTTTTTTCCATCAACGTCGTAGAGAACAGGACCGTTAAAAGAAATTGAAGCGTTCAGTATATAACCTTAGAACTCTGCAGCAAAAGCAGGCGCTATAATCGCGTAAGCGGTACATGTTATATTGTCTAAATGCGTAAAAATGGCACACGGTACATGACCAAAAATATGGCCATGTTGTGTCACTCTTGCGAAGTAGAATGGACTAGTGAGTAGCAAGAGAAGTAAAACGTTTCCGTAAGCTGCAAGTTTTCATTCTGGTTCTCACAGGTTTCGAGTATCAGGTGCAGTTTGCAGAACTAAGATATCTAATTTTGTCGCAGAGTTACAACGCAAACGCTTTACGAAAGTTTTTTTTTATCTTGTGATTCTCATCGATGACCATAAAACAATCAGCGTGAGATTTGTATTCCCAGAGTACCAGAAGGGGACTTTACTTTTTCTTCTTGGGTATGCAACAAACTTCATCAAAATCGGCGCAGTGGTCGTCTAACAAGTTCATTTCTGACTTTTCTATTTCAAATACATTTTAACAGATTGTGGTGCCGATGGCTTGAATTTGGGCACATCACTATGCCCGTTAGGGGAAGAAGCTGGCAGAGATAGCGGAAATTAATGTGACAATATTGATGGCACACCTTTGGTCGGAGTTATTCTCACGTCACGCAGTAGTGCCTGAGTGCGCTCACAGGATCCCTAACGGCTCTCTGGGTCATCGGGCTGGACTTAATGTCTCCCAAAACTATCCCCTAAAGTGACCGATCGAGAATGCGACGACCCCGAACGTTCAGGGCATGTTCAACAAGAACCCCAAGGACGCCCGGGGAGTAAGCCAGTCGTTAAGAAAGGTCAAATAGACTGTTGCGTGAATTGTCCTGAGTGAATCGGACGATGCCCTTACCAGGCATGCCCATCACCGAACGCTAAGAATGCGTATGTTATACCGGGTGTTTTTTTTTATACAACACAAAATTTTAAATATCGCCTTTTGCAGATAGCATAACTCTAGCAATTCAACCGTGTTACTGAAAGAGCCGGACGTAACTTTCACAAGAAACGGAAAGCACTGATTGCCTAAATAAAAAATAACGAATTAACTGTTTAAATTATTACTTTTCGGCACATACTACAATTTATCCGGTGTGTTCGCAAGGCGTATCCTCTTGGAACGTATTTTAAGGATCACACCTGCTTCGAGATATGTGTTCCCAAAATGCGCGACAAAATACATGGGTGTTCCATTTACTTTTGTGCTTTAATGTATAAGACAACCCTATGTTAAAAATGTAAGGGAAATACTGCACTTTTACCGCGAGTTTCACGGCGCATATCTAGAAACCTGTGCGATTCTTATAAATCATGCTAAATGAATGTGACTTGCAGAATCATCGGCTATAATTCGCAAATTGCAATATGTGGTCTAGAGTAGTTATTTAAAACGTTACTTATTTAGTTTTTAATAGATAGCCGATTATATGCATTTCGATTTCTGATGTGAGTGCTATCCGCCGCTTTGAGTAATCCAGCTCAATGATTACAATTGCGCTGCTTCCTAGAGGCCATTAAAAAAAATTCTGTGTGGTCTAAACACACATACACGCACATGCACGCACGCATGCCGTATATGGCCTCTTCGCAGAGCAGTTTGCTTTACAGGAACGAGATGGCACTTTCGGCGGCGCGCCGAAAGCGCCATCACACGGCAAATCTAATGTCATCTTACTCGAGCGCCCCACCAAGAGAATCTGAAAATAAAGGGGAAGCGGATTGCTGCAACAATGAAACACAGAACACTGTGGGTCCACAATAAGTACGAGGTGGTGCGGGGAATCTGGAAACGAGTAATGATGCCTGCACTAACGTTCGCAAATGTCATTCTATGCTTAGAACCGGATATCTTGTCGGAGTTGGAAGTTAACCAAACATCGGTAGGCTGGTTGGCTTTGGGAGCCCCATGGTAAAACTACAAGTGAGGCAGGGCAGGGTGACATGGATTGGGTCACTTTTGAAGTCGCAGAAGCGTAGAGCAAAATTAGTTTTGAAGGAAGAGTCAGGAACATGGATGCAAATAAATGGGCAGGTAAAGTGCACAAGTATTTGTACTTGAAAAACATGGACACAGAATGGAGGAGGAGGTCAAGATAGTTGGGAACCAAGTACAGGGTAATTGAAACTGTAAGCAGAAAACCAGGAGTCATCAGAAAGAAAGTGAGTGAAATAGAGACAGTTAATTGGATGCAAATAATAGAAACAAAGAGGACCATGGATATTTACGAGAATGAGAAGAAAGAAGTTAGAAAGGAAAATCTGCACGATAACACAAAGGGCAGCCGATTCGTGGCCTATCCCCCATAGTGGGTTTGTGCCATTGATTGAGGCTTCATCATCATCATCACAAAGGGCAGTGCCTTGCTACTTGATGCTCGAGCTGGTTTCCTAAGGACAAAAACATGCCGGAGCAAATATTCGGAACTAGATGAGGCATGTGTATGCTGCAGCGAAAATCCGGAGACCACTCAGCACGTCCTAATGGAATGCGAAGGCATTCACCCAATGGGAACCATACGTCACCGTACACCTTCCAGAAGCGCCTCGGTTTAAGTGGACGGAAACGTCAACCGGTCAGCAGTCGAGATAAGCAAGAGACGTTTACAGTATTGGTGGGAAAAACGCAGGAAAGAGATTGATACGACCGGATCTCTTACAGTCAGCTAGCGGTATAAGGCGGATCTTGAAGGAAAAGAAAAAGAGATGAAGGGATGTCTGCAAGAATGCTAGATAAAAAGCATGTCTAGCATACCTGATTAAATCAAGCAGGCTACGCGACTCTTTGTAACCATCCCTTTTCAAAGGGGATGCCATTAAATCATAATCGTAGTCATAATCATAATCATCACCGCACGTTGCGTCAGCGAGAGCTGACCAATATGACACTATTACCGCTTCTCTGCGACCCAGCTGTCGGAAATGCAACTGGGTGTTCGCTAGCGCACTGCAGGCTCCATTCGTGTTGCAAAATGTGGAACGGTAGAGAGATGACGTGTGCTGTAGTTGGTTGCAAAAATTGACTTTCATATTAAGAAATGGAACGAATCGGGGTTCAACTTCATGGATCGCTGTTACATAAGACTACCTGTGTTTCTGGCCCATAGCGATGCACGACTTTCCTTGAGGTAAAAAAATTTCACTCATCCGCCAGCGCTTTATCGCTAACCTCCGAAGAAAGGGCTTCAACCCCGGAACATCTCCAAAAAATGAGTGCCACTCGTTATACAGTGTAAGTTTCACGCATCTACCCCAACTCAACCGCAAAATTACGCCCACTCTATCACCAACGTATCAAGGATGAGTGAACGGGCGCACATATGAATCAATGCGCCGAAGCATTGGTGACGGTGACTACATCGACAGCACACGAATGTTCGAAGCTGTACGTTTCGTGACGGTCCACAGAGTAAGCGACTGACTAGCGATAATACGTCCTTGCTACAAGCTGTGACAAAGTCCAGAACACCTAAGTTCCAAGCTTTGTGCGCAGCAAAAACAAATCTGTCGGAACTACGCACACCTGCGAGCGATTAGGCAGCAAATTAAACATCAGATAGTGACCGCACCGAAGAACTTTACTGACTCAGAAACATGGCAAGCCGCTGCTTCAAAGTGTTTGCCAAATAAAGAATAGAAAAACACACTAATCCTGATTTATTTCATAAGCAGAAAGTTTGGACAGCTTGGAATACATATCTAACGCCCTTTTTAGTACAAGCACATATATACGCTGCTCGCGCCATTTGGAGAAGGCCTGATGAGCTCCGAAAGCGCTTACGTGTCCTCTGAAGCTGTGGCCAAAGCTTCATGTCGTTTACCCAGTCACCATCCACGATATCCATCGAAACAGCTCTGCTGTGCCACACCGGCGTCATGTACTCCACTGTAGACACGTAGACAACGGAGGCAGCTAAGGCAAGCAATGGACGCGTCACCACGTGATGAAATATGGCGGCGCCCACGCGCTCGCTGCGAAAAGGACCAATACAATCCGATCGGCGAACAACGCCCCAAAGCAACACTGGGAATATAAAATCTGCGGCAGAGTGAAGAGGTCCGAATCCGATTTGATCGCGTAGGGTTCATAAGCGGCAGTACACTTCTAAATAATGTGTATAGGAAACAACTAAACATACTTAATGTGAAAAAAAAAACACTTTGACAAAAGATAGAAAATAACTATAATTACTTAATGAAGAGCAGAATGGGTTTAGTCTGTCATATAACATGGAAATATCTGAAATACAGGATCGAAACAAATAAAAAGCTCTTAAATAAAAGAAAGCATATCGTAATATATGAGGTTGAAAAATCAGTGTCGCAACGAGCAGGTGAAATATAAACGTAAGAGGCAACGAAACAGTTTGCCATTTGCTCTCACATGTAAAATAAGATAACCTCAGAGTTCTGAAAGAATAAAAATAAAGAAAAAGCAAGATGAAAGACACAAAAAGAGAAAATTTTTCTGACGTATAGTAAAAAGTCAGTACCACCGAAATTAAACAGCGTTCGAGAAAAATAAGACAGCCATTGACAAATACAATGCGCTACAGATACAATTGACAGCGTTTTGCGACTTTTGCAATAAAATGATAAGTGATGTTGCGAAACTATGCAAGCAGCAGCCGGCAAACGACTTGATGGGTGAATAAGTCATATCGTGACCTGATAAGAACAACTAAAACGTGCGCATGAATACAGGCTCAGCGATTATGCCATGTTTGGTATACTTGTTTATGTGTGGGGCTAGTTGGAATGATAGAGACTGATTTCCGTAGCTTGTGCGGCATAATTTCTGGAGCCAAGGATCCTGAATACTTGTATTGTATAAGTGATGTAGTTTTGCTAAACGGAACGAACTGATAAAGCCACTGTGATTGGTTTTAATGGCGAGGCTGCTCCTACAGGAAGGATGTAATGCGTAGATAAATTCCGCTTTTGGTATATTAAATGCGTTAAAATAAGGAGATGCATGAGTAGCATATGTGACGTTAGCAATTGCACGAACTGCGCGATTTTAATAATAATAATATTTGGGGTTTTACGTGCCAAAACCACTTTCTGATTATGAGGCACGCCGTAGTGGAGGACTCCGGAAATTTTGACCACCTGGGGTTCTTTAACGTGCACCTAAATCTAAGCACACGGGTGTTTTCGCATTTCGCCCCCATCGAAATGCGGCCGCCGTGGCCGGGATTCGATCCCGCGACCTCGTGCTCAGCAGCCCAACACCATAGCCACTGAGCAACCACGGCGGGTTGCGCGATTTTGCATAGACTGAGTTTTTAAATGTTATCTAATGATGTATTGCACCATACAAGGTGGCAATAATTCAGTGTTGACCAATATAATCCATTGTAAATCAAGCGTTTAACTTTTACTGGTGATATTTGGCGGTTCTTATTAATCAGTCCAGTGGCGCAATTTAACTTGTTGCAGATATTTTCCGCTTGCTTGTTCCATGATTGTGTCCCTGAGAATAAAATAAATTGTTCTTGATAAAATCCCAGTAAAGGCGGTTTTTTAGTTTGATTTGGCTGTGAAGATGACTGGTTATCCATGGCTTTCGTGACTTCTTACTTCTACATCGTACAACGTGTGGGAAATGTTTTTTGTACACTGTTAATAGTTAAGTAATGAAAGTGTCGTAAATGGAATTTGAGTCATATCTTGCACGAACATGGCGCCACGCACTTTTGACATTACAAAAACCCTCCAAAGAAGCACTGTCTATATTTTGGAAGCGCCGCGATGGCTCGAATGTTTGCTTGGTTGGCACTTCATTTTCGATGAAAGCAAAAATGGGAAGGTCGTCACTCACCGTTTGCAATTGAACAACTACAGAGAACCTTTTTTTTTTAGTGTTTGTGATGAAACGATCAACAAGGGTACTTGATAAATGTGTAATGCAAGTAGAATTCACAATAGTGTTTACAAAGCCACTTGACTGCATTAACGATGACAAGTCATTCTGCACCGTTGAAATCTTCAGCATGTCAATGTTAAGGTCACCAGCAAGGAACAGGATGTATTTGTTGACTAGAAGAAAACTAAAAAAAACATGAATATCGGCATCGGAAGGCGGTAGACAACAGAAAAAAATATTGGACCGACTGCTCACACTCAAAACCTCGAAGTGAGCATTTGAAACAGAAAATTCTTCAACAATGCTCCCATCTAGTCCAGTCTTAGTCAACAACAGTACACCACCTCCCATTGCGTTTGGAACGCTTTAAAACAAAGCTTTTATAGCCTATTTGAGTTAATAGGTTTTTTTTAGCTCCCACAAAAATTTGGACCGATCCCGGAGGCAGCGCAAAGAAGCGGGCAGTGTACAGTGTGGTGCTTCCCCAAAAGGCATCACATGTTACGTCATAAGATGACAAGCTCACTTGACGAAGACGTCATCGCGTGATGTCACTTTTGGCGTGATGATGTCATCATGTTACGTAATCAGGCGATGTCGCTCTGTGATGATGCCGTAATCACGTAACGTAACGTTTGACGTGACGATGTCATCCCGCGACCCTATGGTGTGATGAACGTGGTACCCCGTTTTGGGGAAGTGCTTATCCTTACCACCATTCCAAAGTGGAATCAACATTTGCACCTGAAGTACGACCATTGCTTCTACTGTGTGTGACTGTCATTTTGCCCGCCATTCTCGCACTATCCATAATTGGTGATTTTTGATTAGGTTAAATGTTGCTTAACGTTGGGCTCATGATTGCGGGGTCCTGGGTTTGAATCGCGTCGTGGCATTCAAATTTTTCTAAAAAGTTGCTGCGTTATTATTTTTCTTGGTTCACTTGTACCGTACTTGTATTTTTCTCTCATGCCTCACCACCACGTTTGTCACGGTGTTCTCCTGCGAAGCGGTGCATGGCGGTCCGTTGCACAACCGCCGGGCGAGTTGGGTGGGGGCGTTATGTCGATGCCGCTTTAGCGGCCGCAGACCAATTAATAGTGGCACGTTGTTCATTTGTTACTGTGCGCCCCCAGTGAGACGAGCCAACCACTTACTAGCGAAACTCTGTGCACATAACACGCGATGGAATAAAAAGGGTCCCCTCACTTTAGCAACTACACGCGGAAGAGGCCCGAATAATAGATATACTATTATGACGGGCCCCCTCACCGTAGTAATTGCCTATTGGTTATGTGCCATAGTCTGAGGCCATCATTATCATCATGATGTAGTGAACGTGCTACGCGCTTTAAGGAGGAAGGAAGAAGAATAGACGGAGGGCCGCTGCAGTGCTCAGCGGTGCCTACTTTTCTATACGAGGTTCCACTCCGGCTGCAGCTTCCGGCTCCCTTTATTTTTCTTCCTCATTACCGGGTTTATTCACCATTGCACCGCTGGAACAATTCAGCCTGTCATGGGTAAGAGAAAGTCTATATTTTCGTTTCCGTGTCCTTGGCGTTACCTTAAATGAAGAGTTCATGAAGGCTTGGAGTGAGCTAACAGCTAGGAGTGAAGGTCACGGCATAAAATTGAAGCCAAGAAAAATACGGCAGAACTCACCTCACAATGGATGTCGACATTCATGCGCTTATACATTAAAGCAATGTGACAACCCACCGTATCGCCAACGCCGAAACGTATATGCAGCCGGGCCCTTGTCTCGCGCTTCCCATTTTACCAACTGCGCCATCTAACGGTGCCACCGCGAAATCCGCCCGCGACGCGTCTGCGATTTCGCCAAGTTCCGCAGAAATCTTAAAGGACGTTTCAGAGCGAAGCTGTTAGTCTCATGTAGTTCGTGTTTTTTTTTTCGTGTCCGTGTGCGAGACCTTTGCTCAAACAAGAATGTGAGCCGATCCCGGAGACAGTGCAAAGAAGTGGAAAGCGCACAATGTGTCGCTTCTCCAAGAGGCATCGCATAACGTCATCAGGTGACATCCTCACTTGTCGAAGACGTCATCGCGTGATTCCACGTTTTACGTGACGTCAACATATTACGTCATCAGGCGATATCGCCCCGTGACGATATCGTTACCACGTAACGTAACGTTTGACGTGATGATGTCATACACGAACTTTAGTGGATCACGTCATCACGTGACATTTGACGAGATTACGTAGTCACGTTACGTCATCGTGGGCCGATCCCGGACATAGTGCAAAGCGCACAGTATGCTGCTTCTCCAAGAGGCATCACACGACGTCATAAAGTGACATCACTTGACGAAGACGTCATAGCGTGAAGGCACGTTCGACGTGATGACGTCGTCACATTACGTCATTAGGCGATATCGTCACGAGGCGATGCCGTTATTAAGTAACGTTTCACGTGATGATGTCATCACGCGATGTTTCAGGTGATAATGAAATCACGTTTCCTCATCGTGTCAAACGTGACGTCACCACTTGGTCACATGGGTTTCTTCCTAACGCATTTTACTTTTAAACATTCATTTAGTTCAATAATGTACTTGCGCAACGGAAAGCCTAGAAAACTAAAGATGCATGCTGCTCTTCCGGACACTTGCTTGCGGGCGTGACGTACGTCGCCTGCGGTGGTGATGTGTGGCGTCGGCAACGTACAGCTTCGCTGTACATCCACGTTTACAAGGTGGAATAGAGGCGAATTTTCCTTTTCGTTATAGAGGGGCACATTCGCAGTGGCACCTGCACAATTACCCAAGTTGGCGCCAAGAGGTTCATTGAGCAGCGGAACATAACTAGGAGCACATACCCAATGACCCAGCTTGATGTCGACGAGGTTCATTGAAGAGCGGAACAGACCAAGTGGCACGCACCCAGTCTTCGAAGTTGCCATCAGATATATGTTCATTGAACAGCGGCACATACTGTGAGTGTCCGCGCCTGTACTCGACGTCGCCACCCGCCGTAATTACCGAGGGTCCACATTGATGGCGGAGCTATGGCCTGTGATTGCCGTTGTTTGCCTGTTTCCTTTCCCCGTGAGCGCAAGCGCCACGCGAGCGCGTACCCTCGCCCCATCTCGCCGCCGCGTTGGTTGCTTCTGGATCTCCGTGTTCGCCATGTCGCCTTGTGATTCCTGTTCGTAAAACTCCGCGTTTGTTCGGACCTGCGTCGCCTTTCTTCAAGCCTACCGTGCTCCAAGCACCATAATTCCCAGTGCCACATGTCTAGTGACACAAGTTGGTCCGATGGTTGGTTTCAAATCATCAGCACAACAGACCGATGAGCTAGCCATTGCCATGGATTACCCAATGACCCAAGTTGGCGAGAAAACGGTCAGGTACACCCGTGGATGGATACGTAGATGCATAGACAGCTACCGAAAACCACGTGAAGTACCCTAGAAATGGTAATTGAATTAAACGTCTAAAATGTCATGTCAGTATACTCTAAGAACTACGATAAGGGTGTTAGGAAATTGCTACATTGGTGGCGCTACAGTGTGGCACTAACCTTTTAGTTTGGCGGCAAATTGGCTGTGAAACGTTGACACGCTTGACTTAGTTATGGCTGTCACGTCTCTATGTCACGTGCTGGTTTATATTTCAGATTCGGACCTTCTGTTGGAAACGTCGGATCGTAAGTTGGACGCCGATCAACGGCAACCTTATGGCCTTTCCTATTTTCTTTTTCGCTCAAAGAGCACGTTTAAACATTCTTACGTTACGTTATTACATTCTGATGAGAGACTGTAGTCGCGCTAATTTAGGCAAAGTCAAACCTCTTCAAGGCAAAAACCTCTTCGAAGGTTTTTTATGGCTCGAAGCTTGCGTAAATGATTGCATGTCCTGATTTTCAGGTCTGCTAATACTGCTAATGAAATAAGGATCGCGCAGAATACCTACTGGGATGCTACTGTATAATTATTGCCCCAGAAATAACGAAACTCTTGAACTAGACCTACTTAACTATTGGCAAACTGCATTCTTATGTTTTGATTGCTTGGTTTGTTACATTGTTGTTTTATCATGTTGCTAGGTTCCGAGAAATTGAACAACAAATCAATACCTACTCATCGTACCGTATAGGTGAAGCATCGCACTGACCAGTACAAACCGAAGAGACATAAGAATACACGACACTTGCTGCACTCGCAACTCTCAACTGCACTGCACTGCACTCGTCTCTCCGTCTTGCACTGGTCAGTGCGCTGCTTCACCAACAGGGTATGATTATTAATCACCAACCTGACCAACTTTCCACATTAGTGAACTTCAATACCTACTCCTATGTAATTCCTTCGAGGAGTTAAGGTGAAGATAAATGAAATTTTAGGAAAAGCGAGCACTTCCTATGCTATTCTTGAAATTCCTAAACCGTCGAAGACAGCGGTGGCTCAATTATGGTATAAAGGACCCGCTTCAGTCTCAATAGCGCAATTCAGTCGTCGCTGTCTTTGATGGTTCTTGTTTTGAAGCTTTGATGGTGCTTCCTCTGATGGACTGATGGATCGGATGTGAGGTTACATGCTGTGCCACTGGCCATTGTGCGATTGAGTTGAGCTGCTGAAAGTTTTGTGAGATTCCAGTCATCAACATCTGGAAGAGTACATCGACGACTTCATTTTAAGTGCGGTCAGTGCCACTGAGAGGAATACGTAGTCTATCTTGAATGCTTTGTCGTCACGGCCTATATTATATATATATATATATATATATATATATATATATATATATACGAGATGCTTCTTTACCTGCTATCTTTTTCCCCGTGCCAGTGGATCTTGGCGGCGAAGACGAGTAGTCACTTAGGTCTAGAACGAGAGGACGAAATAGTGCAGGACGACGATCCCCTTTCCTATGCAAAAAAAAAAAAAAAAAGAGGTGAGGCGTGCAGACAGGACACAAGAGTAGAGAAGTGGACAACACGAACGCCGACTATAAACATGAATTGATAGTCGGCGTTCGTGTTGTCCACTTCTCTACTCTTGTGTCCTGTCTGCGGGCCTCACCTCTTTTTTTTTTGCATAATGAATCCTTACCAACTAGCTCCCCTTTCCTAAGATTATGTGAGGAGCTGTCCATGCGTCCTTGCCGTGAATGATGCATGGTGGAAGAAAGTGCATTCGGATAGCTACCTTCACCCGTCCTCACGTAGGAAACCTTTTCGTTCTCTTTATGCGCGCCTTCACCGACCCCGTCCCCTGCTTTTTTCCCTTCCAGTGGATACCGACGTGTCTGGTAAGTAGCCACTTATAGTAACTTGCTTGAAAGCCGTGCATGATGCATGGTGGAAGAAAGTGCATTCCGATAGCTCCCTTCACCTGTCCTCACGTAGGAAACCTTTTCGTTCTATTTATACGCGCTTTCTCCGGCCCGCCCCCTTGCTTTTTTCCCTTCCAGTGGATACCGACGGGTCCGGTAAGTAGCCGCTTATCATAGCTTGCTTGAAAGCCGTGGATGATGCATGGTGGAAGAAAGTGCATTCCGATAGCTGCATCCTTCACCTGTCCTCACGTAGGAAACCTTTTCGTTCTATTTATACGCGCTTTCTCCGGCCCGCCCCCGTGCTTTTTTCCCTTCCAGTGAATACCGACGGGTCCGGTAAGTAGCCACTTATCGTAACTCGCTTGAAAGCCATGAAACTCACACGTATTAACTACACCAACGCGGAGTAGTGTTACGGCTCACCGAAGCTATGGATACGGTTTGACTGTCTGTCATAGTGGGGCGAGTGAGTAGTAACAAGAGTAGTTAGATTACTTTAAAACGAAGCCCTGCAGACATTAAGTATAAAGAGGGACGGAGAGGCCCGATTCTGGCTCGTCTAAAAATAAAAAAAAATAACGCACAGGAGAAATTAACAGTGACGCGTAATTAAAACGCAGAAATAATAAGAAATAGATAAAAACAAAAGTCTACGAAAGCACGGCTTGGTACCAGGGGGTGCCGAAACCGCACCTTCCGCGTTACGTTTCGACGCTCTACCGGTTAAGCTGCGGCTGTCCTCACTTGCATTCAGCTTTCTTACAGCTCACTTGTGTGCATGTAGCACACCACGCCACTTGCAATAGAGTCGACTAAGCTCTTTAAGCAAAAAGAAAATCGTTACTTTAAGAGGAAGCTTTAGCTCAGGGCCGACTCCGACTCGGGCTATTCAAGTGCATGTAAAACGCAAAAATGCTTTTATGACGCAACCAACGGATTGAATTAAATGTGTTGCATTTGAGAGAGGAAGTTAGTAATTTAAGAACGCCACATATAAATACCCGAAATAAATATTCATTTTCCACCTATCTGTACGAAATGTACAGAGAAAAAGCACAATCGACGATCAAAAATATTTTGTGGGAACTTTTTTTTTAGCGATATGGGGGGCAGCACCAAGCAGACTACTTGAAGTGCGCTTCACCCTGATCCACCGGGGCCTTCGTTTGGAACTCGTACAGACAGCTTTCGTCGTGTGTAAAGCAAAAGTTCAAAATGGCGTTTGCTTTACATTAGGCGTGTGATACTGCTCCAGCCGGAGATCTTGCAACGACGGGCTAACTTGGGCTGTTTGATGCATGTCCGAAGAAAACGAGTAACAGCGCTGGAAGTTATCCAGCGCTGTCTCAGTCGCGCCCCGTTGTCCAGCGCTGTTCAGCGTTTTCTTCATCTTGCAGCGCTCTGTCTCCTGTGACCGTGCTCTCGAAAGAAATCGAATCACGTGTCAAACCTCTCCTTCCTCGTCCGGTGTTCCTGCTCTAATCCAACAAATGACGCTTGGTGCCTGTCATTCAGTGTTTGTCGAAGATACTTAGCTGTCACGGGTGTACGACATACACTGCTGTTTTGCCGCTGCTGCCGCTGCTTGTGGGGCCCCAGGCCGGGCCCGTCAAGCTGCCCAATGGGCAGCTTTTTGTCTGGGGTCCATTTTCGCTTGAGGAAAATAAAAACTGATCTCTGATTCTGACTCTGGACACTCCGAGCTCTATACCGAAACTGGGCAAGGAAAGCCTTTTTGTGTGTGTGTGTTTGTGTGAGTGTGTTGGCTGTAAGCAAGATTGATCCATAAAGGGTTAAATTCTAGTGACTTTCGAAAGCAAGGTTTGAATGCAGGGCCTAAAATAACATTTTTACAAGAATTGCGAAAAGCTGGTTTGCTTGAAAGAAGTAAAGCACGAATTAATATATATGTAGCTATGCATGGAAATCAGATATCGCAGTTCCGCAAACTGCATCCGTTACAGCATCTAACGCGGACACGTTTCATTAATGAAGTTACAGCTTAGGTGAATTCATTACAATGTTTACAAAGCTTTTACAATCGTCCTACTCACGAACTAGTGGTAAACTTTACGAGGGTGCGTAATGCATCGAAATGGTTCACTTTAGATGTATTATTGAGTAGGGTTCACAGAGGCGTGATAGCGTGTTTCATTGCTGATTTACAGCGTTGTAAAGTTGATGGCCTAGTTTTACGCCGCAGGGGCGTCTGCGTCAGCAGGCGTTTGGTGTGTTGCGACACCACGTACCCGAGCACACGAGGGTTGGACCCTCTCGCGTTTAACCGTGCTTGGCTAAGCCACGCATGGTTAAACGCACGCATGTATTTAGACAGTAGCTACCGAGCCAGAGCTTCCTCTTAACATGAATTCAAAAGATACACAGTGAAATATGCCACCCATTTTCTTCTGTAACCTGTCGTCTGGCGGAATGTTCGACTAGAGCCTACTTTATGACATCGCGGCAGGCTAGGCGCCACTCGCCTAAGTGTTCGGCCATGGCGCACTCTGGACTTCAGGATCAGTTAGAATAATTTATTTATGTCAGTAGTGAAGTTGGAGTTACAAGAGATGCATATTGGAGCTACAGGAGATGCATATACAAGAAGAGGTGCCCTAGTTAGAAACTCAATTGCAACCTATCCTGTGCATGATGACATAGCGCATAAGAGCAATGACAACACACGAAAATTGCAGCGATATAATTCTATGATCTGTTATAACGTACAACTGACCAAAATGCAACGTGTGGCTGTAAATAAATAAAAAAAAAATCAGAGATTAGAATTTTTTCTATTCGAAAAAATGTCAACGCGTAAACTCAGGTAAAAGGGGTAAAAAGACGACGAAATAAGTGAATCACGCAAAAAAAAGTACAGTAGTAAAGAAGGTAAAATTTGTCTGAAGTAAATAAAAGAAGACTTTCGAGTTCTTTTTGAAATGTATGAGTTTGAGTGGAAATGGTAGTTCGTAGCGAGTGCTCAGGCTAAAGAACGCACCGACTGTTTTCCATAGTTTGTATTGTTATCAAGGAGAAATACCTTTGGAATGATGGCTACTGGATTATTCTCGTTTGATACCTTGAACATAAAAATGCCAAGGTTGTATTTAACAAGAGCTGTTACGCTCAGAATATTCTTTGCTCGTAATAAGTCATTCGCGCTAGTGTCACTTGAGGAAAAGGTTATTACACAAAATGACTTGCAGTGACATTAGGCAACTGTTATAAATGTTGCCTCATGATACAATGTTGTAGTTAATATATTAGTGAACAACGGCGTTATAAAGCGAGATGAGAGTTGAGTCAAGACGCGTGAACGAACTTTAATATGAACACGTATTTCGCATTCCAGCTTCTGTTTTATGTTAGCAACGTCACGATAAAATTTAAGGTGACAATGCGAGCCCACAACTAAATATAATGATCAATTGCTGAGGTCGAGCGACGATTGATGGAAGTGAATTGAATGTGTTTGGGCGATTGTTGATGCAAAGCAAAAAATTATAAATTTGCTGTTATGATTAACTTGGCAGCAGATTTGGTTCACACCATGTCGACACTTTTACAATGTCTTCGTTCAGGTTATTCCTCCTTTCACGTGCATTCATCTTTAAGCAATATCCGCCATTAGGTGACGCCTAGTATTTCATTCGTAGTGCAGGCAAATGTATTCTTCGCTGTCGGAGGCACTTGTAATACACGTTGACGGCAGGAATACGATCATCGACATTAGAACGCTTCGTTACACCAGTCATTTCGTTGTAGAGAAGTTCGTTGCAGATGACTTTGACTCATGGTCGTATTTACTGGACGGGTAGGGGGGGGGGGAAGGAGGGGCACAGGCGGGCACTAGTTACCTCACTGTCTAAAGTGGAGGAACAAAGTAGGCCAAGTCACTCCCCCCTCCCCCCCCTCCCTAGCCATAATACCGAAAGCGGTCACTTTCGGCTGCAAAATGTGAAATACAAGAAAACAACAACTGAGCCAAGATTTTCTTTCTATTTAGACTTG
This sequence comes from Dermacentor variabilis, assembly GCF_050947875.1. Taxonomy (NCBI): domain Eukaryota; kingdom Metazoa; phylum Arthropoda; class Arachnida; order Ixodida; family Ixodidae; genus Dermacentor; species Dermacentor variabilis. Next base: position 50,846,054 of record NC_134577.1, read on the forward strand.
ACAAGTAAGTAAGCCTTTTCTTTATTACGTATTCACTGCTTGGGCACCGAGGATTGTCTTTCGTTTCTTGCGGCGACCCGCTGTGGCGGACAACGCTCGGGATGCGCCATAACACGCTCGCATTGCGAACAAGGCTGGCGCCGAGCAGTTCACGCCATAACAAATTTCAGCTTGTGCTGCTTGGATCATGCCCAGGTTTTTCTGACGGTCTAACCACATTTGAAAACACAAAATTAAGGGCGAGGGGTGGGTCAAGACAAAATATTATAATCAGCCACGCCCAATGACTGCGTGCCTTACGGCTTTGAAATCGTCGGATTATCAAATACCTGAACTTTCGGATCTCTGTCGTGAGATAGTCGACAGAGCGCTGAAGTCTCAGTCTCTTACAACCATCCAAAAAACGAATAAAGCCTCTTGCAGGTCTAACTATCGAATTTGGCTGTGTAACCTTGTCGAAAATGCGGAAGCCATTACAATACCATTACAACAGAGACTAGCATATTTTGCAACAGCATGTGTTCCTTGTGACGCTCTTTGTCTAGTTCGTTTTTAGGATGTTTGTGCATAAGAGTAACACTAGCACATTCCTTGGCAGGAGCTATTACGGCAGAGATTTCATATTTTGAACAAGCGAAGGCCATATTTTGAGTGATGCGTACCAAAAGTTACAATTGTGTTGGTTAATTTCGTGCTTAGAAAATTGCTGAAAGACTCGATTTTGCCCAATTTCTTGTGCGTTATGCAAGACATTTAGTTGCTTTTTCCTGATTTCCTCGTTAAGCTGTGTGAGGCACCATGTTTATATTTCGTTAACGTAGAAAACAGGTACCGAGTGACGAACTCTCAATGTTTTATCTGTGTACGGGCATTACTGTCTTTGTAGAAAGTTAATTATTTAATAATTTCAGGCTGTCATACTGTCGTTTTTCGAAATGTTTGCCAGACTCCTAAAACAACTGCACGTGACACGGGCTTCAAATTCCGTAAAAATAAGCATAATTTTAAGTGTAATGCGCTGCGAAACTTTCATGCTCCGGCCCTAAATAGAAACGTTGCAAATAAGTACTGATCCCTATGTTAACCCTATTTTCGTGTGTCATACGAAGTTTCCAGTTTGTTTTTCCGGCGCCCTCGGCGAACTAATCAAGACACTTTGTTTATAATTGGGGAAAATTCGGGGCCCGGTACAGGTAGAGTGTAGGCGTGTTTTATATTGATGCGTTAATGCGCCTATTACAATAAACTACGCATGCAAATGTTCCATAGCGCTGTTACTGTGTTTTACGAGCGATGTGAGACTGAGACCGCTGACCTGGCATAATTACAACTACGATCGAGGTTAAATTATGTATATATATATATATATATATATATATATATATATATAAAGCGAGAGAAAGAGGCTCAGATGGTTTTCGGTTCGTTTCCCCCTTCCCACTCCTCGATAAACAGTTGGTAAGCCACTGGCTTGACTGTACAATGTCTGAATCTAATCGCCACATTTTTATGTCTGGGAAAAAATTCTTCAAAGTACCTATATACTAGCGAAATTGATAGAAAATTTCCCTAGTAATGGTACATCTAGGTGCTAGCTTTCGTAAAATTCCTAGACATGCTTGGTTTCCTTGCTAAGTAGCGACGTCTTACTCATCCCCCTGTCCCGTGGCGCTCGTAGCTAATGTCGTCCGCCATGTTATGAATTCTCGTTACCAGTTTTATAACCTCTGCAACAAAAGATTTACTTCTCTTTCGCCGCTTAAAGCAGAAAAACCGCATTCACGTATTTTCTGACGCCCTAATCGTCTGACTGATGTTCTTATCTATTTCATAGCAAATGATGTAACTGGTAAGTATATTCCGACCCGTATGGTTGCTCGAAAACTGCCTCAAGACCACTTGAGCCCTCGGGTCCTGATCGAGAACATGAAAAAAAATATATAATTTCGGTGTCTAAATTGAGTGTGCATAAATTGGCGCTATCGTGTGTTTCTTGCACCGAGACTCACTTAGGCGATGGTAAGCGATCGACAACTTTTTCGCCACCCTCTATTTACCCAGAATTGTTACTTAACTTCCCACGGGTGAAACAAGCTCTCCGTCTATGTTTTGCAAACTGTATCACAGGACGCACTCGTTGATATCGTTCGAGAACTATAGATTAGTTTGGTTCGATGCGTATTCTCTTTCGTTACCCTATGGCTCATTTTCACTAGGAAGTGCTATCAACGCTACGTTCTCCACACTACGTGGTCATCTGTGATTACTTCATTTCTTCATTTTGTCAGTTTAATTGTAACACTGTCTCTCGCGTGTCACCACTTCGGCTGTTTCAACCCTATCTTACCTCCATTCGCCCTCCTATCACCTCTTATTCGGTAGCGTTTTGCAGTCTCGGGATTAAAAGCGATAATAGAGTGTCTTAGCTCACAGTAATACGTTAGATAATCTTATATATAGCATGTGCCGCCTCTCGCGGAAACTTGGTATACATCCAGAAACATCAAAGCTCAATAGCATACTGCCATTGTCTACCGTGCTAGAACAGCGAATGAAATCACGGATGCAGTGAAGAATTCAGCGCATCACCAACGCTAATGTTGTGGTGCCATCCGCTACGCGGTAATCAAAACACATATCCGGCTCGGTACCGTCGCCTCATACCTACTAGCGTCAGGAAAAGCAGCTAATCTGAATAACAAGGACAACACATTGCTGATACTTTGTCCTCAGCGTGAGATGAGACTAAGCGGTGGCTGATTTTAGCTTTTATTTCTTGCTGTCACGATGAAAAGCTTGTGGCAAGGACGAATTCGGATCTAAGGGGCCGGTCTGGGTACCGCCATATTGTTATGCAATCACGGTAACGACGATGGCCGCCGCTACTGCGTCTTGGGGACTTTCAACTTGTCCGCTATTCCGGCAAACAGGGGTGGTTTGGGCGGATTGCCGGATGGGAGGCAAACCGCCCATGCTTGCCGGAGTACCGGACACACTAAAATTCTCTATTCCGTCTCCTAAAAAGCTCAACAGCGGAACTACCGGTTATGGTGCGAACAGCTAACACACTAAAGATAATACGCGCATTTTGGACGTGGCACGTTGTCTGTGATGTGAATATTAAAAATAAATAAGTGCAGAGGTTCCAATTGATGTAAAACATTCTAAGAAATGCGATGTGCATCGCATACGCCGTGAGCACCAGTGCGCCTGCCAAAACCGAAACCGTTATACGGGGCGCGCAAGATCGGCGAAACCAGGGCTACGAGGCCTGTGGTGTATTGAAGAGCACCGTCGCGAGCCGTGTGTGTACTTCATGTGAAAGCTACGCTGCGGAGAGAGTTTCCCCCTAAGTGCGAGTTAGTTCGGACGGGACTATGCTTGTCCCATCCGAGGTCGAGATTGGCTTTAGGGACGTTTCCGAATCTACCAGCGACAGTGTCGTGTTGCGAACAAGCATTGCCAGCGAAGCTAGAAAACGCTTCCGAGTGGACGCTGCCTTAGCTGCTGCGCAGTTAAGTACAGAACAACTACGCCACCTTCACTTTATAAACAAAATTGCTGATGACACTGCCCTGTTCACCTTTCACCGCATATGTGCATCCAGGGTAAGGTCACAGAAAACCTATACAAACTTAGAGAAGGGAAACTGTACCTTCCACAGTGCTACGGAAATAAGCGTAGCGGTGGCGTCGTGAACTAAAGTATGCGACCACGGGTGGCGCTGTACAACAGGAAACGGAAAAGGGGTTTTGCACAGTTTACCAGGTGTTCTGTGGCTTTACTGGGTTTCTGGCTGCTGCGCCTTGATCGTGCTCCCGCGAGTTTAGTTGCTGTGTGGCAAACGTAACGCCTACATATGTATGTAGGCGCTACGTTTGCCACACAGCAACCAAACTGGCGGGAGCACGATCGAGGCGCAGCAGAATACATGTAGCACTGAGTCATATCGAGTTAAGGCACACCCTCAACTGACTTTTAAGGGCATCCCGAGCGGTTTTTCGTTTATTACGCCGCCGTTACCCCGAGTTGTGCCGCCGCGCTCCAGCTGTTGCATTTCGTGTAGGGCTACTGACAGAATGCGGTTTCCAGGTGGCACGATGGCCTCGACTGGAATAAACGCTCACGACACCAAAGATTGAGTAAGCCTGAAAAATATTTTATTTGCAGTTTACAAGTACAACAAAAAAGCACACGTCTAAGCATCCACACAAACGCGGTTACATAGTCAAGAACATAGTCAAGAAATGGCTCATTAATAAGGGTAGCACAAACGCACAAGAAAGAAGACCTAAGCTACAAAAACGTATGGTCGGCTGCTAAGTATAATAATTTCCCTGTCACCGCGTGTCACTTTTATACAGCATCTTTACAGCACTACCAGGCCGGGTAGTTTGGCGGAAAGAACGCAACAGCTTACGGCCGTCAGCTGCCTCTTCCTTACGGGTGTCATAATTATCCTAATCTCCGCATCAACGTCGTGCAAGTCCGCATACAGGTATCTGTATCTGAACCATATGTGCCAGCTTAATACATGTGAAGTGAAATTATGATAACCACTGCGTCTTATCAAAGGTATTGGTTTTGCAAATGCGCATTACAGCTGACGGAACGACAAACTGTAAGTGAAGCACAAGAGAACAAGGACAAAAGGAGAATACAACACTTGAAGAAGAAATGAAGAATTAGTAGGCGTACAGCAAACAAGCGATGACGGAGAACACACAATGATGCATCGAGTGTTCTGCGACATCGGTTTGCGTACTTACGGTGTTATGGAGATCAACGGCATAAAAACGTACCTTCAAGCGTACTCCCTCAACCTCCGCCGCATTCATTATGATAATCAACGCCTAAACAAAATGAGGTACTATTTTTAGCCAAGAGTAGACCTCTTTACAGCAAGTCTATGTAGTGACTCGCAGACGAAACCAGCATGCTTTCGAAAATGTTTTACCGCCGTAGTATTCGAACGCCAACGGCCAGGAAAACACATCGATACCAATAGGCTGTCGGTGGTTAATCAAGTACAAAAACCTTGACGCTATGACTAAAAAGCAGCTTCAACAATCAAATTTAAAAAAAATCAACTGCCTATTTGCCTGAGGTAAAAAAGCATCCTTAGACACCTCGATTGTTTATGTCAATGGTTTGTGTAAAGTAAAACATTCAGCATGTTCAGCGCCCCTAGCAGAGAAAGCACAAATTAAAGTATTCGACCAAATTACAGTAGCTCCACTTGCGCGCTTACGCTGAAACGCGCCTCGATTGATTTTTCGCCCTCTGTGGCCATTTGTTGAACTTGAGAGTGTGCGGGGCCTGGTAAGGTTTCCTGGCAAAGGTTTGAGATGGGTTGCATAATTTAGTTCCCTAAAGTCATCTCCGTATTACAGCAGTAATATGCGGTGAAGCATACGGAATGTATTGTGGTGAAACATAACAAAAGTGGAAGGGAGCCACTTCGCAATGTATTACGAGCTAAAAAATGTGCAGAAACAATAGACGGTGATTGTAAATGTAAGCGAATAGCTCGAACAAACGAATAAGCGAACGTTTTCCTTATTCAGTCCAACCACAAATTGTTGCCTTTGATATACAAAGCAGCTTCTCAATAGGAGCATTATCTCGTGGTTAATTAAGCAGCTCTACGCACTTTTTAGGGCTACAAAGCTTTTGATTTCATTCAATCATAATTCATGTACGATCACTATCCTAACCGCTGTCATTTTTTTCTTCTTTTTACTGGCTGCTTTTTACCACGCGAAAGAGTACTTGTCGGCGTTGCGGTGTCTTAAAGGTGCAAGGCCGATGAAACCAGGGCTCAAATCGCCACAGCTTTGTCCAAAATAGCGCTTAAGGCTTGTCAGTTCACTTATTAGGCGGCTCGGTACTCGTGAAGTGACACGAGATGGCGGGTGCGCGCTTTTACAATTATAAAACTCATACTATGTTCCGTGACAGTGGCACTCTTGAAATGCTTCACCGCAATACAGTAGGTATACTTCACCGCGAAGCACATTTGTGCTGCGGCAAAGGTGACATTAAAAAAAAATTGTGCAGCGTTTTTTAGACCCTTGCGAACTCTACATCTGATAAAAGAACCCGTTTTGATTTCTTCCATCAGTGGAAGTTTTCAAACTTCCAAATGCAATCGATGCGCTGGGTCCCCTGGCGCGGGCGCTTCAAGTGTGCGATGCCACTACGATATGGCAACTCAAACGCTACCGCCAAAACCTTAAGTCAGCGCAAGGCTCTTTTTTTTATATCCTTCATTAGAAAGAAGCAATGGTTTTCTTTTTGCAAGGAGTCTTAGCAGTAATTAGTGTGTTCGTAGCCTACCAGTTTTTTTTAATGAACCGGAACTTCCGCTATTGCGCTTTTTAGGAGACGGAGTGAAGCGCCGCTACCGCCACGGTAACAACAGCTGCCTGCGCTCAGGCCTTCTCGCGGTATACCTTATCCTATCACTGATCACGCGATCTTAAAGGTGTCTCTTGCCACAAGCAACGTGAGAACGGACATTTTGGCGAGTTTATAGGGGTACATAGCCGAAAAAAGAGCGCAACTTTTTACACGGACGAAGGCAGAGTAGATACGCACCATCGCTATTGTGTGTCTACTCTGCCTCCGTTCGTGGGCGAAGTTACGCTGGTTTTTCCACTACGCGTAAGCAACACTGCAAGTACTCAAAACTCATTTATTCTTCATACTACGCAAACTTTATTCCGTACAGGGTCACCGGTTTGATCTCCGGCCGCGGCGGCCGCATTTCGATAAGGGCGGAATGCAGAAACGCTCCTGTGGCATGTAGCGTGGTTGGACGTCAAAGAATTTGGGGTGGTCAAAATAATGCGGAGTCCACCACTACGGCTTGCCACTTAAAGTCGTAGTTTTGGCATGCAGAAACCTAATAACTGGTTTTAAAGTCTCTATTTCATTCACGCTTACAGAGGAGAACACGTAAGTACTGCCACTGACGAGACCGCTTGGTGCGAGCATATGTAGCAAGGGTGCAGAGCGCCCAATTCCGCTCAGTAGAGTTAAAAATGCGAAATTTAGCGCGTATCACACTGTCTTTTGCAATAGCACTTTCTTGTCGTTGAGCAGGATCAGTCGCAAATTTATTGCTAATTGTTGAACGTTTCGTTATTATTTGAAAAGGGGCCGCGGCATGCTTGTTCTCTTCATGAACGAGCTCCTTTTTTTTTCTGTTTTTGAAAAATAAGAACTGGAGATCCACCAGTTGCCTTCACTCAAGAAGTTCACGTATGCGTGACTCCTACGGCAGAAAGGATGTTCCACATCCGCCGCCAATGTTTGTGAGTGGTGGCGCTGGCTAACACTCTCAGGGTTCGTTCCAGTAGGTAAGCATAAATACACTTCAAAGTGGATGGGAAAATGGCGCCGCGGTAGCTCAATTGGCAAGAGCATGGCACTCGCAATGCGAAGATACTGGTTCGTGTCCCACCTGCGGCCAGTTGTCATTTCCTCCACTTTCACTTCCATTTACTAATACTTTCTTTTGTTCAATTAAGAACTGCACATAATTTCCATTGTTTGTTGGTTTATTATGACTGATATGACTTATCATATGACTTATGATATGACACAGAAAGAGAGAGAGAGAGAGGTTGCCCGATTCTAACCCTTGAGCTAAATTAATCGCTGAGGTGGCCGCTACTTCTACAAGAAATCAAATTTCTCGATTGAATAATTAACGTAATTACGCTAGTTAACTTTCGAACTAATTAATTTACGGCACATATTTAAATTTACTAATTGCAGCTGGTCAGTTTGCAAGGCGTATCCTATTGGACCGAACTCTAGGGCAAACACCAGTTTCGAGATATTAATTTTCGAAGTGCCGGAAGAAATGCACTGGCGCTCCACTTACCTTTGCGCTTCAATGCATAAAACAGTGTTTTCTTTAAAAAAGTAAGTGGAGCAACAGTGAATTTTGCCACAAGTTTGACGGCTCATATCTCGAAGACAGTGCCATCCTCAAAATTCGTTCCACAGTCGATATGCCCTGGGAACTCACTAGCTACAATTAGTGGATTGGAACGTAAGCCGTAAATAAGTTATTGCCAAGTTATTTAGCCTAATCATGTTTACCAACTCAGGGGGGGGGGCGATTATTCTATAAGTGTCCACTTAGTGCAGATGCAAATTTAGTCTGCTGCTGAAGTTTTTATTGGCTGGGCTGGCGTACGCGTCAGAAGTATACAGGCGCTGCCAGCCAATCGGCTCTTAGCAGCAGACGAAATGGACTTGTCCACTAGGTAGACACTTATCGAATACGTCCCCCACACTAGAATTTTGATTTCTTGTATAGAATGGCAACCTCATCGAGTAACTTAGCCCACTGGTTAGAACTGTGCTATCACAGCCCGTTTTTTTTTATTAGTTCAGCTAAAAGTGCCCACACACGCACACTGCTTTAAACCACAGCCAGCTGCACCTCGCTCTTCGAAGAGGCAGGAAGTTTCGAGTGATCTCCTCACCAATACTTTGCAATGTGGTGAACGCGGTGTTTAAATCGTGCATCCGAAATTTCAAAGAGGCGCGACATAATGAGAACGCATTTCTGTCGCAGTTACAACTAAATCGCCACTGAATTTTTTTGTATTTCTCTGATTGTTCACTTGTTCAGGGATGATGTGTTCTACATCACGCTCCTCGTCACATGCTGCCTTCTCTTGATCGTGCTTCTGTTAATGAGCAGCCTCTACGTGGTCACCAATATACTCGGTAACGATCCATCATTGCCTACGGTGCGGAATCTTGTAAACTTGCTAGATTGCAGTAGTTTGCAGCACGTGCGACGATGATTTAAAGCGAAGATTTCTTCACGGTCACTCCATAACTATGAAGAGCGTGTCTTACTGATTAGCTCAAGACATGACAGCACATTGTCCCAGTTATCGTGCACCGAGTTAAAAAAAAGAAATATAACTAAGGACATGTTGTTTAAGTCTTGTTGAGAAAACGTCTGTAATCTTTTTGTCGCTGACATCCAATTTAATTAAAGTAATTGCCTATGCTTTCAATTGTTTCTCGAATTGTCAAGATGTCAATGACGCCGTTGTAGAGAGTTGTAAGACACTGTCAAACTGAGGCGTTTAAATCAAGGTACACATCGCGTTTACATTTTTACATCGCGAAACTTGCATAGACGCGGTGGCTCCAGATTTCGGTCTAGGTATACCGGTAGTGTCCAAATCATAACTTGTCGAGACAGCTTCCTCAGAGTTGAAGCCGATCTCGTAGGCTATGGTTCCGCATACTACTGATGCCGGAAGCGAGATCACTATCTGGGAAAATGTCGTGACTGCCATATTCTGTACATCAGCTGATCACCTATTGTAAAAAAAAAGAAAAAAAAAGAAAACCTATTTGGCAGTCTCTTCTTTAGCCAAATGACGTCGCTGTGCCCAACTCTGTTTCGAGAGGGTTTCAAACGAGCTGCGTGAGAATGCTCGTTTTTGAACACGGCGGCTGAACATTCCTGATTTCCTTTTTAGCGCGCTTTCGAGTAGAGGAGTAATTACGAATACGGCGAGACTGAATGACGCACGTTATAGTCCAGCGTCCTATAGCGCTGTACGTTTTTACGCGCTGTGAATGACTTATACGTCCTACCCTGGCACGCGCTTGCAGATGAGGGGGACGACAACGGCGACGATGTGGTCTACAATACAATAGAGTTTTCAACAGACGGCCCAGTTGCTCCAAAGACCACCGCACTGGTGAGCTTATATCGCTCGTAACAGGCGTTAGTGACCATGCCATCGGAAATCTCGGAGTGCAAAATATGCAGTTTTATAGTGCGTCTCGCGAACTCTGCGTGCGCAAGATGGAGTGTGAGATGTAACATATATAAGAATATTTGGGGTTTTACGTGCCAAAACCACTTTCTGATTATGAGGCACGCCGTAGTGGAGGACTTCGGAAATTTTGACCACCTGGGGTTCTTTAACGTGCACCTAAATCTAAGCACACGGGTGTTTTCGCATTTCGCCCCCATCGAAATGCGGCCGCCGTGGCCGGGATTCGATCCCGCGACCTGTGAGATGTAACAGTACGCAAGTGCACATTGTATGCAGATGCTAATCCGTGTGTGTTAGCGGCGGTGTAAGGTGCAACTACGCATAACTGCACTATTTTCAGATGCAGTTCCGTGCGTGCGTGTGATGTAACTTCAGGCCGTGGTAGTTTGAAAATGCATATCTGCGTGTGTGTGAGATCTAATGTGACATAGAACTGCAAGCAGCTGCAGAATGCGTGCATATGCTGATCCGTGTGTGTGTGTGTGTGTGTGTATGTGTGTGTGTGTGTGTGTGTGTGTGTGTGTGTGTGTGTGTGTGTGTGTGTGTGTGTGTGTGTGTGATGCAACGGTACGCAAGCACAAAGTGTGTGCACATGCAGATCCGCATGTGTGGGAGTCAATTGTAGGCAACTGCAATGTGTGCAGATTAAGATCTGCGTGTGCGGGATGCAACTGCTGGAAAATGCAGTATGTAAAGATTCAGATCCGTGTGTGTGAGATCCAACGAAGTGCACAGTGCTTGCAGATGCAGATTCATAGGCGTAACATGTGACTGCAGGAAACTCGCAGTGTGTACAGACTCAGATTCGCGTGTGTGAGATGCGACTGCACACAACTGCAGTGTGTGCATATTGAGACTAGTGTGTGTGAGATTCAATGGTATGCAATTTTACTGTGCAGTTGGCCTGCGTCACCTGCTCGTGCTTACCGGCGTTCAACGGATGAGCACGAGCAGATGACGCAGGCCAACTGCACAAATAGGCAAAAGCAGTTCGAGGATGCCATCGGTGCCGCATTCCCATGCCCACTCAATGGATTGAATGCCGCTTGTCCTCTTGCACGCATTTCGTGTCAGTTAGCGGCTATAACTCTAACAGCTCCTGTAACATCCGACGTCCCTCAAGGATCAGTTCTGTGCCCTTTACCCGTCCTCATATACATGACCTATACCCAATAAGGTTTTCTCCACCGTAATGTTGCTTGCTGATGATCGCGTAATTTTCCGCGAAAGATTAACAACCACTGATAGTGCCATCCTTCAGGCAGAACTAAACAGGGTTTCTGCATGGTGCAATACTTGGCTGATGAAGCGGAATGTAACCAAATGCAAAGTAATGAGAATTTCCCGGAATTCTAGTAATTTTCCACCTTGTAGTTATCCTCTTAACAACGCTCCGCGGTTGTCTCAAGTTTCCTCGTACAAATACCTAGGCATCCACATTACCGAGAACCTTTCATTGCAAGTACACATAAACCACTATATCAATAGCGCAAATCGATCACTTGGCTACTTAAGGCATAATTTCTCGATTGCCCCTAGCAGTCTAAAACTCCTACTTTATAAAACATTAGTGCGTCCTAAATTGGTATATGCGTCTTCTATTTGGGATCCCCATGTTAATTCCCTCGTCCGTTCTATCGAAGTAATCCAAAATCGCTCTGTACGCTTTATTGTATCGAACTATTCACGAACAGCTAGTGTTGCCCTAATGAAATCATGTCAGTTTGCTTGACCTGTCACATCGCCGGAAAATTTCCCGTCTCTGTCATTTCCACGAAATTTGTCAATGCAACCCTGTCCTACGAGAATCACTTTTTTTCACAACCCGTGTATATTTCCCAACGCATGGCCCACCGTTACGAAGATGGTGTACCTCATCCGCAACAATTTCAACTTAAACTCATTTGTTCCCGCCACAGGCTCCGACTGGAACCACATTCCCGCCGCCGTTGCTCAGTCACATATTTGTTACAAATGCCTTCAAAACTGCCTTCACCGGAATCATTGTACAATTGTATTATCCTGTTATATATTTTTGTCTGTTTTACCTACTCCTCTCTGTAATGTCTCGACCTTGAGAATAAATAAACTAATTAAATAAATAATTAAACAAACTGCACAGTGTTTCCAGATGCAGATACAAATGCAGCCAACTGCAGTGTGCGCATATTGATCCGTGTCTGTGAGACGCAACTTCAGGCAACTACAGTGCGTACAGATTGAGATCTGTGTGTGAGATACAATTGTACGCAACTACACAGTGTTTGCAGATGCAACTGCAGATCCGTGTGTGTGAGATGCAACGGTGCGGAGCTTCACAGTGTTTGCATTGCAGATCCGTATGGGTGAGATGCAACTATGGTATGTGCGGATGCAGATCCCTGCGTGTGAGATGAAGCGGTACGCAGTTGCCCATTGTGCGAATAGAGATTTGTATGTGTTGTATGTATGTATGTATGTATGTATGTATGTATGTATGTATGTATGTATGTATGTATGTATGTATGTATGTATGTATGTATGTATGTATGTATGTATGTATGTATGTATGTATGTATGTATGTATGTATGTATGTATTTGCTGTTTTAAGGGGATATGCAACTGCAGTGTGTACACATTGAGTTCCGTGTGTGAGATGCGACTGCAGGGAACTGCAATGTGTGCAGATACAGAACCGCGTGTGCGAGATGCAACGGTAGGCGGCTGCACAGTGAGGGCCGATAGAGACCCGTAAGTGTGAGATGCAAGTACAGTATGTAAATGTGCAAAATAGTGTGTGTGAGGTGAAACTACAGGCAGCTGCAGTGTGTGGAAATTCAGATACGTGTGCAGATACGTAGATTTGTTCTGGAGAAGTATGATCGATTTGAAAGCACCAGAGACATGAAGAGATACCTTAAATGACAATTTTCACAGGGTCGAGGGCGTAATCTAAGGCTGAAGCTATTTTACTCAAGTTATAACAAAGAAACGAAAATTATAATGCTTCAGATTTTGTTCAGCCAGCGCACTGTCAGTCCTCCCGTTTGGACCACGAACATTAAGTTCGGCCATACGACACCAGGACCGATCTTTTTAGGCACTCGTTTTTCCCAAGAGCGATATTATTGCATGGAATTTGTTATCAGCAGATTTGATTGGCGGTGAACAGACGACGGCGCACTGCTCTGGCGCCATCTCGTAGTGGTCGTTGCCGCAGACACTACGCTTGCGCGGCACTGAGCTTTTCTGCTAGCGCTTTCGCCATACCCACCTTCCCTAAATCCCCTTAAACTTCGTAAAGTAGCGACACTCTCCTCCTCCGCCTTCACTCCTCGTTTCTCCTCTCTTTCACGCTCCCCCCTCGACCGTGGCGCCGCCTACACTGCTCGAGCGTAGCAACGGCGCCAACATGCGCTCCTCGCCACTCCGTAGACGCTTCTCGAGCAAAAATGGAGCCGATGCACGACGCGAGGGGCCACGTGACGCTATTAGGCCAATAGCGACGTGGCGTCCGCCTCGGCGAGAGCGCGCAAGGAGGAGGCGGCATTCTTCAAAGCGTGCCGCGACTTTACGAAGTTTAAGGGGTTTTAACCTTCCCCGCTTTCCACCTATTGCTACCGCTGCACCCTCCTTCCCCGCTTTGCTCCACGCGCTCTCTTCGCTCTTTCCGCTTTTTTCAGCCCCCCGCAGCGCTCCGTGTTCGCTCTTTCATTCGCTGCGCTTGTTCGCTTGTTTACGCCGGGAACGTCGACGCTAAACGCAGGAACGGGCGTCTAAGAGCTGCGCTCTAAAAGAACGAGGTAGTCGTCAACAAATCTAAAAACATTTTTTTTAACTTAGAGCTGTCGAGTCGTTCGGCCACAGCCCTTTCATATTTTGCGAAAAAAATGCCACTTAGTATGAGGGCAATGGAAGAGCCAATGGAAATACCATCTCTTTGAATGAAATATTTGCGTTCCCATACAATGTAGGTTATCTTGAGATGATAAAAGTTCTGAAAAGCTCTTCACAGGCACACCAGACACACTTTCAAAGCACGCACACCCGTACAAGTCAATGCACTTTTCGACCGCGATTAACAGTTGGCCATGATGAATATAGAAGTACAGGTTTTTTTACATCAATCGAAAAGCCATGAACACTTTTTTCAGCCCAGTGTACAATAAAATTCAGCACTTCCTCTGAACTTCTAACGATAAAAGGGTCGCCAATTGTCAGCTGTTTAAGATGGCCTTGTAGGAACACTGCAGTGGACTTCTGCCACGTTTCCCGCTCAGAAACAATCACTCGGAAAGGCACGACCAGTTTAGGTGTCTTTGCACTAAAAAGCACACTCAGAACATCTTGTTTGCGGTTGGTGATACCGCTTAAAACGCTGGAAAGGTTTAACTTTTTTCAGAGCTTCTTTTTTTGCTTCCAACTTTAGAAATACGGACAGTAATTATCTTGGGAGATGAAGACAGAGCTTACACCTTCACGAGATTTTGTCCCAAACAGATCCAAGGAAAAGATGGCGGTCCCGCCTTCCTTGTCGGCAGGTAGCAGTGCCAGGAAATGCTCTTGAGGAGGTTTGAACCCACTTTACTGGGCATCCGGGAGCTTGCTGGCTTGCTGCGGGAAATGGCGCCAACATTATCATCATCAGCAGCAGTAGTAGCAGCAGCAGCAGCCTGGTTAAGCCTTCTGCAGGGCAAAGACCTCTCCCACACTTCTCCAACTACCCCGGTCATGTACAAATTGCAACCATGTCGTCCCTGCAAACTTCTTAATCTCATCCGCCAACCTAACTTTCTGCCGGCCCCTGCTACGCTTCCCTTCCCTTGGAATCCAGTCCGTAACCCTTTATGACCATCGGTGATCTTCCCTCCTCATTACATGTCCTGCCCATGCCCATTTGTTTTTCTTTATTTCGACTAAGATGTCATTAACTCACGTTTTTTCCCTCGCCCATTCTGCTCTTTTCTTATCCCTTAAGGTTACACCCATCATTCTTCTTTCCATAGCTCGTTGCGTCGTCCTCAATTTAAGTAGAAACGTTTTTTTAAGCCTCCAGGTTTCTGCCCCGTACGTGAGTACAGGTGTCAAATGGCGTCAACTCCTTCAGAAATGTATGGCTGCTTCCCCTCTTCATGGACGTGGCTTGACACTTGTCGCACCAGTACGAGAAGCTGGGGGGGGGGGAGTCGCATTTCCTTGGTTCCACTGTAAACTTGGGGCCGAGACTGAGGGCACAGGTGATATCAGTAGGCACGGGGATGTCTTCAGGCGCGTGCACTGAAAGCTTCATTATTGCAGGTTTTTCTCTTCATGACGCCAGATCGTGGCACTGGTAATTATTGAGCCGAAAAAAAATTCCGTCGCTTGGTCGGCGATGCGCTGGAAATCATTTGTGTGTGCAAACTTCAGTTGCCGAAGCCTTGCTCAAAAAACTTCGGTATGCGACCACTCGATTCGTTGTAAAAAAAAACGTGTTATTTTCCCCCGTGTTTTGTCGATCAGATTCATGTGCTATTAAGTTTACCCTTCGTTAGAAAAAAGAGCATCGATTGCGAAAGCAAATTAATAGACAGGGATACGAAGTGAGGATAGATTTATCGTCCGTATGAACTTCTAAACATTCGCTTACTAGCTAAAATAGCTAGCATGGTGTCACGCGCGCACAGGGAAACAAACAAATATCGCTCGGACACTCGCTGTCAAAACGCTGGCGTGAAGAAGAGTGGCAGAAGCAGCGAGCGACTAGACCTACGTGCTTCCTCACGCTTCAATGCGAACTAAGTGGTTCGAGAACACAGTGCACACGAAGCTATCAGCCCTCGGCCTTCCTAGACTCTGTACCCGTAATAGATCGCTGTCGAGATAGGACCCGCACGGCCTCGCTCAGCCGCGTCATACGCAGCCGCCGCCGGAGTAAACCCCTTTCCTGTACCTTGCGTGCAATGGGAAGACGACACCCTTGCTGCCCGCCTTTCTCCTCAACGCGCGCGAAATCGAGCCACCATCCTCGGCTCACCTTCTCACGCTTCCACTCGCACCCACAGCATACGCTGAGGGGTCACGATGTTGTCGTACTTGGAAATCATACGGAACATGACGGCGACGGCGAAACTGTGACTGGGGTGTCCATATAATTGCTGTCGCTATAACATTCCCAAACGAAAAAGGCTAAACAATTTTTTTAATTTATCATTCGTCCATGTTGTCCAATAATACAGAAATCCTAAAAAAATGTTTTCTTTCTGCAATGCAGACCACTGCTAGGCGGAGCGCGGCTACAACTCCGCCTCGTGCCAATACGCCACCGACGGCTCGTACGATACCAAAGTCTATCATTAGCGCGGTCGATTCGTGGACAACGCCCATTGTGACGCAATCGGCCCCACAGGCAACGAATGCCCATCAGAAGACCCATATTTATAATGGGATGACCACAGCACCAAATCGGGCGACTACGACAACAAAAGCTACAGCGACGCTGCAGCCTCCGCCTCTGCCGCCAGGACATCCACCCATGATGACGAAAGCTCCGCCGCACCAACCGCCACCCAAGGTGACAAAAGCTCCGCCGCCCCGACCGCCACCCAAGTTGACGAAGCCCCTTCCGCCAGGGTCTCGACCCAAGGTGACGAAAGCTCCGCCGCCAGGACCGCCACCCAAGATGACGAAAGCTCCGCCGCCAGGACCGCCACCCAAGATGACGAAAGCTCCGCTGCCAGGACCGCCACCCAAGGTGACGAAGTCTCTGCCGCCAGGATATCCACCCAAGGTTACGAAAGCTTCGCCGCACCAACCGCCACCCAAGGTGACGAAAGCTCCGCCGCCAGGACCGCCACCCAAGGCGACTAAGCCTCTGCCGCCAGGATATCCACCCAAGGTGACGAAAGCTCCGCCGCACCAACCGCCACCCAAGGTGACGAAAGCTCCGCCGTCAGGACCGCCACCCAAGGTGACGAAGCCTCTGCCGCCAGGATATCCACCCAAGGTGACGAAAGCTCCGCCGCACCAACCGCCACCCAAGGTGACGAAAGCTCCGCCGTCAGGACCGCCACCCAAGGTGACGAAGCCTCTGCCGCCAGGATATCGACCCAAGGTGACGAAAGCTCCGCCGCACCAACCGCCACCCAAGGTGACGAAAGCTCCGCCGCCAGGACCGCCACCCAAGGTGACGAAGCCTCTGCCGCCAGGATATCCACCCAAGGTGACGAAAGCTCCGCCGCCAGGACCGCCACCCAAGGTGACGGAAGCTCCGCCGCCAGGACCGCCACCCAACGTGACGAAGCCTCTGCCGCCAGGATATCCACCCAAGGTGACGAAAGCTCCGCCGCCAGGACCGCCACCCAAGGTGACGGAAGCTCCGTCGCTCCAACCTTCACCCAAGGTGACGAAGCCTCTGCCGCCAGGATATCCACCCAAGGTGACGAAAGCTCCGCCGCACCAACCGCCACCCAAGGTGACGAAAGCTCCGCCGCCAGCATCTCCACCCAAGATGACGAAGCCTCTGCCGCCACCACTGCCACCCAAGACGACGAAGCCTGTGCCGCCACGACCGTCAATCAAGACGACCAAGCCTCGGCCGCCACAACCGCCACCACTGCCACCCAAGACGATGAAGCCTGTGCCGCCACGACCGTCACCCATGACGACCAAGCCTCTGCCTCCACAACCGCCACCAGGGGTGACGAAACCTATGCCACCACCACCACTGCCACCGAAGACGACGAAGCCTGTGCCGCCACGACCGTTACCCAAGACGACCAAGCCTCGGCCGTCACAACCGCCACCAAAGGTGACGAAGCCTCTACCGCCACCTCCGTCACCAAAGACGACCAAGCCTCCACCGCCACCACCGCCACGCAAGATTACGAAGCCGGTGCCGCCACCGTCACCCAAGACGACCAAGCCTCCGCCGGCACCACCGCCACCCAAGATTACGAAGCCTCTGCCACCACCTCCGTCACCCAAGACGACCAAGCCTCCACCGCCACCACCGCCACCCAAGATTACGAAGCCTGTGCCGCTACCTCCGCCACCCAAGACGACCAAGCTTCCGCCAGTGACAACGCCACCCAAGACGATGACGCCTCCGAAGACGACAAGGCCACAACCGAGGACGACAACGCCATCGCCGGCGTCACCAACGCCGACGACGACGCCTGGCGCAATGACCACGTCGGAACGTAAGTCTGAAAAACTGACTATTCCAACAACATACCGTAACAATTTGCTTTTCCCATTAGACAATGCTCTCTCACACTTAAATTGAAAATTTCCATCACAAAAATTTTATCTATGCAAAGGCAAGGTCCCTTGTGAGATATAAGGACTCCGTCCCTTATATCTCATATATGCGAAGAAGCTGAAGCCCTTGATACTTTGTCGTAAACCTGCCGTCGATTTGCAAGCCACACAAGAAAGTATTTCGAAATTTAATTCCAACAATTTGGTATTCTTTTTTAAAAATATTACTCTTCTTCGGGGCCTCTGCATTGGGATTTCACCACAGAAACGTACGAATGGTGACCTGCTAATTCCGCCGTGACACAAGGACAATATCTGGCTATCGACACGTTTTCCTGTTAAGGAGAAAAAAACCTCTCTGTAGTTTATTAGTCTACTTCATTATTTTGGTAAAGCTTCCAATTTATCTTGCGTTTTACTTTCTTCTTTGTTCAATTTCCTCTCCTTCGTTTAGCTGCAGGATTCTTGAAAAATATTCCATAGTGTGTACGCGCGATAATGTAAGGCCATCTCAGAAATACCACACAAATAAACTGCATGAAATACACTTTGGTAGCTATCACTGTCAAAATGCCGCGCCAGAAATTTTGATGTGCACCAGGTGGTGAGAATTGACATACAGTTTTCAAGTGGCGTAGGTGTCGCTCACTGTTTGTATTTTGAGCTTGCTGTCATGTGCAACGATTTTGATGCGAAAGCGTCGAACGGCCCCCTGAGCGAAAAAATCGGCGTCTGTCGTCTGGACAAGCTAAACGGCACCTAAATTCCCATTGGCTGGGACGCCAGGCCACGAGTGCGCCTCGACGGAGCGGAGAGGGCGAAAAGGAACGCTTGCCGTGTGTTAGCGCGCCAGGTGTTGCGTGAGGGGAGAGGACATCGCCACGACGCCACGTCACACTCGCTTTCGCTCTCGGAACTCTGTGTTATCCGCGCGTTTCTCGTCCGCGTAAGCTCTCGCCTGCGTTCTAACCGCACCTCTGTAAAACCAAATCAAAACATGTCAAGCTACACTCTTAGGCAAAGTTACAGCCTTTGGGGTGTAGTTACATCCTGTGGGGTGTCTGCCACACAACAATAATTGTCATCTGCCTTGCTTGCGTTTTCTCTCTCGAAAACGCCGCTCCCGCTACTTTCCTGTCGGGAATGCCATGTCATGCTGATAACGCGCATGCCGTTCGTTACTGGGAAGTACTGAGCTCGCCGCGTTAAAGAAAAGAAATGCGGACAAGACAGATGACGATTATTGTTGTGTGGCAAAAGGGTGTAATTTTGCTTAGGAGTGCAGCCCGCGAGGAGTTCGTAACTCGTAGGACCGCTCAGCCACTTTCAGTTGAACACTAACGCTTTCGCATTCACAACTCATAAGACGTGCTTAGGTGGCCTCGAACTTTTTTGATTAGGAGTAAGAATGTTAGCCATGGGGACAAACCAGCACCCTTAAATGTGTGGAAATTATTACTGTGCAATAAAGAAAGGACGTATAGGGAGGAAGAGGCCGAATAACACTTACTAGCAACAACAGGATTTTACATCTACTACCGGGCCTCTTTCGAGGGCTTAATGCTGCTGAGCCGGGACACTGCTGGTTTGCTGTGCCACGCGCAGTGAGCCGTCTAGAGTGTACGAGCCAAAGGTACTCCTGACAACTCATTTTGTTCGAGTAACTTCAGATACTATTTTTGACTCCGTTAGGGAGAGTTACTGGAGCTTTAGCTTGTCTGTGAACTCCTTAGAGTTTGAGGATTAGGGGACCAACGGAGCCGTGCACTGTAACTACAATGCGTTTTAAACATTCGTGCGCTTGTGTGAGTGTTCTCGTCATAGGACAATCATAAAACTATAGCAAAACGACCATACGTTAACAGTTATGGGACTAGCTAAAATTCTCTATTCTATTCCCGACGGTGTGGGTTCATCCTTTCTATGGAGTGCATTCATTACGCGTGTGTGTGCCGACGCAGATCTAACGTTCTCTGTCGAGAACTGGGGGAATTTTTAATAAACAGCGCAAATTTAGAAACAAGGATATGGCTAGGGTACGGCTCTCTTTCTGTACGCTTCGTTTCTTTCTCACCTAATCTTTTGTGTGCCAAACATCGTCAGTCTGCACAAACTAGCTCAACATCGTACTTTGATAGAACAAGAAGTAACGCCGGCAGTGTTGTTGCCAGCAGTGCCAGCTGGCAACAGAACTGTGAGCGTTACTTTTTGGGTTATTTCGAGCGTTACTTCTTGCAATGTGTGTGTGTGTGTGTGTGTGTGTGTGTGTGTGTGTTTGTTTGTTTGTTTGTGTGTGTGTGTGTGTGCGCGTGCGTGCGTGCGTGCGTGCGTGCGTGCGTGTTCACAACGCATTTATAAAACAAAGAAATGTGCTCGCGCATTACTAAGCCGGCGCTGCCGCACTCCTAACAGGTCATTACAGAGGTTCTTCAGAGTCCGCAGAAGCTCCTGAAAACATGCTTTGGCGTAATATCTTGTTATTGTACTCTAAAGCACGCGGTCGTGAAAAGCTTCCACCTCCCGATTTGGGGTTGTTTCAGCCTGACTTAGTTTGAGTTTATCAGTTCGGGTTTACTGAAGAATAATTCGGACATAGGTCGTGCGTACGTCCATTCATAAGTTCTGGACATAGTCGGTGATGGTGACTTTGTTTCAGCTGATGTGTCCGAGGATTGCAGGTAATCAGATGCATCTATTTAACACACGAGAAATGCGTACATATGAAAATTTTAAGTACATTAAACGGTGAACACATCTAAGCATCTTCTTAAATAAGATGCGTAAAGTATACATGTTGGAGCATTACTAAATAATACAAATAGCATGCAGCAATGTAACAGGTTAATATAGACTAGCGCTAAACGGGGAAGTCGTTCGACATAAGAGAGTTCAAGACGCACCATCACCGTTCGCACCTTCGCTGTTCATAACGACAAAGAATTGCCTAACCAACGTTCAACTCTCTCTCCTTTATGTGGGCATTATGTGGACAGCGCGTTTCCGCGCTGTTACGATATATGCCTCTGAAAACTAGTGCCACTAAAAGCCAGTGCTGCTGACGCTCTGAACGAGGGAAGTGGGCGCGCTAGGTCGCCCGCAGTCGTAGCACGCGCTTCGATTGAAACATGGCGTGTGTCTCTTCTTCAGGCACAACGATAACACGTACCAACACGGCATGGAGGCAACATAAATGTTTCGTGCCCGCAAACATTGCTAAATGAGTAGTCTATAAGGCCGACAACAACAATGCAACGAACCGGAAAACTCTTCATCCGCCTCCGTTCTGCTTTTCCACCAGTTTTGCGGTTCTGCGCATTTCTTCGAGGTATCGTGTGCAGTATCTAGGCCTAGCATACGCACTCCCAACTAGTGGCGCCGCTCTTGTTTGTCTTTCGTCTATACGCGCGTGTCGACACGCGCTCATCTTCCTGGTCATAACTTCCGTGGCATTCGTCCGACAGGTCCGGGCATACCTCGCTACACTACCGTGTGCACGGTGAGCTACCTGCACACCGGACTGCCCTTGCCCCTGGGCGGCGAGTGCGACATCATCTACTACGACTCGCTGCTCCTGCGCCCGGAGGACACGTTCATGGGCACGTTCGCCAACGCCTACCTGAAGCCCATCTTCGATGCCGCCAAGGAGAGCAACGTCAGCCACAACACCGAATTCGGGATGTCCGTGCACGCACCGTGAGCTGTGTTGATAGCTGCTTTTTGCCGTAACCGATAAACAGATTATACAGCGACGTTAGAGAGAATCGAGAGGTTTAGCTGCATTAGTAAATTGCGCTCGTCCCATAAAACCTGGTTGGTTGTCCGCTCGGTGCTGCGCAAGGGAACTGGCACAAAAGATTAACAAACATCGAGTCTCCCCGAGCAAAGCTAGCTGTCTGTTAGGATTATATTTATATTACGAGGGCGAATGAGAATGTCTTTGCCCATAGGATTATATTTATATTACGAGGGCGAATGAGAATGTCTTTGCCCATATATTTTATTAGCGAAAATAAGGTACGTACGGGTAATTACAAATGTGCGTACTATTCTGCGTACACCCGTGTGCAAAAGTATACGAACAAGGGCTTGCGAGATAAAACTCATTTTCTCCTCAAACTTTGGCATTACGAATTTTCTAATGTACTCGTCAGTTTCCGTTTATGCCTGTTAACTACAAGAAAATTCTGTTTTTTGCTGACCCTGTGGTGAACTATTTTTCCACATAGTCTCCACACCGGTTCAGATATTTGTCCCATCGCAGCACTGATATAGTTGGTTAGGACGCCTGTCGTTGGGCGGACAGGATATTCCGCATAGACGTTGGATAATGCGGCGGCACTATGGGTCATCACGTTTATGAGCCGCGAGCTGAGTGTAGCTATTGGAAAGCAGTTTGTCGATAGCCGCTGGTGGTGACAAGGTCAGTGAAGACGTAGCCTTGCAATCACGTGAATTACAACGCTAGGAGGTGCTCGTAGATTATCGTAGATGCGCTCGTATCAATCCGTCTGTCTCTTTTTTAAGAGTAAACACCAAATTGTTGACCTGATTCGTCCACGAGGAAATACTGCGATTGGCAGTTGGTTACGTTCCATTATAATGTTACTGGCTTGCCCGAGAAGTTATTAGCGAAACTGTATCACATGTGAAAAGGCGCTGAAAGTTTTTGGGACGTTGGTTAATGGGTTCCCTAATCAAATCTTTAATAGCTCTCTGCTGTGCTCCGCAGGGCGATTAACGACTTCTCCACCGAGGTCAGATCGGACGCCGGCAAGCAGCACTACATGGATCACTGGCAGCACAAGGTATACAACTGGGGCGTCCTCAACATCCACGAGATCATTCTGAAGAGCACCCCTGACATCCTCAAGACTTCGCTCATCGTCCTCAAGGTTAGCCGTGGGGAAAAAAATACAAAAGCTAATCTTTCTAGGCGAACCCTCTCAAACATTGTTCACCGCGGCGGCTTGTGCTGCTGCTGCTATTTTGTCGAATAACGCTCGCACAAGACAGCACTCGTATAGCGTAGTGGTTTGCTCCTAGCCCCACTTGTGCTAGCCTTACAACCGTCCCGAGTGACCGGCTGTGTCTCCTACGTATTTACACAACGAAACGACAAACAATGCCTAAATATCGTCAGTGCAACAAGTATACGTCTTTAAGGATATAATGCATTTAATAAAGCGAAGCTTTCTAAGTCTTCTTTCACCGAGTTTGGCGCATCTATAAGCCTTTATTAAAACTTCTTTCTGGGCGAGTTGGTGCATACTTGACATGAAAACTGTTTACAGCGCAAACACATGCAACCACAAAGTATAAGGGACAGGACACAAGCGCTGACTGTCAACTAACTTTTATTAACAGAAGACGGGTGCCTTATATAAGGGGAAAGGCAGAAGTGAAGGGGGAAGGGAGTGATACAATCGGGGAAAATGACGATGCGCATCGGTGAACGAACGTGCAAGCAGTCAACGCATTCAGACGCGAAGAAACAAGAAAACGGAAAAAGTAGACAAACACTAACAAAAGGCGAGGGATACTAAGATACAATGAAATCAGTAAGCAGCCGCTTCCAAAAAATGAAGCTCTGCCGCAAAAAGCGATACAGAAGGGGTGCTTACGCACTTGCTGCCATATTTGTGTATGTAGAACGCTTCCAAACTGACGCGCGCCGTCGCGTCGGCACTTTTGCCGAGAATCTTCGTCTCTCCCAAACGAGCCTCGCATCCTGTGCATCCAATTACATGCGCGACCAAATGTGCGTACTTGTCCTTTAAGTTGCTTAAATTTCGGGCATGTTCCCCCAAGCGTTCATTAATGCAGCGGCCGGTTTGGCTGACATAAGCCTTTCCACACTTCAAGGGAATGGCGTAGACCACTCCTGTGGCACACTTGATGAACGACTTCTCATGTTTTAGCTGGCAACATCTTTTTTTAGAGTTGCAGATGCGTGGGCATAACTGTGCCAGCTTGTTGGGTGCCGAAAAAACAACGGAAACACCATGCCTGTTGGCTACCTTCTTAAGACTGTGCGAAGTCTTGTGCAGGTACGGCACAACCAAAGGCCTGTCGGTCTTCCGACGGTCATCTTTTACTCGCGTTCCCAGTTTTAGCTTCTGAAAGAGGGTCTCAGCCACCGCAATCAAAAGCGAATGGGGGAACCCCGCCGCCACAAGTCGGCTGGCCTGATTCTCAAAACTTATCTGCATCAGGTGCGGGCACGACTTCTGAAGAGACGATTCCAAACAGTGCGACGCTATAGCACTGTTTAGCACTATAGCACTATAGCACTATAGCACGCTATAACACGAGTAAAAGATGACCGTCGGAAGACCGTCGGAAAGGAAGCTAGTTATCCGGCGTAACCCGAGCTTGCGGAATACGAGCCTATGGTTCCGTTGCGATTACCATGCGGTGCTGTTCTACGCGCCGCCATCTTTGACGATTTGAATTTATCACGTGGCTACTCGCAGGAGCTGAAGGACATTGCTACGGCGGCGGGCAAGAACGCCTCTATGGTTGTGGGCCTTTTCTGCAAGGTCACCGGAGGATGCGATAAAGTGTCCGAGTACCTCAAGTAAGACTCCGCAGTTCGACCAGTCAAATCGACGGGCTGTCCTGTCACCTGAGCGTAAAAGCAGATGGACAGACAGATAAGATAGGACAGGACATGAGAACACAACAAAACACAGCACGGACGGACAGACAGACGGACGGACGGAACGGCTGATGGACAGACTAACGGATGGACGTAGACACTATCACTTTAGCAATTATTTTTTTGCTGTATCAATTGAACCTTTCACTTGCGCAGCGATGAAATTTGAACATTTTAAATAATTTTCTGGGATTTTTAATGGGTGTTCTTACCGCATCATTTAAAGAGTCACAAATTATTCAGTGTAGTAAGATTTTGAGATGTCAATTGCTTGTAAAGTTAGTCATAAAAATATGTACAAAGAGGAGTGACATAAAAACACAAACGCTACCTAACTTTTCAAACCTCGAATTTTTACCGACTCGTTCAACTTCTACTTTCTTAGTTGCTGATGTTGACGGCACCGAGTCAATAAACGAAAAAAAATATATTAAGGCTGATTGGCAGTCTCTGTCTGTGATAGTAAAAATTTTACGGTGAATGATATATTTAAAGAGCTCACCTGGCATACCCTAAACACCTCTAAAGGCGGATGCTCTGAAGAGGTGTCTGTTGAAAACTAGTAAGGATAAATAATCGTTATGAAATATTAGAGGCCTCGCATTATACTCAAGGGGCCGAATAATACGACAGACGTCAAGGAATACTGAAAAAACGTATCCACTCCCTATATGACATCGGTCAGAGTAAGGTTACAGGCACTTAAATACGGGTACAAGCCGACACTTTATTGCCATAACGCTGCCTACACATGTGGTCATAACGCTGGCATCACATGATGCCATATCTCCCAATATTCTATGACGCGAGCCACGTAAAAGGGCATAACGTCAGGTTCTGTATTCCAGGACCATATACCTCCCGGATGCTATTGTGGTCTTGGGGCACATTTCTTTCCGGGACAACAACATCACGGATTGCACGATTTTGCCCCTTAGCTGCTTTAAGGACCCGTCTGTGCGATACAAGAACCTATCCTACATGCACTCCATGGTGAGTATATAGGTATACTGAAAAGGTGTTTTTGCAATTAGTATTATGATAAACACAAATGGCGATGCATCACGCAGTTTCTACGTAAGACATATTTCGGGGTTGTCTAACGCTGCAGTGCTTTATCGACCATTGCAAAAACGAAAACAAATGTGTTCGATTTGCTGATGTCACGTGCAAAGGCACCCGGTGGGACATGTCCTACGGTAACGACAGTAATTGCTATTGCACTTACTGTTTATTTGTACGTTCGAAAGGGAAAGTCCCGTCTGTAAGCGCAATGCCCTGTCAGTCGCCACGGCAACGATGAAGTAGTCGATTTTGGCATATTGATAGTTATGTCTGTCGCATGGCTGACATCTCCTAATAAAGACGACCACGTCTAGTCTGTGATGACAGAAAAACGCCCAGCTTACGAATGGAATTTTTATCGTAATTATGATGCCGTCTGTAGTCATACTAGGCGGTGTTCTCGGTGGGTCTCTCATAGACAATATTTTATTACATAGAATTGCTGTCTATGCAAACTCTCTCACCCTCCCGCAGGGCCGACGGGTGGGCAGGGCAGGGCAATGCAGGGCAGGGAGGAGCATGCAAGCAAGTGGGCAGGTGGGCTGGGAGGCAGGCCGCGAAACCATGTCTTTGCCGCCGCAAGATCGTTTTAAACGTAGTCGCAGTCATGCTGCTGCTGTCATACAGACGTGCGCTCGCGGCACACTACTCGATTCTACACAAACAGGATGGTACACATGGTAACGCTTTGCAGAGCCCTAAGCAGTGCCGGATAGCTGGCACTTGCAAAATGCGTCTCATGTGTGATCTGCGCAGTTTTTTTTTTGTGAATGCCATAGCATTTATTTGCGCATCCCTAACACATGCCGAGCGGGACATGAGTCGCGAGGTGGCTACCGCCCTCTGTCGGTGGGCATCTGCTTTGCACCGGGTAACTGAATAGGCACAACGGTAAAAAAAAAAAAATCACATCTTTCTGAAATGCATGAGAACCACCTTGAAATAGCACGTAAAGGGACGCCACAACAGAAAGGAAGACGAACACAGGCTGTTCGTCTGTTGTGTTTGTTGTGCCGTCCCTTTTCCCGCTATTTGAAGGCGATTCTCGTCGAAAAATACCAACTGGCACAACGTTCAACCCTTTTACGTATCTTTCTAAACTAAACGCAGTTATATATTGGAAATTGATTTATATTTGAAAAAGTCTCGTTTGGGGAACATCTAAAAAAATTGGAGTACTGCGATAATAACAATTCAGATTCATAAG
Source organism: Dermacentor variabilis (assembly GCF_050947875.1). Taxonomy (NCBI): domain Eukaryota; kingdom Metazoa; phylum Arthropoda; class Arachnida; order Ixodida; family Ixodidae; genus Dermacentor; species Dermacentor variabilis. Next base: position 50,873,035 of record NC_134577.1, read on the forward strand.
TATAGTTCGATTCTTTCAATGAGGGCCTACGGAAACAGTGAAACTCCACATAAACCTGAGCGTTACTACCGCAGAGCTGGAACTTGCCGAAGGTCTTCCCGAATGGGTATTTTTTAAATACAAATGAATTTAATTGATAAGTGCGTTCGTCTCTTTTTTTAATGCGAATAATTCTTTTCCTTCACTCTGCGCATATTGCGGTAGGCGCGTAGGTAGGTCGGTATAGGTTCCTGTCTCGCCTCGCTTTACTAAAAAGGAAAATAGTGTGCGACCGATGGTGGAATAGAACATCTGCCGTGGAGCACAGTAGTCCGGCGCTCTAACCACTAGACCACAAGTGATTTTTTCTTTATTGCCTTGCTCGGAACATTACAACAAAAAAACTGATGTTATTGGTAAAAATAAAGGTGACAGCCACTCTGAGGCGAACGCAAACTATTAAAAAATTTTTCATATGAATCATCATATCATATACATGGATCCACTCGGGAGGTTCGGACTGTGCCCGGTATATCTTTCTTAAATATACGACACTCTCGATAAAGTTCTCGCGCACAGGACATACGTTGACATCTGCATAGCACACCTGCATACGTGTCTTCCATATACTGTGGAGGCCTAAGATCATGGTAAAGTTATATTTTACGGCCCCCGAATTTTCAACCACTAGAAATCTGATATCATATGGGCCTAAGCGTAACTCATAATACATGGTACGCTTGGCGATGTCCCAGAAAAATATTGGATCCCGACAGTCTATGAAGACGTGTTCTATTGTTTCCGGTTTCTTACAAAGTGAGCATTCATTGGACCAAGGTAGGAATAAATCCTTCTGTTCAAGCCAGGCTTTCACAGGAAGAGTACTACTACAGTTTAAAAATGACCTTGTCAATGACTGGACTAGCAATCTAGTAAATCTCTTCAGTACATATTGTCCTTGACCTCTACTGTATAATAAAGGATACATGGATACAGGAAACACGGTATTCATGAGGTCCTTGTAAAACTTCCCTTGAGTTACCGTGCTTAAGTATTCCATAGAAAACTGGGCATTCAGTATCCCACAGGTGAGGACTGCTTTCCGTAGGCATCCTTCAACAGGACCACTCAGTACGCCTCATGGCGGCACCACACATGCCGAGAGAAAACCATGTAAGCGTATCTACATCACAGTGAGGAGAAAGCTATCTGCTGATTTCTAAAGAAAACAAATCGCGACACAACCCACCGAAAAAAAAATTTGTGCGAGACCAAATCCTCCATTCTTAGCTGAAAGCAAGAGATTGCACAGACTGGTTCTCTTCCAGCAGCACGTCCAAATAAGCACAACAATGACCCGGTGAAATGTTTCGCGCATTGACTCGCGATATATGCGAAACGTTAATTAGGCACTACACTTCAGACAAAAGAAAAGTGTTACTACGTGTTGAAAATCCGGCAAACAGACAAATCGCGACCTTGCCACCTGTTAGCTTCTTCTTCGATCATATCCTTTGCTCGTTCCACAGTGCCTCTGTGCCTCAGTGACTGTCAAGGTGCACTGCAATTAAGGTACTGACTAGGCAGCTGATACCCCTTTCACTTCGCAAAAATATTCTGACTTATCATCCCAATTTCCGTGCCAGGCACCATTACTCTTCTGCCAGTTTATCTGAGATCCAGTTTGTTTACACTATTTTTCAATTACTGATACAAACTCTCGAATGCTGCCTGTGTCTTAGCTCAGAACACGCAAGGACCTTCACGTGGGCCGTTTGTAGTACGTAGCCAGCTATCACTGTTTAACATAGAGAAGCACAGTGGTTCAAGATGTACAGCAAAAAGCAGGGGCGACACTGTGCATTTTCGGCGCCTACTTGAACGCACGTTCAAGATGTCTGACACCTCATTGCCAACCAGTGTAGAACACAACAATCGTCATTCGTATGCCCGCGTTGTATGGCCGGCGTAGATATGCCTTCGCTGTCGTACGATCATCTTCGACGTGGTGCTCGTCGTGCTGCTGTCGTCACAAACACGTGACCCACACACACGACTACTGAATTTGCACAAACACATTGGTTGATCTGCAAAACGGTTCGCGGAACTCGAAACAATGCTGGATAGCCAGGTACCTGCAAAAGGCCTCGCATAACGTCGATTCATACTGTGCGTGTGTTCTGCACAATTCTTTAGAGATTCAATATTTTTTTTTAAAATTCCGGTGGCCATTTATTTACGCTGCGTCGAGCGCAGGCCCAGCAAGGAAAGACGCTGGGCGTCTCGGTTACCTCACGACCCGCACTTCTGGGCCTCGACATTCGTCAAATTGCGGCGTTTCACGAACCGAATCTGCGCAGTTAGCGATGAGGAGTGTTGTTGGGATGGACTCCGGGCTAACGTTGACCATCCGGGGGTTCTTCAGCGTCCACCAAACACGCAATACATGAGAGTTCTTGCATTGCGCGGAATGTGGCCGAAGCTAATGGAGAATCAAACCTGCGGCCTCTAGATCACTTTCCTTCATCAGGCTCTCTAGCCTCGAAGTTGCCTAGAAGTTGCGGAGGTGAAATGGCTCGTATGCAAGTATGAACACACTGAAATACATTGCGGGCCATTGTGATGCAAGTAGTCACATAGTAATGGCATGTCAAGATGTTCATCGAGACCCGTTTGCAGTATAAGTCCACCTTCCAGAAGTGTTGAAGTGCAAACCTGATTGGAGAGGAAAGATTTGTTTAGGCTATTGGTAGAAATAACAGCAGCGAGTAGATAGGCATATTTACTTTCAGAATAGAAAGTTAAGATAGGCAGTATGGTAGACTGCAGAAGTTCGGGCAAAACTCATCTGCAGTGTTTATTCGATAACCGAAACGCGGGATGTATGAAGCGTGCACTGAACCCGGAGTTCTCTCTCGCACTTCGCTCTGCACGGGCTGCGCCATCTGGCGGTGCTGCCGCGAAGTCCAAGCACACCCAGTGTCACGTGGACCATGACCTATGTTGGTTCCAAAGAGGTTCATTAGAGGAGAAGCACATACCCGGTGGCATATGCACATGTGAACGGCCCGCATATGTAGGTTCAACTACCTTGGGGGTCAGCCCGCATTTTTAGACTGCACACAATCTTCTGGATAGGCGCATATTTTTGGCTATATAGTTACAGATAGCCGGAAACAAATTTGATCTAACAATGTCAAGAATGTTGTTCGCAATGATAGGTGCAGTAACGCCGGTTGCGTTGCTAGACCACACCGTCAGCATTTGCCACCGACACCTTACAAACGACCTCAAATGTGGAGCCGGTTAAAGGTGACGGGAGAAACGAAACTTACGTATAAATAAATAAATTAGTCAAATAAAGAACTAAGTAAATAAATAAATAATCGCGCAGACAGGGTGTCCTATATTAGAGTTGGGTATACGTAAGACAACATTTATTTCATAATCATTGATGTTTGTGTTTCAAAGCGAAAATTCGGTATTCCGACGCACTCGTGGTTGCGCTTGAACACGCCAACGCTGAAACGTGGTTTGAGCACGGCCGTGCTCAGTACGCAGCAACGTTGGAACGTGGCTTGCTCGCTGCTCTTTGATTGACATTTCATACCGGCCACGCCGTCGTAGGCCGGCCTTTACCATCACATGAACGCCGCTGCGGCGCTACCCTTAACGCCTTCGCAAATTTAACACACATTACCCCTCAGTCACCTACGTTTCGATCCGCAAAGTGTAAAGCGTGCCTGCGCGCTCCCCCCATTTCTTGGCTCTCCAGACCGACGCCGTAAATACGGTTAGGCACCTGCAACAGAAGGGCCTCGACACCACGTACGCCCTGTCGGCGACGATGGCGGGACGCTGGTACAAGCCAAGGAAGCCGGATAACAAGGTTAAATTTCCGGGGAAGTACCGCGTCGGGTTCAAGTGCAAAGTGGGGGACTACCCCCAGAAAGCGCACGTGCAAGACGTAAGTCCCGTTCGCAATTCCTCATAAACCTCTCATTGAAAACGTTTCTACTTCAGTGTTTGTGTTTGTGTACGTGCGTGCGTGCGTGCGTGCGCGTCACTGCTTTCCGGCGCGGCGGTTTTGGCTTCCTGCCCTTATCCCGCTTCGGAACCGAGCCCTGACCAAGGAGCTCGCCAGGGACCGTCCACCATTACTTGGCGGAACGGCAGACCCCAACACATTTTCTACTTTGGGCAGTTTCCGTTCCGCCACCCACCTCTGCTTCTGTTCACACTTAAGTTAGTTTGCTATAGCTTTCCGACCTGATTCCCTATAGCTTATAACTATTCTACTTTAGGCGCTATAGTCGTGGCCCAAGCGCTCGCATCATTACAGGTGTAGTCGGTCCCACGCATCTGCCCCGCCTGCCGACTCAAACCGGGTTTCTCCCTACGGGTAGGGACACGCTCGCAGTTCGTGCAGTGCACGTTAGGGATCCTCTTCTCAACCATTACTAGTACTGACACCGACGTATAAAAAATAACGCTATTTACCAAAAAAAGAACAAGAAATTATTTTGTATGCTGTATCCGGGACGAAACCGCAGCTAGGTACGTGGAACATTCTGTGCGTACTGCTGGAAGTGTATACTATATGGTGCAGAAATGGCGTAACGAAATACACGAGTGGCAGTTATTCACGCATTACAAACCTTACGCAGTTAACCTGCGACACAGCTAGTGGAGCTTCTGCGGTCTAACCTTGCAATCGTGCTCGCTCTCTATTCGTAGTGGCGCCGCCGTAATCAAAAATGGCGGGCGCAAATTGGCGCCCCTGTGTCTCGCTATATACCGAGTCTCGTCACGCCATTTCTCGACCCTAAGTGCCGAACGCGGGGGCCGTCATAACCAAACAACCGTCAAATTTCTTCAACAAATCGCCCACCTGCAAACTTACAGCTCCCCGTAAGCGCAGGTTTGTGACTTGCCGTGGTTGCTTAGTGGCTATATGGTGTTGGGGTGATAAGCACGAGGTCGCGGTATCAAATCCCGGTCACGGCGGCCGCATTTCTATGGGGGCGAAATGCGACAACACCTGTCTACTTAGGTGCACGTTAAAGAACCCCGTGTGGTCCAAATTATTCCAGAGTTCCTCACTACGGCGTGCCTCGTAATCAGATTATAGTTTTGGCACGTAAAAACCCCATAGTTTTTAAGTAAGAGGTTACTATACCAATATGCTATACTACAGCGGGTGTCGAACAGAAATGTTTAATAGGCTCACTCTTCCTTAGTTGTCTTTCTCTCACTGTCATCTTTCAGGTTTGCGGCAACAAAAGCTTCGGATATACCGAGCACTTTCAATACACGGCATTTCACGTCACCGGATTTACCTTTGACAAGAAGGAGGGCTTTACAATGACCTTCGAGACGGAAGAATCACTGGAAAAAAAGGTAAGCCGGCCATAATGTTTTCGGTGAACCTACAGAATCTTCGCGTGCATACCACGAACCTACTTCCATTTCGAGTCGCACCGTAGCTTAATACGGACACTTGAGAAAAAAAAAAGAAAAGGAAACGAAAAAGAAAAGCAGGTTTGCGGAATCTGAAATAAGCCGATGTTCAGCGAGGTTGTTTCTTTCCAGCAGTTGCAGTAAGGGATCGCTAAAGATAAACACTGAATCGATTTCGATTGATAAATTATTCTTGAAGAACTCTACCTTCGTTTATCTTGCGATAATGAAAGGAAAAAATGACGATCAGAGATTCATTCGCGAATTTCGAACCGAAAACCCGGAGCCGATGCGCCAACGTGACGTCACGGGTTGCGAAACAAATTTTCGCATTTCAGCCGTTGTGGTTCAGTAGATGTCCTCGAAAACTTCCTAAGCTCTGTTTTCGGCTCCTAAAGTACAATGTAGTTCATCTTTATCGATGAAAATTTAACTAGACCCGAGAAGACGGCGTCAGAAATTCATTACGTCACAGCGATGTGGCGCGGGAATTTGAAGGTGGCGTCGCCAGCCGCCCTTTGTTCTTGCGTCTTTTGTGGTTCAAAAGGCGCCTTCTCGCGACGAGAGTGGCTTATGTGGTACTGTGGAAGCGCAATTTTCCTAAAGAAGCTCAAATAATTTCTCTTGAATGTCCCCTCAAGAACTTCACTTGCGTATGGTTACGCTGCACACTTTAAAGAAGGTTGACCGCGTACGACTTAGCCGTTTGAAACATTGCACGCATATATAGCGTTTTCAGGTTTGCGACCATTGCGACCACACGACGGTCCAAAAAAGGCTACGAACCCTCGACCTCCAGTGGGAGTCGAACCCATGACCCGTGGTGTTAATTATGCGGCGTTAATTAAGGCACACTTCGTTAAGATTACTTAGGGCACTCGAACCCACGACCTTTGGTGGAAGTTGGAGCCACGACCTTGCGTTGTGTGCACCTTGCGACGAACACTGTTGGTCACATGACGTCGCGGCGCTTCTGCTGACGTGGCCGCAATGCTTTCGCATTCATCCACGTAGGGATAAATAAGTGGACCTCGAATCTTTAACTTCACACGCACATCAACCATATCCCCTCCCCCCCCGCTTTCATCAAATTTCAGTACAGTTGTGCTACTATAGGACGAACATTCTACGTCACTCATTAAACACACTTATAACACACTCATGGAGCACTTGCTAAGTTAATCTACTGGAAATGTTGTTATGAACCGACGCACTTTGAACTTCGCCTTCGCACCACCACGTGTCTCGTAGAGTTAATCCAGGACATCGGGGAGACTTACCACGTACCTCGTATAGCGTCTGAAAGTCTTCTTTAAATATTTTGCAACGCTCACTATTCAAAGACCTGTTTAACTCATTAAATACCAGCGTGACCATATGGTCACGTTAGTCTGCACAGTGGATTTCAATTAAGATTAACAAAATGGCACCAAAATCGCCTTTTACGTGCCGTTTGGAAGATTAGAGTTCCCTTTATGGATACCAAGTGGCAGCAGCTGTCAGTCGTATTGTGGGAGCCCCTCGCAAAGGCGGGAATAAGTGTTGCTCTGTGAGTAGCGTTGCCATGCATCACTCCAAGGAGTAAGTGTTTTTTTTTTTTCACTACTTGTTTAAGCAATAGTCAGATATCCTTACCTCCGTATTGCTCTTTGAATATGTGACCTTCGATGAACATTTGTGAAAGATTAATGTTTTATTTATCCATGAACGAACGTGTTATCTTGCGCGTTGCCATATGGTCACGCTGGGCCTTTAGGCTACCTAACTTTTTATTTTTTTAACTGCATTCTCATCTCTTGCACGTCTGCTGGCGCATTCTCGCAGTGGTTATTCCTTATTTTATTGTCTGAATAGGTTGATGTTGGAAGAAATAGCGAAGCTAGTCGTAGACGAAGATGACCACGTGTTAGTGATTTATATCGAGCTGCCAGAGGCTAGCACCTATTCGGATGAAGACTCGGCCGATGAAGACTCAGGTTGGCTCATTGGCAATCTAAGCAGGTGGCAGCTATGAGCCGGCGCTGAAACGCGGAAAGCCTATCCACTTCGGGTATAAAGTATGGTGCCTAAATGCCAAGAACAGGTACATTGTAAACTTCAAAGTGTATCAAGACAAGCAGGGGATCCCGGAACATCTGAAAAATATGAAAAGTACTTCGCAAAAGCAGCGGCGCCACTTCTTCAAATGGTGTAAGAACTCGCAGCAGAGACGCACGACCTTCCTTTCTTTTTCTATTTTGATAATTTATTCACAAGCATGCAGCTACTCAGGCATCTCAAGGCACAGGGCTACGAAGGCACGGGCACAGTGAAGCAGAACTGCGTTCCCAAAGAGTGCCCTACCGCTTGACCAGAATTCATCAAGCGCCAACCTCGCGGGTACGAAGATACCGTGCTGAGCGACGAATGGGATAATTGCTGTCCGCTGGATATACAATTCTGTACTAAAGATCGTCAGCACCATTCACCGCATAGAGCCAATGTCATCTGCAGACACGTACTCTCGTGTTGAGAAGAAGCGAATGAAGGCGGCCCGTCCAAACACTGCTGCTCAGTACAAGTTTTATAGGAGGTACGGACCAGATGGATGCAAATGTAGGCGCCTATAGGACTGAATCTGTGGCGAAAAGTGTTGATGGCCGATTTTCTCTTGACTTTGTAATCTATCAGTAACGCTCGGGCGCTAATTCGTAGCGCAGGGTTCAACGTCACGCAGGTGGAATTCCGCAGGCAAATTGCACAAAGCTACCTGATGCGAAGGGACAATAAGCCTAGAGGACCTGGTCCACGCAGAATCCCAAAGACTGGTGATGTCCAAAATGGTACACGGCATGATCAAGTGGCCCACTTTGTTGCACCAGTACCTAATGGCAAGATGTGGAGGTGTGCATGAGATAATTGCAACAGCGCGGTGCGCACACAATGCACAGAGTATGACGTCGGCATGTGTATTCCATGATTTAAACCATATCACACTAAATAAGTGCTCGACTATTCGCTATGTATGTTTTTTTGTGATGTTTCATGGCTTGAAATAAATGTTTTTTAACTTCGCGTATTTTGCTGTAGCGTAAGGGCCCAGTGTGACCATATGGTCACGGGCTATATTTTAAAAACTAATTAGGCAAGAGCAATAAATTCTTGCATGTGAATTATTAGTATAAAGATAAGCTAATATATTAGATTTATTTCAAAATAGCAAGAAAAAAAGAAACCGGTCTCTAATGGGTTAACATAACCCGCGAGTCGTCTCGAGCGTGGCGCACACTTGCCCAGAATGTCAACTGGATGGCGCATGCAGCTTGCCTAGGATATTGGGAAACATCGAGCATGACGACCGTATAAGCTGCTTAAACACTTTCGTAAGAATTTTTTTTATAAAGTCCGTTATTATTTTACGCTCTAAAACATTTGACGCACATGATCCGTAAGATGGCCCCTATTCTTCGGAAATGTCAATTCTGCGTCACGCTCACGTTCTTTTTCTTGTTTTCAGGATATTGAGCAAACTTCTTACGCGGTTCGCAAAATGCGCTTGCAAAACTCCGGAATTGTCGTGTATTTTTCCACAAGTGCTGTATTAAACCACAATACCAACGATATCATGCAGAATATGGTCCCTATTTCAGCCAAATATACATAACCTTCCTGGTTTAGTTCACCGAGCAAACTGGTAAAACCAACTACGCGAATCGCGTAACCCAGAAAAATATGGATAAAACTAGTATTTAATGCTTATTTAGAAAGCAGACATTTGATTTACGTGTACATTAACCTTGGGAAACAGATTACTCAGCCAAACGTAAAATTCCTGGCACCGTCGCCACAAGTGCCGTGGGGAAACTTGCGTTTCATGTAACTCCTCCTAACTGGACGAAAACGAGGGTTTACCAATTTTTATAAGGCCTCTCATCAGGGCACGCTTCAAAATTAGCCTGCGTATCCGTCTTAAAGTTCCTCCCATTTCTCCTAAACTTAAATTCCGTGAATGATCTAGTTCTCGTACGACATAATGAAAAAACTCCTGTCACGTTTTCGAGCGCATCTGTATTCGCTCTAACAGCCTCGCTGTAAAATAATTAATGTAGTGAATAAATTTTTAATAATTGATTTGCTGAACCACCCGCAACTGAAAACTCGATCCGGTGTATTGAGAATGGTAATATGTGAATGGTAATTTTCAAGTATCCTATACTCAGCGTAGCAAAAAATAAAATAATAATAACGATACGCTGCGTTTTGTCGGTTTGACGTCAATAGGGCTGCGATGTGGGCTTGTTGGTTGTTCGTCTTGAGACGAGCGAGCAGACAGGGAACAAGGATACGAGGAGGCACACAAAGGATACACACACGCAGCGTTTCGTGTGCGTGTATTCTTTATGCGCCTCCTCGTATATCCTTGTTCCCCTACCCGCGCAACAACTCGCTCCTATAAGGCAACGTTCCCGTTGACCTGCACCTCATATTAGCGTGTAAAGTGATGGCTGCCGAGTGTAATATGCAAGTCGTTCCGTTCTTAACGCGCCGCCTTGCAGTTCTGTCTCTCCTTGGACAACAACACGCAGCTGCTCATCGGAATCGCCGTCTACGACGTCAACTACGATGCCGCGCCCAAGGACTGCAAGCAGTTCAAGGGAGCCGCCTGGTCCCGGCTCATGTGGATCGAGAGGATGCGCAAACTGCTCAGAGTTGCCGCCACGTACGACTCCGGGCAATTTGTTGCTCGCTGCCTGTACGGTACGTGCACGATGCCACTTTGATCATCACTATTATCATCATCCTACTTACATCCAACATGGCCAAGGCCTCTCCCAGCGATCTCCCACTATCCTCGTCTTGTGCCAGCTGACACCACCTTATGCCTCCGAATTACCTATTTTTAATCACGCCGCCCAGTTCTCTGCCGTCCTTGATTGCCGCTGCCTTTCTCTTGGCACCTATTTTGTAACTTTCATAGGCCACAGGCTATCTGCCCTACGCGTTCGATGTCTGTCCTCTCCAACTCCATTTGTGCCTTAACCAGAATAGTGGCTACCCCTGTTTGCTCTGTAGTCCACATGACTGTCTACCTGTCTCTTAAGGTACGACGAACATTTTTATCGCTTGTTGCAGGGCTCTTAGTATCTTCTGAACATTTCTTGCTGCAACTCCCCCCCCCCCTACCCCAAGTTTGTTCCCCACGTATAAGTACCGGAAGAATGCAACGACAGTACACTTTCCATTGACAGCGTTAAGTTACTTGTCATGATTCGGTAATGCCTGCCGTATACACGCCATTCAGTTTTGTTCTGGTGTAAATGTACTTCTCGTGATCAGGGTCCCCTGTGAGTGATTCACATGGTTAAACGTACTCTCCCACAGATTCTGGAGACTAACTGTCAATCACGAATTCTCGTTTTCTTGCGAGGATATCGAAAATTGCCTTTGTCTTCTGCTTTTAATCTTCAGGCATGCTGTTACGCTTTGTCGGCTATGGTCCTCAATAATTTGTTGCTGCACGTCATCGCCATCATAGCCTGTGCTTTAACATGCCATAAAATCAAACAAGGGAAGCAAAACGCAATCGAGAACGGCAGCGGATTATGTAGCGAGGTTACTGCATTGTTTCGCGGCACACTTGAGTATATCCAAGTAAATTCGGCAAGAAGTCGGATGAACTAATTCACAGCCGGTTTAACATTCATTCATCAAAATACATCCTATTTACTGTTCCACACATGACGCCAAAACACTTTTCTTTTAATTTGACTGAGTACATTTGACCTATTGACGATTTCCAACAATCATTCTATCCGATTACACTTCAAAATAGGAATTCAAGACAGCGACCCACTAATTGCTCTTGCTGCGTTGCTGGCTACCTTCAACAATCTAATAGGCAAAAAGCTTCGCTTTGAAAGGTATCCGCCACCAGAGTCCCATAATATGCGCTAAGCTGTCAGTATATTCCTTCAGGCGCCAATTAATTGAAAATTTAGTTTCAGGACATTTCTTGCACATTCAGAATCGTAAAAGCACGCTGCAGCAGAACTGGTCAAGAATTTTCAATTCTTGAGTGAGTTATTGTCACGTTTGCAAATTTGGACTCCGTGGCCTAACTCTTTACATAGAACCTTCAGATATGAGCAACTCTACTATTTAATGTCCAGCATGCTTGGCGAACACCGGTCCTGCCACTTGAAAAAGACGTGCCTTACGTGAAACATCGGGAGTTGCAATGAAGAAACTGAACTCGCTGCACAATGACAGGCTGTCACCGACAGCAGAACATCCAGAAGTCTACCTTCCTGCTTGTTTCACAGAACCACTTCGCAGGTTGCTATTCAAATGTGCAGGAAACATCCAATCAGGACTATCTCAAGATGTGCACGACACGCATGAAACAACTATTTTCATCGGTGATTTTGATATTGGTGCGCTATTAACGTCCCTGGGCGTCTTAGCACTTTGCCCTCCCCGCTAAACCGTGCACCGCGACTGTGTAGTGGTCAGCAGTCGATCGCGCCATAGTGCCGCTCGATTGTTGTCACGAGGTGTGGTCCCGGATGGAGTGTTGCGTTGAGATTGCTGAAGGGAAGTTTGATGCTTATTCGTTCAGTCATCGTGCAATCATTAGTTGAGCGGAGAAAGAGAGAGAGACAGAGAGAGAGAGAGAGAGAGAGAGATGGAGAAGGAAAGCCAATGAGTTTAACCAAGGTCATGTCCGGTTGGCTACGCTACACTTGTGAAAAGGGGGCAAGGATGAAATACAGTTGAGAACAGTGGGGGACAAGAAAAATAATGAGGCAGCCAGTGTGAACACACGCCGATGAAAGTTCCCTGACATTCATTGGAGGCCACACTGTGCAGTCGCTTTCAAGAATAGCCGTAGCGCTTTCTCCAGCTGAAGGATGGCGCTGTGGTCAATCCGGTGGAGTGGAGATATAACTTCTAGTCAATGATCGTTTGAGAATAAGAGGGTAAGAGTGATATGCCAACTCCGGTGGAGTGGAGAAACAACCTCTAGTCGAGGATCGTTTGAGCATACTAGGATAAGAGTGATATGTAGCAAGTGTGGGGTCGTTTTTTACAACTTGGAAGTATGCGGCTCAGCTTGTGTGGCCGCCGAGAAAGAAGCTGTGGCTGACCTGGGTTCTGATACTTTCTTTTTTTACAGATATAAAATCCAAGACGAAGATAGCTGCCTACCGGGCGCTTCCCACCCGTGCCATGTCGCCAAGGCTCCGTCAAACTTTTTATAAGTCGATTATTTCGTGACATAATGACTGCATTCGTTTTTCTTTCTTACATTTAATCATTCAGCAAATGACACGTCAATGCCGCCACTTTTCTTCATTCATGTACTGCTGAAACTACGCGTTTGTTTACTCAACGACGTTGCAACGGTGAGCCCCTAGAGACAAATATAACTCAGTGCACGCCACCAAGAGGCGGTAGCTTCGCGCCCTTAGATGTCGCAAATATGCTCAGTGTAAAATAATGTATTAAAAGAATAAGCGGAGAGGCTGTCGCTCGTAATTAAGAATGACTCTCTATTTACTGCGGATGCATAATGTGCGGGCAACCCATGCCACGAAAGTCGTACTGTTGTTGCAGTCAAAGCCCATGACGAAGTCGCATGAGGCACAAAAATGCCTTCCCTTATATCCGATACGTTGCATGCTAATATCAACGAAAAGCTTTTCAAATGTACTTATGTGTGATACCATCACCGCTACTACCACCACCACAATAATCTGGAATAATTTGGACCACCAGGAGTTCCTTAACGTGCACCTAAACCTAAGTACGTGGTTGTTTTCGCATTTCGGCCCCATCGAAATGCGGCCGCCGTGGCCGGGATTTAAACCCGCGACCTCGTTCGTAGCAGCCCGACACCGTAGCCACTAAGCAACCATGTCGGGTGTGATGTTTGAAACGTACTAGGAAAGAGATTTAACGTGCAGCGTGCGCAGTTAACATACACGATGGTAGAAAACAGCCAAAAGTCGCAGGCGTTGTATGCGTACTACTTTTCTTCAACTGCGAGGCTTTCCTTTCGAGGAATCCGTATGGGTTTCCTTTGTATCAATTGCTGCGACTGGATGGATGTATAAGTTTCCCTTAATTAATAATCTGCTTTGAAAACTATTCACAGCGCGAAATTAGAGTAGGATTTACCAACCCACCAAATACGCCGTCCTTTTGAAACAGTCTGTTCGTTCTTTCTTCCGAAATGCAATTCGGAACTTGCAGAAAGTGCATTCAAGGGTTACTGCAGGGAACATTACCTTTGCCGACGTATCCCCTGGTTTTTGTTCGTATTCATCATGTCACCATCGGCTGAAAATGTGCCGAATGAAGCATACGCAAAGAACAAGAAAATTAGGCCGAGCGAGCATTTATATCCACACGGAACGGACATGTCGCGATCTATTTGAAGGAAAATTTGTTTAAACGGTATACTACTAACGGTGATGCGTAGAACTGTTTGATTTCATCTATGCAAGGGGTAAATGCATGCAGTGTTTATGTGCAACCTTCACCTCCTACAGTCTCCTCTTTGTGCAGTACACCGTTCAGAACCATTCTAAGATGCAAACACCAAATCAGGGGTATGCACAGTGTGAGACGCCTTCGCAGCGATGTCACGAGAATTGAGGCGATGTGCGATGCTTGTCAAGGGAAGATTGCTCATGACAGGTGTACAAGCTCAGAGATGTAGGAGAGATTTCTAGTCACACCCATTCGGGATACGTTCGAGGCAGTTAAAGGTGACGTACGCCGTGGTTCGGGATCTCTGTGTAGACGGTCATTGAGCGCCATGTGCCCTCTGTTGTGGAGCCTAGGTGCTTATGTCCGTGAGTACCTTTGGAAAGCTATCTCCTCGTTATGGAAAAGAATTTCGTCGGCATCGATCAACGAACCCAGTTAAAACGAGGAACGGACGCGTTTCCCTTGCCCATACTGCGTTATCGGTGGGACCAGTGTATCGTATAAAATTGTTGTGGACGGTCCTTGAAGCTTTGTGCACAATATGGACCTTCTGTCTTTTGTTCACATTTGAATTCAGTTTTCACTTGTCAAGTCTTTGTTTAAGAGCTAATGCGAACCCCGTGATTTTGTTTCATTCTGTTAACACATAATACTGTTATTATTATTACTACTACTATACTACACCCGCCGTGGTTGCTCAGTGGCTATGGTGTTGGGCTGCTGAGCACAAGGTCGCGGGATCGAATCCCGGCCACGGCGGCCGCATTTCGATGGGGGCGAAATGCGAAAATACCCGTGTACTTAGATTTAGGTGCACGTTAAAGAACCCCAGGTAGTCAAAATTTCCGGAGCCCCCCACTACGGCGTGCCTCATAATCAGAAAGTGGTTTTGGCACGTAAAACCCAATAATTCTACTACTACTAATAATAATAATGTTTATGGCCAACAAAAATGCAAAACACAAACAGGCAGGTCTAAGCTTCAGTTGGCTTGTAGGACCGTACCTATAAATATGATACACATGGCGAAAAATATACATAAATTGATGAGACATGTAGAATAAAGAAATGAAATGAATGACAAAAAAAATGGAGCAGAACGAGATAACATTTGGTTATTCTAACTAAAAGGAAACTGAAGTAAATATTATGATTAAAATATGTTCTGGAGGTTAATTTCACCGTAGCTGCTTCAATAATTCTTTCAGCGTGCTTGTCATTGTCGCGTTAAAAATTTAATCTGGTAATTTGTTAAAGATGTCCGGCACATGTGCACAGCGTCTGGCCACACCATACCTTGTGGTTGAATGAGGAACTACATTGCGGGCGTGGCACTTTTTTGTTTGAATGCGGAATTCCAAAAATGTTTGACGACAACTGTTTCTATAAGCAATGATTGAAAATTCGGTAGACCAAGTTCACGGAAGATATTTGCAGCTGTTAATATTGCGGAATTGTAGGCAACATTTTTAAGAATATCTTTTATAATCCTGTCTACCCTGCATCTCCAACGATCCTAACTGAAACCGAAGACTGTAATGCTGTATCTCAACACGCTGTAACCCAGTGTATGTACAATAATCTTGTTTACAGACAAGGGTGCAAAACTTTTGATATTAATTACAACAGCCCAGCGACTGACCTCAGTTTAGAACAAATAAGCGATAAGTGATGTTGCCACGATAAGTTGCCATCGAAAGATATTCCGAGATATTTCACAAAATCCACGTATGAAATAGGCGAACAATTACAACAAACAGCGTTCGACTCATGTAAGTATAGAGGCATAGTAATTACAGTAGTCTTGATTTGAGGGCGAAGACACACAAGATGTGTTTTTTGGACATGGACAATTGTATTATTAGTGAACCAAAGCATTGCATTGTACACATAATTTTGCAACATTTCAGTGGACGTTTTGTAAGAAAGATGTTTTACCAGTAACACACTGTTGTCAGCAAACTGGAACACGGAACATTTGGAAATTGCCAAAGAAAAGTCATTAACGAAGATGTTAAACAACAATGGGGATAAAACGTACCCTTGAGGAACTCCAGCTTTCAGGCGGCAGCTTAGAACTAAAAACGCCCTTATCATCGGTATCGACCACTTGAAACCTGTTGCTCAAGTAGTTTTCGAGAATGTTGTAAAAAGGCCCACGAAATTCTCCAAAAAGTACAGGTTACTTAACAAGATTTGATGATGCAGGGTGTCAAATACCTTCGTTACATCTAAGAACAGCGCACACGTGAAAACGTTCTGATCGAACGCCGAGAACAGTTCATCTGAGAATTCCTCAAGCAGTGCCACAGTACCACGCCCTGAAGCAAAGCCAAACTGTCGATCAGTCAGCATAGAAAATTTCTTAAGGCAAGAAGTCATAGTGTGGGGAAAAACATTTCTAAGACCTGAGCAATAACCGGCAATATAGGAAGTGGCCGATAGTTTTCAATATTATCTTTTTACCCTGACTTGCGTAGTGGCAAAACAACTGTAGTTTTTAGGTATTCCGGAATTTCGTCACCTTCCAAAAAACCATTCAGTATATGCAGCATAATATCTGACAGTGCATTGAAATTCCTTCTGATAGTTTGTAAGGTTATTCCATCATAGCTGAAAATAATTTCTTCCAGATCACCCCTTGAAATTTTCAGAAGAAAAGCTGACGCAGGTACGGGTTGCCCTAATGACCAAGTGTTTGTGGATGGAGAGACAGCTCTTAGGGACGCCCTTTGTTGCGTTTCGCCTGCGACACGTGGTTTTGCCGGCGCGACTGCGGCGGGGCGGCAGACATTTTGGCCCGATCGTCGTCGCCGCAACACTCATCGCCAGGTGTTTCCAGGCGCGACTGCGGCGATGCGACCGCCTAGGGATCATCCTCGCATTCCAGTTATTGGGCCCGAAACAGGCGATGCCAAAGCAGGGATCTCGTTCCAGTCATTGTGCCCGAAACAGGCGATGCCAAAGCAGGGATCTCATTCCAGTTATTGGGCCCGAAACAGGCGATGCCAAAGCAGGGATCTCGTTCCAGTCATTGTGCCCGAAACAGGCGATGCCAAAGCAGGGACCATCCTCTCATTACAGTCATTGTGTCCGACCGGCAGCGCCACGACAGGGTGCTACGAGATCGTGCTCGACATGGTGCTACGGCATCGCTACGACAGTGTGCGTCACCATTAGCCCATTGTACATTCACGTGCTCGTCTTTTGAGGGGTTCCTTCTTGCCCTCAACTGCGAGAGTATAAAAACAGCTGCCCCCGGACGCCAAAGGGAGGGCTCCGATTTCTTCTGTTGAGTGAAGTGCTCTCCCGTCTCTCTACTTCGGTCAAACCTGACCGCCAACTCTTTGCGATGTTAAAATAAACAAGTTGTTTCGTTGTTACCAGTCGACTCATGCTTTGCCGGGACCTTCGGATGCTTCCAGTTGTACCCCAGGCCGCCAGGCCAACGCTACCCTTGGGGCTTGCGACCCAGGTACAACCACGGGCGTCAGCGCCGAGTTCCCAACAGATCGTACCAGCAGTCAGATCCAAACATCTGGTTGGCAGCGGTGAGATCGCCTCCGACTTCAAACATCTGTCTGCCAGCGGTGAGACAGCGACAACGGAGGCCAGCAGCGAAGAGATGCAGTTGACGGTATGCTGAGCAGCTCAACGACGATCCGGGAGCAGTGCAACGAGCCCTGTGTGACGACTGGTTGCCTGCAGCGGAACGACTGCGCGGAATTCCTGCCTGCGAGGTTTGGTGAGTGCGGGACTTTCTTCTTCTGAGCTTTGCCAGGCTTTTGTTAGAGTCAGAAACAGAGCTGGTAATTGTGGTTGTCGTTGCTGCCGGGTTAGTTTGCGGCAAGACAATAATAAGCAGTAGAGAAAGCAGCATTCAGAGCAGCCATGGATTTGAAGTCGTTGCGCAAACCGAAATTGTTGGAGCTTGCAAGAGAGTTGGGTCTGGATGTCTCAGACAAACTAAGAAAACCTGAACTGCTAAAGGCTATTCTTGAGTTAGAGGCTGAGGATGACGAGCTGTCGGAATGCCTTGAGACTATTGAGGAGAGGTCAAAAAGACAGGAGCGCGAACTTAAAGAGCAAAAAGAAAAAGAAGAGCGTGAACGTAAAGAACAGAAAGAAAAAGAAGAGCGTGAACGTAAAGAACAGAAAGAAAAAGAAGAGCGTGAACGTAAAGAACAGAAAGAGCGAGAGCAACAAGAGAAAAAAGAAGAGCGCGAACACGCTTTGGAAATGAAGCGTCTCGAGGTAGAGATGGAACGCGCTCGTAATGGAAGTCAGGCACACGGTGCAGGAGAACGAGTATTGTTCAAAATGACTGACCTGATGCGGCCGTTTAAGCTTGGAGAGGACATTGGTTTGTTCCTGGTTAACTTTGAGCGAACGTGCGAGAAGCAGGGGTTCTCTCGGGAAACGTGGCCACAGCGCTTGCTCACTTTGTTACCCGGCGAGGCGGCCGACGTAGTCGCTCGCTTGGATAGAGAGGAAGCAGAGGATTTCGACAAAGTAAAATCGAGTCTGCTAAAAAAGTACCGGCTGTCTGCGGAGGCGTTCCGTCGGAAGTTTCGGGAAAATGAGAAAGGCAGAAGTGAGTCATATACAGAGTTTGCGTATAGGCTTATGTCGAACATGCAGGAGTGGCTCAAAGAAGAGAAAGCGTTTGGTGACCACGATAAAGTTCTGCAGTGCTTCGGGCTAGAACAGTTTTATAGTCGGTTACCGGAGAACGTGCGATACTGGGTCTTGGATAGGCCAGACGTGAGTACGGTGGCTAGAGCCGCTGAGCTAGCCGAGGAGTTTGTGACGCGTCGAGCTCGCGGAGCTAAGGACGGTCAAAAGGGTGAATTTGGCTCGAAGTTTGAGAGGCCGAAGTTCACACCCATGAGAGCAAAGGGGAACACGCGTAGTGCGGATGCGAGTGGAAGCAGTGCGACCGAACCTAAGGAGACGGCGGCAGCCGAAGCCGAACGCAGAAAGCGGTTCGAGATGAGGCGAGCGGGCGTTTGTTATACGTGCCAGAAGCCGGGTCACTTTTCGGCGCAGTGTCCGGAAACAACACCAAAAGTTGTGTTTTTTTCATTAGGCAGCACTGACGAGAACATGAAGCTTCTCGAGCCTTACATGCGAGACCTCCTCGTGAACGGGAAAGAGTGCCGAGTGCTTCGCGATTCCGCAGCTACGATGGATGTAGTTCACCCGTCTTACGTAGAACCCCATATGTTCACGGGCGAGTGCGCATGGATCAAGCAAGCCGTGGAAGCTCATAGCGTGTGTCTGCCGGTAGCAAAAGTGCTTATTGAAGGACCTTTCGGAGCGCTTGAGACAGAGGCGGCAGTGTCATCTATGCTGCCACCCCAGTACCCGTACCTATTTTCAAACAGGTCCGATCACCTCCTGCGCGAGAAGGGGCTTTTGTTTGGTGAAGCTAGTGTTCAGGCCTTAACCAGATCGAAGGTTCGGGAGCTCGCTGCAAAGGCGGTAGTTGCGGGGCCGACGTTATCAAACAACGAAAAAGGGTCAGAGGCGCAGCAAGCTGATATTCAGAGCACGCCCGAACTGAATAAACTTGAGTCTGTAACGTTAAAGGCGCCAGATACTGGAGAGGAAATGCCCGACACGGGAAAGTTAGAAGAGCTATCTACTGATTTGCTCATCGCGCCTACGTCAGACGGACTTGATAGGTTGCTAAAAGTCAGCCGGTCGGCTTTGATAGCCGAGCAAAAAAAGGATGGCAGCCTGGAAAACGTGCGCTGCAATGTCAAAGAAGGTATCGCCAGGAAAACTGCGCGTTTTGTGGAAAGAGGTGGAGTCCTGTACCGGAAGTATCTAGACCGCAGAGGAGTGGAGTTCGATCAGCTGGTCGTGCCTCAATGCTATCGTCAGGATCTGTTGCGCTTGTCACACGGGGGTTCGTGGTCCGGACACCTTGGAGTGAAGAAAACTAAGGACCGTCTCTTGCAAGAGTACTATTGGCCAGGGTGTTTTCGGGACGCAGACCATTTCGTGAGGACATGTGACACTTGTCAGCGGGTGGGCAAACCAGGGGACAAATCGAGGGCGCCGTTGAAATTGGTACCTATCATTACGGAGCCTTTTAGACGGCTCGTTATTGATACTGTGGGACCTCTGCCGGTAACAGCCACGGGGTACAGACACATTTTGACTGTGATCTGCCCAGCGACAAAGTTCCCTGAAGCAGTGCCGCTTAAAGAACTCAGCTCAGTTGAGATAGTTAATGCACTACTGTCCATATTTGCGCGAGTTGGTTTTCCTGCAGAAATTCAATCAGATCAGGGCACAGTGTTTACTAGCGCTTTGACGACAACTTTTCTCGAAAGGTGTGGGGTAAAGCTGTTACACAGCTCAGTGTACCACCCACAGTCGAATTCCGTTGAGAAGCTCCACTCCGTCATGAAGCGCGTGTTGAGAGCCTTGTGTTTTGAACATCAAACTGACTGGGAGCTGTGTCTGCCTGGGGTGATGTTTGCTTTAAGGACCGCGCCGCATGCAGCTACGGGGTTTTCGCCAGCTGAACTGGTGTACGGTCGCTCGCTTCGATCTCCGCTTCGCATGCTTCGAGAATCGTGGGAAGGTAGGGGCGACGACCCAGTCGTGGTGGAGTACGTACTTAAGCTCCTCGAACGCTTAAGAAGGGCACAGGAGTTGTCAGGTGAAGCAATGACAAAGGCCCAGCAGAGGGCCAAGGTTTATTATGATCGGACAGCCAGGGCCCGTCGTTTTGAGGTTGGCGATGAGGTCATGATATTGCGCACATCGCTAAACAACAAACTAGACGTGCAGTGGGAGGGCCCAGCACGAATTGTTCAGAAACTGTCGGACGTTAACTACGTGGTAAGTCTGCCAGGAAAGCGGAAAGCACAGCAAGTTTACCACTGTAATCTGCTCAAACCTTATAGACAACGGGAAGCAGTGGTGTGCATGATGATAAACGTTCCTGAAGAGCTTCCAGTCGAGCTTCCGGGACTAGGCTCAGTGACGAACAAGGAAGACACCGGTCAAGTCATTGGTGACCTTATCAGTAAAGCACCGCTGTCGCCTGAGCAGAAAACCGAACTACACCAGCTATTACAAGAGTTTCAAGGTCTGTTCTCTGAGAGGCCTGGTAGGACTTCTGTACTTACTCATGATATAGAACTTACCTCCACAGAGCCAGTACGATCCAAGGCGTATCGGGTGTCACCCCGCCAGAGCGATATTATGGAGGATGAGGTAAAGAAAATGCTACAGCTCGGTGTTATTGAGGCAGGTGAGAGTGATTATACCTCCCCTTTGATTTTAGTTGAGGTACCGGGCAAGGAACCTCGTCCTTGCGTCGACTACCGCAGGCTTAATTCCATCACTAAGGATCAAATTTATCCGATCCCTAACATCGAGGAGCGCCTTGAGAAAGTTAGTAGCGCTCAGTTTATTTCCACCCTAGATCTTGTCAGGGGTTATTGGCAGGTTCCACTTACAGAAGAGGCTAGTAGGTATGCGGCGTTCATTTCACCAATGGGAACATTCCGTCCTAAAGTGTTGAGTTTTGGTTTGAAGAACGCGCCATACTGTTTTTCAAGCCTCATGGATAAAGTGTTGCGGGGACAGCAAGAATTCGCTTTACCGTATCTAGACGACGTAGCGATATTCTCCGCATCCTGGTCTGAGCATATGACACACTTGCGGGCAGTGCTAACCCGCCTGCGCGAAGCGGGCTTGACAGTAAAGGCTCCTAAGTGCCAGTTAGCACAGGCCGAGGTTGTCTACCTCGGTCACGTGATTGGTCAGGGTCGTCGCCGCCCCTCTGAAATAAAAGTGGCCGCTGTGCGAGACTTTCCGCAACCGCGCACCAAGACCGATATTCGGTCGTTCTTAGGTGTCGCCGGCTACTATCAGAGGTACATCCCTAGGTACTCTGATATCGCGGCTCCCCTGACGGATGCTCTAAGAAAAACAGAGCCTCAAACAGTCGTCTGGGACGAGACAAAGGAAAGAGCTTTTAGCGCCCTAAAGAGTGCCCTAACAAGCCAGCCTGTGCTACGATCGCCAGACTATACAAAAGGGTTCATTGTTCAGTGCGATGCTAGTGAGCGAGGCATGGGCGTTGTACTGTGCCAACGGGAAAATGGAGAAGTAGAACACCCCGTCCTGTATGCTAGTCGTAAGCTGACCAGTCGTGAGCAGGCGTATAGCGCCACCGAGAAAGAGTGTGCATGTCTCGTGTGGGCCGTTCAGAAATTGTCATGCTATCTAGCCGGCTCGAGGTTTATCATTGAGACGGATCACTGCCCTCTCCAATGGCTGCAGACCATCTCTCCCAAAAATGGCCGCCTCCTGCGCTGGAGCCTCGCTTTACAACAATATTCCTTTGAGGTGCGTTACAAAAAGGGGAGTCTCAACGGTAACGCCGATGGCTTAAGTCGAAGCCCCTAACGTAGGAATCAGCCTCAAAATTGTTTGTTACTGATGTTTTTCTTCCTGAGGCAGGATTTTTTTTTTAACATATTGCTTTTGTTTAGTGTTTCAAAGTGATGATATGCTTTCTAGTGCAATTTTTCAATTTGTGGACGCGTTCTGAGTGATGCTAGACTACTGTAAGGAACTAGGCAGTGGTATAAAAAGGGGAAAGAGCCTGGCAGGGCTTAGTGAGGGTTGTGCCGTGCTTGCTGACTGAGCGGTTGAGTTTCAGCGTAGTTCTAACGCTTGCCGGGAACGAGAACAAAAATGTGAACTCTCCCGAAGTCACTTTGCAGTGTCCCGTGCGAACCTGAACGAGAGAACGAGGCCTTCTCTGTGCGCTGCGCTCAAGAAACGTCAAGGGACGCCCGACTTCGGTTATGAGCATCATCGAGCGACATCCCTCCGGACAGCGGATGCAGTCCCCTGTCCATCGGGATCTCCTTCCCCCGGCGGGGCGGTCTGTTGCGTTTCGCCTGCGACACGTGGTTTTGCCGGCGCGACTGCGGCGGGGCGGCAGACATTTTGGCCCGATCGTCGTCGCCGCAACACTCATCGCCAGGTGTTTCCAGGCGCGACTGCGGCGATGCGACCGCCTAGGGATCATCCTCGCATTCCAGTTATTGGGCCCGAAACAGGCGATGCCAAAGCAGGGATCTCGTTCCAGTCATTGTGCCCGAAACAGGCGATGCCAAAGCAGGGATCTCATTCCAGTTATTGGGCCCGAAACAGGCGATGCCAAAGCAGGGATCTCGTTCCAGTCATTGTGCCCGAAACAGGCGATGCCAAAGCAGGGACCATCCTCTCATTACAGTCATTGTGTCCGACCGGCAGCGCCACGACAGGGTGCTACGAGATCGTGCTCGACATGGTGCTACGGCATCGCTACGACAGTGTGCGTCACCATTAGCCCATTGTACATTCACGTGCTCGTCTTTTGAGGGGTTCCTTCTTGCCCTCAACTGCGAGAGTATAAAAACAGCTGCCCCCGGACGCCAAAGGGAGGGCTCCGATTTCTTCTGTTGAGTGAAGTGCTCTCCCGTCTCTCTACTTCGGTCAAACCTGACCGCCAACTCTTTGCGATGTTAAAATAAACAAGTTGTTTCGTTGTTACCAGTCGACTCATGCTTTGCCGGGACCTTCGGATGCTTCCAGTTGTACCCCAGGCCGCCAGGCCAACGCTACCCTTGGGGCTTGCGACCCAGGTACAACCACGGGCGTCAGCGCCGAGTTCCCAACAGATCGTACCAGCAGTCAGATCCAAACACCTTACAAAGTGCCTGTTGAAAGCATCAGCCGCTGCTGTGGGAAGTTGCTGAAAAGCACCGAAAACAGACCGTTCACTGAAACGCACTCCTCTGAGATGATTTACCAAAGACCATGTTTTGCCTACAAGTTTTGAAGAATGTTGGAATTTATCAAAAAAGTAACGGCGTTTGGCGCCACGCAGAAGAGCAACAACTGCATTTCTTGCCGACTTGTATTCTAATCGCAGTGCGTTGTTTCTCAGACAATTCTTTTGCAGCGTTTCCACAAGGTGTCTCACTACGGAATAGAAGCAAGAATTTCCGTGTTCATCCAGCAGTGACCCTTTTTTGTCGGCTTAGCTATCAGCCATGTGCAACGTAATTCGAAATTTTAAAGTTGCGTGCAAATTTCATACACTTTGCCCGACTAATATTCTTTGGTTAAGGATACCCAGTCAAACGAAACTATAAGCTTAACAAGCTTGGATTGATTAACAATAGGGACAAGGCATTTGCGCTGTCCAGATGCAGTTTCGACCGACGGCGTTCCAGACGTGCGTGGTAATACAAGACACGGCAGGCTACAAAGTAGTGGTCAGCCAATCTTTGTAGAATAGTACATAACCTAAATGACCAGCTAGGAGCTCTGACCGCTATGTGATCTAAACAAGATTTCACTAGGCTATCATTAAGCAATTCCGCTCTAGTAGGAGCTCCAATTGTACATTCCAGGCCATAAGCGAACAACGTAGATAAATAATCAGTCACTTATTCAGAGCATAAAATGTTGATATTAA
Organism: Dermacentor variabilis; assembly: GCF_050947875.1. Lineage (NCBI taxonomy): Eukaryota > Metazoa > Arthropoda > Arachnida > Ixodida > Ixodidae > Dermacentor > Dermacentor variabilis. The sequence goes on from NC_134577.1 coordinate 50,897,453, forward strand.
AGTATCAGATCAAGCAGAATCGGTCCACTGAGCTTCACTACCGCAGAGATTTAACAAGCTCTACAAGAAATCGTGAAAGGTTGCATGAGGGTGGTCGATAAAACGATAAGATATGTACAGAAAATGACCTCTCACAAACTTCGACCATGATAGATTCAGCATGTACAAAAGATGCACCAGCAAAAGAAACTTCAGTTTTCGTTTACAAAGAAAGCAATACCTCCTTCACGACGCCCGCTTCGTGTTAAAAAAAAATGTACGGAAAAGCCCTGCAAAGTAAAGGTATCGAGGCAAACCTGGGAAACATTACAAACACTTCAACGAAGCCAGCTGCCCAACTCAGCCAGAAATTTAAATTCGGCCCAGTATTTCGTCAATCTCGTCAAGCGCTTTTGCTTCTTCTTTCTTATGTCCATCTAATGTATTGATAGAAAATAAATTGTATTGTCTTCTGCATAATTTTCTTAAACCTTTCTCTTTCATTCCCTAGGCTTAGTCATACCATAGCAGTCACATCTTGCGTTAACAGCGTTAAGTAAAGATCGAATGAGCATCAGCCAAACGTGAGTACAATGGAAGTGTCTAATTTATAGGCATATGGTTATCGTCGAAAGTTCATCATCAGTCTATTTTATGCCCACTGCAGGACGAACACCTCTCCCAGCGATCTCCAATTACTTCTGTCCTGCGCCAACCGATACCATCTTGCGCCTGAAAATTTCCTAATTTCATCACCCCACCTAGTCTTCTGTCCTCCTCGACTGCGTTTTTCTTCCCTTTTTCGTTTCGTAATCTATGAAAGCCATATAGAGAGGCTGATTGCACTCTGGATTGCTCGATCAGCCTGATTGATTACATGGATGTGAGCCATTGTAGAGTATCCATTCCTGGAACCAGCCTGTTCCCTTGGTTGACTGAAGTCCAGTGTTGCCCTTATTATATTGGAGATTATCTTAGTGAATATTTCCTATAATACTGGAAGTAAGCTAATGGGCCTATAATTTTTCAATTCTTTAACCTCTCCCTTTTTGTGTAGTATAATGTTGGCCTTCTTCCAGTTCTCTGAGGCCTTGGAAGCCGATAGACATTTCGTATAAAGTGCCGCCAGTTTTTCAAGCATTATGTCTCCTCCATGTTTGATTAAATCGACTGGTATTCCATCTCCTGCCGCTTTTCCCTGTTTCATGTCTTACAAGGCCCTTCTAACTTCGTCGCTGGTTATAGGAGTCTCTGTAACCTGTTCATTACTGCATCAATGAATGTATCGTGGCTGCTCTGGGTACTGTACTGGTCATTATAAAATTCTTCCGCTGCTTTTACTACATCTTCGAAATTGCTGATGATATTACCCTGTTTATCTTTCAATACATACATCTTGTCCTACGCCTAGTTGTCTTCTCATTGATTTCATGCTGCGCCCATTTTTTTTACTGCTTCCTCAGTCTTACTCGCGTTGTAATTTCGAATATCACTTATTTTCGCCTTGTTGATAAGTTTTGACTGTTCCGCGAATTCCATCTGATCTCCGCTTTCGATCTTTGTCGTTTCTTAGGTTTTTCGTTACTTCGGAGAGTTTACCTACAGGTTGCCTAGTTGTACATCATCAGCCTAGTTGCACATCCTGATGAATTGGGAGAGAAGATAACAAATTATTCAACAAATGTGGTGAAAGAATGTAATCCCTGTGGCATATGCCTCTCGTATGTTTATTTATACCTGACGTCACCCCATGCTTGCAACAAAAAATATTCGTAATCCGAAAGGAACTCTTGTATCCAGGCCACTATCTAGTCTGGAACAGCGCAACTTGCTTATATTGAAATAAAGATTCCATGTTCGACACTATCATAAACTTTTGCAATACATAAAGGTACTAATGCCAGGACATCTGATAGTCCTTACGAGTCGAATGTGGCTGTCTAAATCAGCGTGAGCTGACCATATGGAATATTGATGTCCAAGTATTTTTTTCTAGCACAGTATACCCTGCGATAAAGTAAATTAATTGAGAAGGACGTGGTTTGCTTTTTCAATTATTTTGATTACATTTCCCCTGCATTCTCAAGTTCCTCTTCGTTTGGCATAGTACTAGCACATGTCTGTGAATGGGGTGGCCAGCTGATCTAGCGACACAGCAACAGCGATAACGTCGAGAATTTGTCCGGGGTGACAGCAGCCGTTCTACCTCTTAGTTTGCACTCTGGGCCGGTATGGTTAAGCAACGGATCATTTTTTTTCGTTAGTTTCGTTGCTTACTGTGTTCGCTTCTTTTTTTTCATTTTAGGTTGAAGCAACGCCTTTTACTTTGGCACATTTGAGACCGCACTAATGTCCAGGAATTCCCTTGGACATGGGCGTTCGCCTTGGTCAACCCCTCTTCAAAATGGACTACCTCTAGGCCTCTCTCTCCGCAGGTGCGTGAGCAACACTCCCGTCGCGCTGCAGGGTGCCCTTGGGTGGAGACTTTGCCAGCTTGAACAACCCTAAGGCTGTCCAGGAGCAACTACGTGCGGTGGCTCCCGACTACCAGAGTATCACTGGTATCCGGCAGTTTGGTCGAGGCGAGACAGTGTGCAGGTCGCCAGACCAAACGTGTGTAGCGGACCTGCCCAAGTGTTCCTCGTTTGCATCCATCCCGGTGAGTGCGTGTATACAACATCTTTCATGCATAAAGAGTATCGTGTGTGGCGTCGACTCGAAACTGAGTTCACTTGAGACCTTGGAGAAGCTCACTGTGGCCGGGTGTGGTAGCTGTTTAATGCTGAAATCACGTTCCGGTTACTAAGGGAGTCCTCATGGAGTCGGTGATTGCGACTTTCGCCGGTGCTTCTTGTCCATCGGAAATTAAAGCGTCGCCTTTAGTGTTCACGGTCGATCCGCTGGCGTCACGTCCCCTAGAATGCCGTAATTTCTGGTGATATAGCTATAGTGCTGGCGATTGTAAATCTGCTTCACGATGCTGCACATGTGGTGAGGGTCACTCTAACAGTGATTGTGTGGCCCAAGGTGAGAAATGTTGCCTTTGTGGTGGATCACACCCCGCAGGCTATTCAAACTGTCCAGCTTGAGTAAAGGTACTAGAAATAATTGCCAGAAGGAGGTGCTTTACTAGAGTTCCGGCCCGTCGGACAGTTTTTTCTAGCCAATGCATATTTTCCTTCAGGTGTTCATGACGCGAACCCTTTGTATACTATAATTACTACTCGTAGAAAGGATATGTTACTAGCGGGGGACATTAACTCCCATAGTAATTAATGTGATTTAAAAACAGGACATCCTACTATTCAGGACAACCTACTATGGTCAGAGGGTCAGCTTGCTTCTGCCCTAGACTTGACTTTACAAGCTCAAGCCTATCTTTGACCGCCTGGTCGACTGTTGATTATGCCACAAATAGCGACAACATGCCGTTTATTTTTTATACGTCCAGTAACCTCCTCAGTATCTAATATGCGTACTTTTATATATTACAGTAAATTTTAAAATTTTTTGCGATCCTCATTGGCTTTCCTGACTGATGCAAGTCTCAAATCGAAAACATTCAGCATTCGTTCTGTTTTAACCCCCCCATTAGAGCCCAAGAAAAATCTACCAGCTACATTTTTTTTTTCGTGTCAGATGATCTTTTCACACTGCAAACACATTGTGAAAGTTTTGTGAGAGCGCTTTGTTCTTTGAAACGCTACGACAGTGTACTTTAGGAAGTGCGCTGGGCCTTTATGGGAGCAAAACCTGATGTAGTTCACGAAATAGATGTATGCTATATCCTGGAGCTTCCAAAAACAAAAAAGGCTCTGCAGCGCAGCCTTCTGGTGGTAGTAAAATTAGCATCTTAGTGGGAAAATATTGTTTGTTTTGGAGGTGGTTTTACTTATCAAGTGTGTAGAGAGAGAGAGAGAGAGAGAAAACTTTATTTGGTCCATTAAGGGTTTAGCGTTCGGTCTTCGTCTTCATCGCTGCAGACGTTTGACCTTCTTAGCAGGGCTGGGCCCCTAGTCCAGGGCTCCACTGAGCCGCGCTGCTTCGCTTGCGTGCTGCACCATTGCCCTTTGGGCGGCGAGCTCGCAGCTGGTGAGCCGGCTCTCCCACTGCTCCGCACTCGGGGTTTTGTGTTGGTGGAATGTGTAGTTACGTTTACACTCCCAGGTTATATGGTAAAGCGTGGGGGTTGCCCCGCACCACGGGCAAGTGTTCCTAAATTGTGTAGGATACATCTTGCTTAGTATATATAAGTTAGAGAAGGTTCCCGTTTGCAGCCTCCGCCAACTAGCTGCTTCTTGCTGTGTTAAGGCTTTGTGTGCCGGGGAGTATCTAATTCTCTTGCCTCTGTGGTAGTTCAGTAACTCTGAATAGCCGATCTCCACGGTGAAGTGCTGTCCCAGGGCGTGTGGCCGCTCGACTCGGTACGTGATCTCGCGAGCCAAGCTGTCTGCCCTTTCATTTCCTTCTATCCCCGTGTGTGCCGGAATCCAGATTAGTTTGTGGGTTGCGGTGTGTCTGAGGTGTTCTGCCTTGCGGAGGATAGCTAACGCAGCCCTGCAGATTCTACCCTTTGTGTAGTTCCTGCATGTCTGTTTTGAATCCGTTAAAATGACCATTGATGTGTCTTTTCAATAGCCCTCAGCCGCTGCCAGCGCAACAGCGACCTCCTTCGCTTCCACTATCCTGGAGCTACGTGTAGTTGCGCAGCTGATTAGCTTGCCTGCGTTGTCAACCACTACCGAAGCTGCCTTAATGTAATTTGTATGTCTATTGCATGGATACAGTGATGCACCCGTGAAAACCGTGTTTTCTAGTTTGGCTGAATGCCTTTCCACATAATCTGCCCGCGCCTGCCTTCTGGCCGCGTGGAGATTTGGATCCATGTTTTTCGGAATGGGATTGACCTGCAGGGTCTTACGGATCTCGTCGGGTATATCGGCGGATCGATCGAGATGCCTCCTTGGGTCGCGATCTAACCTTGTCAGGATCGCTCTTCCCGTAGCCGTGTCTCTGAGTCGGTGAAACTGTGCTCCAAGCTGTGCTTCTGCAGTTCGGCGAAGGTGTTGCTAATCCCTAGCTGTAGCAGCTTGTCGTTCGGTGTGTTTCTTGGAAGGTAGAGTGCCGTCTTGTAGGCCTTCCGCAGGATTGTCTCTGCTTGTTCAGTTTCGCTCTTGATCTTCATCAAGTAATAAATACGGGCTTTGCTGTTGCTTTCACAGGCGCGCGCAAAGCAAATATATTACTGACGCAGATCTAGATGCGATGATTGTCGATGTATACAGGCATTCAAGACTAAAGCAATTAACATTACGTTCAGTGGTAATTGAAACATTCAAGAGACTGGTGAAATCTCCTCCAATGACAGTCGGTTCTTGCATTACAATCCTGTTGTACGATTTCTAGGTGTCATTTTTGTCAGAATTTTCCGTCGTTTCAAGATGCGATGTCTACGCCTGGTTCACCAATCTAGGTTGCCATATTTTTATTGCATAACCCACCTCGAATGGCATAGGAATATACATAGTGTTGTTTTGTGTTCCCTCCCACTCATTTTCCAATTTGTAATAAATTATGGATGAATCATCTTTTTGAATAATCCTCATATGTTATCGAAATGGTTTCTATTTATCTAAATTTACTGTAACACTGCTCGCTACCTTATTGTCTGAGAAGACAAGAGCATAGTAATCTTTGTCGGCAGCAAGAAAGGAACCAGGAGGAATAATAGCAATGTTGGTGTAATTCTAAACACATTTCTTTCCTGCAACTGTCTATGAAGTTCTTGTAACCAGCCAAAACAAAATTATTTTCACGAAATACAGGTAAATAAACCATCGCGCGTGCTTCGAGATCAGGTACACCCCTCTAGCATACACGTAGGCCCAGCGTAAAAGTCCACCTGGATTCATTTTCTTGCGAAAGTATACATATGTATCTTAATTGTATGGAATGTCATGAGTTCATCGTTTACACACTTCTTTCCTAAACTTTTCCCAATAACTTCAGCTTCAAGAAGCGTATGCTATGCTATGCTGTGCCATGCTATGCAGTCGTTGCGCAACTCTAGCCTTGGTGCTAATGGGACTATCTTGTGCAAGCTGTGTACTCAGGGAATTGGTTTTATTTTCACTTTCCTTTTTTGAAGTAGGGGGGGTGGGGGTGGTATAGTCTCGCAGCAACTTTACGTTATGCTGTGTTTGACGTACGAATTTCCCTTCTCAGCTGAAAATTAATGTCAGGCTTTAAACACCGGACGAAGCAGCACATTGTTAATTTACTTAACTTCGACATCAGCTCTTGTACTTAGAGAGAAAAAAAAGGAAACGATAATAGGAACGCGACAAATATTTTCCCACAGCAAACATTTTGGAAGTATGAGCAGTCATTCTCTGCGTAAGTGACTATTAATGCCGAAAATAAACCCTGCCAATATACACGACCGGAAACGATAATTCTCATTACAATACAAACGAACGCCTTCCCGCATTCTGAATGTATTTCGTCCGAAAGGCTGTCGACACGAGCTGCTGCGAAACACCACAAGTCTTAATGAGAAGGCAAAAAAAAAAAATGTAGCACAACGTTATCTTCCTGACAGCACGAAGTGTACCGAAGATAGCGTTCATACAGGAATTTTAGATTTGTCACAAGTATACAAAACTTGACCCATTTCGCTCAAAAGCCAAGTCGTCGTAGTCGTCAGTGCCATTCGGTCACAGCAGCATGCACCTCTGCATCGGGTTCATGGGCGACTGGGGCGGGCAGCCGAACACGTCGGCGAACTCTTTGACGTGCTTAAAGGCGGCGTCGCACTGCGCATGCGCGAAGCCGCCGGAGCGTGAGGTGCCGCCGCTGCAGCGCGTGAAACACGCGGCCACGAAGAACAGCTGGTCTCGCGAGAGGAACTCCAGGCCCTTGGCAGGATTGTCGTCGGACGCGCCGCTGCTCGACCGGTAAGCGTCCAGGCTCGTCTTCAGGGAGATGGGATCCAGGTATCGAGCCCAGCTGCTTTTATCGCGCTGTATACAGAAGCAGGATTGGCTGTGAAGAGACGCATTTGTACGACAAGTCTTCCGGTGACATGTGAAGAAGAAAATGACAAACATTACGCATATTCAACTCAAAACTTGCGTGATGCGACGTTTTCGTGAAGCGGTCACATAAACTCTGCGAAACAAAATGCGATGCATGCAGTTGTGTCATTTCCTTCTCATGCAACGTGAAACCTCACACAATATCTAGGTTTACGCACCGCACAGGTAGCAACTTTATTATTGTAATAAACATGCACTAAACGTTTCACGAGCTATGGTGAAATGGCAACGCCGAATCAGGCGAAAGCATAGCTTAAGACGTCGACGCTGCAATGTCACGTGGACGAGGGCCGTTCATTATGTTTGTCACGGCAAGAACAGTGGTGAGAAGCTTATGGCACAGATGAGGATACGAAACATGTGTAAGTACTTCTGCGGCTATCCAGTGGCACAAGAATGAAGAGGAAATATGGCGACGTTTAACTTCGTGAACACGGGTTATGCGCAAGCATATGGGTGCTTTTCCGGAGTTTATAAACTATGCCATCTTGCCTGGCACACCCGCGTTGTCGCAAGCTACCTAGCATGTTCTTCTCGAGTCTCCTGGACACGCTTAGCCCACGCCTTTTGTCGGTCTCATTCAGCTAGTGCCTAGCGCTTGCTGACAACTTCGGTGTCGGTCGATTCGCGCTCGGCCTGCCGCCGCTTGCGTTGCTGTTCCGTCCTTCTTGCTAGACACTCAGCCTCTCGACCGCCAGATCAACCCGGTACATTCCGTAGCACCCAGTACAGAGTCCGTAGCAACCACGGTGGTAATAATTGCCAGAGGCGGTGAACCCAACGCGCCTCTGCCGAACCTCCTCTTCCACGACGTTCTGCCTAAAAGACATGTTTTTTGCCGCAATTGAACACTCACAAAAGGAAGACACAAAGACAACACAGGCGGCACTTCCAACTGATTTATTTTGGGCTATGACCCAATATATATACATACACGCATGCGCTGGCTGTTCACAGATCTACGTTACCCAGCGGTCAAACAATCTTGTTTCTGATTTATAGAGCACGATAGATGTATCACTAATTCAATTTGTTCCTTTCTTTTTTATATAGTAGGCTTCCATCAGCGTCCAGTCTGTCCTATATAGGACAGACTGGACGCTGCATCCTCCCCCTTCACCGCACGCTCCTCCCTTTCTTCCTCCGTGCGCGTTCCTCCTCTCCACATTCAGGTGCCCTCCTCCTTCGGCGCTCACTTCCCTCTCCCAGTTCGGCGGCCTCCGGCTTAAAGGGACACTAAAGCGAAACAATAAATCAGTTTAGACTAATGAAGCATTGTTTGAGAACCCTGCAGGTAGTCATTTCAAAAATGTTGTTTGATTATTAGATGAGAAAATGAAGGTCCAAGTATCAGTATTTGAATTTCGCGCCGAAACCATAGCGCCGGTACGTCAGCGTGACGTCAGGGATTCCAAAGTATGTTTTCGCATTTGGGCCGCGTTGGCTGAATAAAGGTTCCCGAAACTTGCCATGTTTAATATTTCGTTCCTTTAGAACACAATGTAGTCAATTTGTACCGCTATATATAATTAGTAGGCCCTAGAAGATGCCATCAAAATCCATGACGTCACAGCCCCCAGGTGCGGGAACTTAAGTAGGCATCGCCACCCGCATTTCGTTGTTGCGCTTTTTATGGCTTACCAAACGTCTTATCGTTGTAAGAGTGGTGTTTTTGGTGTTGTAGAATGGCAATTTACTGATGCAGAAGAAATCATTTTTCACTTTAGTGTCCCTTTAATCACGCCAATCGCACAGACAGCATGTCCGCTTGCGCGTAAAAGAAAATCTCCTACCTTAGCTTTTCGCCCGGCTCTAAACGCATTTACATCGACAACACGTAAGTTTCGTAGTGGACACCGCCATCGTCCCAAAGCCTCTTTTGCAATGATGGTCTCCGAGACGTCGGAGCGCTAGGAAAACAGCACGCGCCGCCCCTTTTCTGAGGCCATGTTGCGACATGCGCAACGTCGTCCGTGTGCGCTGTCTTAGCAGTAGCACAACCAAGTGCGTTTACATACCCTGAGCCCCGAGCCCAGCCTGTTTTCTTTACTCCTTCCGCATTCTTTTATACGACCGGCGGTTTTCGTACCATATCTATGGCTGCGCAAAATCTAAATCTCTCTATTGCCTGCCGCGATATCTGAAATACTCTGAAATACATGCATTGACCGGAGTTGCGATTATTCCGGTACCATTCCACCATATTAAACACCCGGGATGGAACGGAAACGGGGTCGCGGCATCAGTCGGGAAGATGCAATGGGAATGGAATGAAAGCCCGGGATTCTGGGGTGAAGTTGGAATGGAATGGGCACATATTCATGGAGCACTAAATGTGATTTTAAGCGAGACTTCAAAGAGGGTGAATTTGCGGATTATAATAAAGTAGACTAGGTCAATTTTATTAAATTTCTCAATACTTACTCAAAACCGTACCTTCCGGTATCTACCAATAGGTGACTACCTCAGTCACGATAAAGATAAGCGATACAGTATTCTGCATTTCCGAAGACCCAGAAGCCTTTCTGCGTTGCAATGTTGAAGTGATATTAAAGACAGCATCTTTTAGTTGTGGAGAATTATTGTAGTAAGAGCAAGCGATTCGACACTGTATAGGACTGAGAGGGCGAGATAACAGGTGGTCAGAGAGGTGTGCTAGAAAATATGGTGGCCGTTAAAATGCTAGTGAAGTTTAAACAAATAGCGTCTTTAAGAAAAATATGTGAATGTGTTTCGCTTTTATTTTAGCCATATAAGCGACAGAATAATCTGGCTGGAGGCACGACACGCACACCGATGCAATATTATTTTGTACTTTGCTTTACTAGAATAAATACTGTTGCATAAGTAGTGCTGATTTTTGGATATGGCGGATGGATTTTATTTGGAAGGCAAACCTTGCTTGTATCGCCGCGTGCGATGTTGTCATGAACCGCCAAGCGTGTGAGCAGCTCATTTGACGCTCACTTCAGCGGTCACGAGTGGGTAGCTGTAGGCTAATAGTATTTGCCAGATCGCTGCACCTTGTTGTCTAAAATTATTTGGCTAAAGAAAACACTAGGCTTAATCCTAAATATAAGAAAAACTGTGTAAACACCACGAAACGAAAGTGCTTATGAAGGCGTCAGTCACTATAGAGCTTTCTTTTATTTTTTGTTATTAATTTGAAGAAGTGACTGTGCCTTTGCTTTTTTCTTTTTCTTTTTATTCACTTGTTCTCAGGTGGGAGGAACTTCGAAAAAAAAAAAGGCACCAACCACATGAGAAGCTGCTGGTCCATTTTCCCGAAACTGGCATGTTTTGTATAGATATGCGTGTATTATGGTCGCAACAACTGAACGCATTTTGTAATAACGCCACTTATTCGAGACTTCAACCTGCGCACCGAGCACACGTATCTACTGTCAATAAGAGTAGATATTTGAGATTACAGGCAACAACGCACTGCGAAGGCAAAATGCACTGAGCGCGTTTGCTTCTTTTGCGACGAAATAGGACGGATCATTATTTGAAACGTTGTTAAGACACTCAAAGTATGCTTTTCACTTACTACACACGCAAAGGCTCAAGTGTTAAGGAATTATAGAGAAATTGTTTCACACTTATTAAACTTGGAGGAACGGAATTTATTTACTATAAGCCACTGCAGGAGTGGGAATGATCCAACTTAAAGAATGCCGAGGAGTTAGAAGGAGTGGAATTATGGGAATCTCAACTCTCCGGAATGGAGTGGATGGAATGAAAAGCCCCACTTCGCAACTCTGGCGCTGACGTTCATCCCTCGGAACGGCGGTGAGTGACGAACAATCCCGCACGAATTGCGAACGATGCGTGTAACTTCCATGGCTTGCGGGTTCGGTTGCAATGCATGTTTACATTGGGGCGTGGCATCCATCCCCACATACGGCAGTGGATAAACTATTGCAGCAATGGTTCTTGTGCGACTAGAAATGCCCGAAAACGTTGCCCGCGTCTATTCACGATCCCCTGAAAAATGTAGATTATTCATTGCGTGTACGTTAGTAGGTACACCCCTGAGCAAAAGTATACGGACCAGGGATTGCGCGATAAAGCCGATTTTTTTTCCTCTGCCTGTGAACGCAATTTTGACATTGAGGACTGCAGTCCAGACTTGGCATTGCGAAATTTCCAATGTACTCGTCAATTTCAGTTTATGCATGTTAAATGCAAAGAAATTTAGTTTTTTTCGGAGACCCTGTGGTCCGTGTACTATTGCTCACGTGTGTGCGTGAGACATGTTACGGTCAACGCGCGGACAAATTATGAAGTGTGCGGCCTCATTAAGAGCTAAGCTGTAATTGCTGAACGATTGTTCGATGCCTGTTTAACATCGTTACGTGAAACACGTACCGGTTCTCCCGTTACTCAGGAAGAACGGAAGGGAAAATGCGAGGAATTGTTCACTTCGAGAGAATTGAGGCCACGTTATTACGGATAACGAGTAATGAAAGCTTGAAGTGTGTATAGGGTAAATACGAACTTTCGAAATTTCCGAATACTCGATTTCTTCCTCTATTCGTGCGTTATATGCGGGGCGTGAAGTAGGTTTATATTTTGCTAAAGTAGGAAACGTGTTCTGGGTAACGTACGATGAAAGGTTTGCTTGCGTAACTTACAGCTTTGTAAAGATTACCTGTTCAAGCGTTCCACAGCCAACAAGCGTATTTTAAGACCCACGAAGGAATTTTTCCAGATGTTCTCAAATAACTCAACGTGAACAGGGAGTGTATTATGCGTGATGGGCGGGCAAAGCTTCCAGCGCGTCAGGTGATTACGGGATTTGTAGAAAATGTTAACAATTTCTACAAAGCGCCATACGGCCGTTCCCAGATTCCTAGAAGAACTGTACGGTGCATTGAGCTCACGTTCGGCGGAAATATGCTATAGGTGATGAGTCAAGCAGGCTTAACGTTTCAGACCCAACTACAATTGTTGCAAATGATTTCTGAACTTCCATTTACTGCGTGCAACGGGCGGCGTCTCGGGCGGCATCTTCAGCAAGCCGAAGACGCCACCCGAGTCCACGGACTTCGAGCCGCTACCTGAGGCCACCACAATCAAAGATGCCGGACCATTCTTTTCAGTAAAGTTTTCCTCCTTCTTCTTCTTCTTCTCATGGAATCAGATTCTGATTCTACAAGGTCGCACAGATGCGCTGTTTTCCTTTTTTTTTTCGCCTCTATCTGCCGTCTCTCCGTTCGTATATACTATGCAGAGAGCAGCGGCGCGTGCAAGGTATGCAAATGTTACGATCACCGATTCGAGCGGTTTACACTCGTGGCAGCTGTTAGGTAACCCTCGCTGAAAGTTCATTCCGCACTCACCAAAGACGGAGAGCTGCCCTGCATGCACTTCAGGTACGTGTTGACTGCGGGGTCTATTTTGGACTTGGAGTAAGCGTCGAGGAACAACTCGCCGAGCCCCTGCGCAACAAGGCTACCCACTCCGGCGTAGTTGAAGGCGGCCGAGGCCTTCGCGTCGAAGTATGGAAAGCTGAACGCGTACGGCAACAGGGACAGGTCCGGTCCCTGCGGTACGCTGCCGTTTTGGAGCACGTATAGCCGGAGCTTCTCAATGGCACTCGACAGCCGACTGAGTGTAGGGTCGGACAGAGCATCCCGCGGAAGCAGACGCCAGTTGCCCACCAGCGACTTGCCCATGTCTGGCTGGGGTCCGCCTTTAGAGACAACGACGTCAAGGAACACAGTGTAAACACCCCGTCGATGCGAAACCGCGAATATTTTGCACCGCGCTAATCGCTCGAAAGCTCGTCATGTCAGACAATGCCTGACAGAGTGCCAAAATTTACAGTTGTTTCCTTCCAGTGTATCCAGTTAAATACGTGTACCAGAATACCGCAGGCACTTTCCTCATCAATTACCAATTTCCGAAACACTTCCTGATGATATATATATATATATATATATATATATATATATATATATATATATATATATATATATATATAATCACAGCCATAAGACGGCAACACATAACCAAGCCAAGGAAAGCATCCCACCCCACCCACTGTCTGCGAAATCAAAACTTAAGATGCGGGTGGGTTTTATTATTTTATTACAGAATACTGCAGGCCAACATGTGGCCCAGGCAGGAGTGTATTTGTTTACACAGTATTGATGCGAAATACAAACATCCTAAGGAGAAGGAAAAAATAATAATAAACAGAAAAAAACGTTGTCACAATAAAAACATCAATGTACAGTGCAAGGAAGTGCGTAAAGTAGAAATGAGAATTTTTGTGGAAAAAGTAAGAGGGAAGAAAGATTTGCAACAAGCAATGCAGACTTATCAAGCTTAACGCAGCGAGGATAGACAACATCCTTCTTGACGCGCAGGATAACATGCACTAAAGCAAGCATACGCAACTACTTTTACAACAAATGCAGTTTTTCCGTGGCATATGGTACGTTTTTGGACAGAAATACATCGGCTGCCAGGGAGTTGCATTCGTTGATTGCTATTGAAAAAAAAAAAAGGAAAACTCGAGGCAGTTAGTGCCCGCAAAAATATGGGTTATCTTGCCGGAATTATGATTCCTGGTAGGTCTGGCTGATAGGGAATGGAGATAGGATGAATGATCAAGTTGTAACATTTCCAGAGGCGGGAAAGCAATTTTAGACGTGCTACCTTTCTTCGGGATTCCAGGATGGCAATGGTATTTTCGTTCATCAAATGAGATGGGCAGTCACAACGTGCAGAGCAATTAAATATGAAGCGGGCGGCAAGTCTGTTTGTTTTCCCGTCTGTTAATGTTTATTTTCGTGAAAGGGTCCCAGACGACGCAAGCATATTCTAATCTCGACCTTACCAGTGTGTTGAACGTTGAGTTTCACGGGTGGAGGTGAGAGTTTCAGCGTGTTCCTTAGCAGACCGAATTTACGCCGAGCAGACGCACAAGCATTATTGATGCGTTGTGACCAGTTCAAGCGATTGTTGATTGTTACATCTAAATATTCAAAAGAGTCGGTTTCAGTGACTGCTGATTGGTTAATAGTGTATTGATATGGCAGAATATGTTTTATTGTTGTTTATGCGCAAAAAAACTGTTTTTCTTCATTAGGTTTCATGTCCCAGGTATCGCACTGTTCAGAAATCGCAGTAAGTCTCTTGTTCGGGATTACTTCGTCATTAGTATGGTGAATCACCTTGTAATGTATAAGCAGCCACCCGCGAACAATTTAATATTTACGCTATCGTCAGTGCATGCGGTTATATCATTAATGTCTACTAGGAAAAGCAGCGGTCCAATGCATAACAAAAGAAATTTATCGGATTGTGTGCATTTCTTACTTTTCCTTACGTTAACTTCATGTTCAAAGAACTAATAAGGCTTCAAAAACATTTACAGCGTGTTTCCACCTGTGTTAAACAAACTCTCAGAACGGAGACGCACTACGTTTAAAACATGTTTTACACTAGCCTGGCGTTTCTTGTGGGTTAAATGAATAGCAAATTGCCGGTGTAGTTTTGGCAAAAGATCGGAGTCCGAAGGTGAGGGAAACATAAGTTATCGGGAATCAATGCACGAAAGTCACCGTGCGCGAAGGACGCGGTGACGAAAGCGCTTCCGGAAGTGTTTTGAAGATTGGTCATTGATGCAGAAAATGGGCCTGCGGTATTCTGGCATAAGTATCTACAATGGAAGGTAACAATTACAGATTTTGGCACTCTGTTAGACATTGTTTTACCCAGAATAAGTGCTTGAATAGTACGAGTTGGCAAAGGGAAACCAAGGGCACACATTCGAAACCACAGATTCTCGTGTTTACGGTATCTGACGTCCTCTGTCATTTCATAAACATAGAGAAAGACAGAATTGGCGTTTTTAAACCAGTTACAATAGAACATGGCCTTTACAAAGTAAAATCTTTTCGTGCGATTCACCAGCCGCTCAATGTGAAGGTCTGCAGCTACAGTCATGGTGCTTCATAACAACCTAGAAATTTTAATTATGTGTCAGATGGACAAGATCAGACAAAAACAAGAATCAGGAGGAGACATGCTACTAATTTGGTGACTTTTATTTGTTTTATTTGTATTTTTTGTGAGCGCTAGAGGTATTTCAATTCTGTGTCGCAGATTTTCTCTGAACCCAAATTTTCGCGTTTCTTTCGTGCCCCAACAGACATAACTATATTTCTAATAAAAAATTCAATTATACTTTGCATAACTATTTATTACGTAGTTGGTTTGGCAATGAGCCTCATAAAACCGTACGACAGTTTCTGACATGGCTTTTGATATGATATGGCGGGGTCGTGCAGGCGTTACCAAAGCGATTGCGCAGGCGTTGGCACCAAACTTGTAATAATTCACACTCGTCCAGACTGATTGACCGAGTTACTTTGATGTTACGAACCAAGAATGGGGCTCCGAGTCAGCAGTTGCCAGCACACAGGATTCTCCGACGTGCACCTAAATCTAGCTGCAAGGGGGGTCTTACATTCTGCAACTCCCGAGATGTGGCCGCCAGGCGTGTGAATCAAATCCGCGACCACGAACTTGGCAGCAGAATGGCTAAGCCAATGGGCCTCCGCGGCCGTTCAAGTTAAATATATTACCGCGTAGAATGCATAATGCCATTGCGATTGCATAGCTGTATTAAAGTGGAAAGTTGGCCGAGTTGATATACATTCGTAATGGTAACAGCGCGAGCAAGATGGCGACGGAGTGAAAGGACGAGCGCTCGTCCTGTGCCCTTTCACTCCGTGAAAGGGCACAGGAGCCCGTCCTGAGCCCTTTCACGTCCTGAGCCCTTTCGTCCTGAGCCGTCCTGAGCCCTTTCACGTCCTGAGCCGTCCTGAACCGTCCTGAGCCCTTTCACGTCCTGTGCCCTTTCACTCCGTGAAAGGGCACAGGACGTGAAAGGGCTCAGGTCGCCGTCTTGTTCGCGCTGTTACCATTACGGATGCACAGCTGAGCTGCAGTATTCCGAGATCAGGGGAAACGGTGACGCACTCGTTTGCCGGGTCCCGGCGCGGGCGTTGGCGCTGCCCTCTTCGTGCAGGTACTTGAGCGCTGTTCGCGTGGAGTACCAGTCGCCGACGATGGTGACGTTGCCGTCGTATCGACTCCAACTGCGAACGCGGCGTTCCAGGGCTCGGCGAACGTCCGCGACGACCGTCTCGGCCACGTGACCCGACTCCTCTGGCAGGAATTCGTTCCGGTACCTGAACGGCAGCTTCGTTTTTGTGAGCGTGCTCAGATTCTGGACGCAGGACAGATATACGGCTTCCATCACCGCTGCATCGTCTCCAAACGGGTGGAGCAAAGCTAATGTAAAATAATTTTAGATGCCTAACAAACACTAATCTTGTTTTAATCTTGACTGATGTTCTTGGCTAGACGCCGACGGCAAAGAAAACCTGCTTCCTGAAGACACGTTCCAAATCTGACGGCATTCTGCGTTGTTACCTGGCGAGAGCATGACACGGGTACGCAGCGTTGAAGTACGCGGTGGGAGTAGGTTGACACGTTCGCTGTTAATAATTGTTACTTAGGGTAGCAATAATTGCAATAGACTGTAACAAACTTTCAATGTGACAATGGTAATATCAAAGCACAAAATGTAGAAAACAAGATCCTTCTTGTGCATTTTTTTTCTATGTAAGTTAATCGGCTATTGAAACCCGACGGTTTAAAGAATTGTGTCACGAACATGGCGCCTGGCAGCGAATGATGTCACTGAGGTTCGTGTTTGAGTATGCAAAAAAAAAGGAAATAAAAATCCTTTCGACGGCACGTCCGACCGCGTTGCTGATTGTAATGAATTCAAACGAGTAGATAAAATTTATTCATATTAAGATACCAAGTATGCTTTGAATTATGCAGCAATATTTCAATTTCACCATTTCAAAGATCTGGCACCTTGTTAGATATGAAAGATCAAATAAATGAGATGGGAAAATCCGCATGCTCGAGAAACTTGGTGGCAGGCAGAGCGACTACCTTGGCATGCGATGGTGCAGCGTTCGATACCCATACCAGAGTAAACTTTCGTTCAGAGGCGAAAGCTTTAGAAAAACCGTACAGGTTTCCTTTGCCGAAACTTTTCACGTGTACCTTAAACCATGTTTCATGAGTTGGTATAAAACTACGCGCGACAATGCGGCCCATGCGAATTTGTTTCGTTTATAGAACGTTACGTGAAAAATAAGCATCTGCAAACACTACTTATAACTAAATACATTTCAAATAGATTGGTGTTTCACATAGCCATCTATGACCGTACTTTAGGGCAACATATGTCCACGTGTAAAATTGTGCACCACCACCACAGCTAAAAATTTGTTAATTATTGACGTAAGCTCACAGCGAAAGTATTTGGGGTCGCTAAAGAACACACCAAGCAATGTTGGATACGCGCAGCGCATACATGATGTTTTTAAACGCTTGCCACAAGTTAGCTGAGACACCCGGTACTTCTATGAGCCACGCAAATTATCTTACGCGTAAATTGCCTCGTCGCCAACGAAGAGGAGCGTCTTGCTGAAGCAGTACGCGCCATGGCCGGCGCTTGCTTTTGACGGGCTGCCGTAGAAGTTGGCCTGCAACATCTGGTTCGAGAACAGCGCCGCCACCTGGACGGTGCCCCAGGAAATGAACATGTGCATGTTCTCCTCACGGTACTGCTCCCACTTCACGAGGAAATTGTTTACGAAAGTGGGATTATTGGTCACGAACACGATATCGTCATTTTTGCGCATCTTGACGCCGTAGTCACGCAAAGCGTCGATCCAAACCGCACGATAGCCCTTGGCCGTCCTGTACATAAACAAGTCACTGGTTGTCGCTTCGTTTCTTGTGCTCTCGTAGCTATCTAAAAGGCCCACAATGTCAAGTTCCGCGATGTGGGTATCCTCAAATGACACGATGTCTTCATCCGTAACGATGTCTCCTTCGCTCTTGAAGTTATATCTCAGAACGTCGAAGTATCGTTTCCGAGCGCCAGGCGAAGGCTGGTGCTCCGCGAGCTTGGAACTTAGGCTATAGAACCATGGCGGTATTCGTAGGTAAATTTGCGTGTCCCTCTTGCGCGGCACAACCTCGAGGTCGAGGAGGCTGGCCCAGCGCAGTCTCACGGACGTGTAAAGGAGCGTCTTCACGACAGCCGGACTGCGTGCCCTGTGCGGCCAGACGATGCCCGCCTGTCGCAGCAGCGCCTTCACCTTCTGCAGCTCGTCGCACTCGCCCCTGCTGACGCACGCGCAGCTCAGGTAGAAGGCGGTCGCGCGCTGCATCGCGTTCTGACCGTTGGCCGGCACCGCGCTGTCCTCCGCCAAACGATACACCCGGCCGAGTGCTGCGAGAATGGTGTCCTCGCTGACGTTCAGGTCGTGGCCGCTGCGCCAGCCGTCGCAGACGTAGCGGCTGAAGCTTTCGCACGGCTTCACCGACGAGTTGATGGAGGCGAGCAGCAGCCTGGAGTAGGCCTCGCACGCCGGCGTATCGCAGGCGGCGTGGGTCCTACCGGAGCTCTGCCGAATCAAGAAGTAGAACAGCAGTGCCGCAAAGGCGAGCAAGATGAAGGCGAACACGGCGTAGGCCATCGGCTGCAAGCCACCCTCGGGCGTGTACAGGCACTGAAACAAATGGGAAACTCCGAAATGAGACGCACATGAGCTTGCGGCCGGGCGTTGTGGAAGCTTGAACAGTTTGGCTCTGGCGCCGTGCATACCCTTAAATTACGAAGAATACCCGTCCAACGAAAGCAGTCGTTTCTAAACTGCAGTTGCCAAGCCACGTGATAGCGGGTGCCTTCGTTAGCCTTCGTTATCTTCTCTTCGCAGTCCTTCACAATCGACAGTTAAATCATTGAACAAAAGTGCACTTGATTGCTATTTGATTGGCGGTACTTTTCACATGGTACGAGGTCGCCATGTGTTCCAAGGCTGCATTCACTCACTACACGCATTTCCGTCTGTCAGGCTTAACGCAACAATAACACGTGGGATACGATGGCGACGAAACGCCTTACACGTAACGAAAGTGGCCGTACGTCGAGTCGCATCGGTCACAGTTAGAACTCCAAATCTCCTTCGCCTCCGAACCTTCGCGCCGAATAATGAGTCGTTGCTCGAGTGCACCGCATAGGGCTGATAGTGGAGCGGTGCAGGCGGACTAACATAGCTCACCATGAGTGGATTCTCCCAAGGCCTGCCCGTGTCATGGGGATCTATCACCGCCACTCTCACGGGTGGTTCCGGGATCTCTGGGCCTTGTGTGCCTGGAGCTGGCTCGGCTGCGCTCTCAGGTGTCGTGTGCTGCTCGGGTAGAACCTGCTGGCCAGCGACTAGAGTCGCGGGAGTGTGCGGTACCGGAGTCGGTACCGCACTCCGTGTACGACTGCGACTTGTTGGTAGCGATCTTTTGCCCTCGCCTTCGCGACCAACGGTAACCATGTTCTGGTTGGCCGGAACTGCGTCTCTCTGCCCTGACCCGACCGGAGATTCCGTTCCACTTTTCGGTCTACGAGGTGTCGGTGCTCTGGAAAGCCGGTCTTGCGGGGTCACTGGCGTGGCCTCCTGGTCGTAGCAAAAAAAAATCGCCGTACACTGTCGTCAACGCTGGAGGAAAACTTTCTCAACCCGTTTGTCACACGACCACCTTAAGAAGGCAACCCAGTGCTCACGTACTCTGTGTGTGCTCACTCCACACATTAAATACAATTTAGCGCGCCTTGCATTCCCGAGTGCTTGACTAACTCATCAGTGCCGTTGCGCTGATTCCGTGTATAAATCAGAATTCTCAAGATTTCAAATGCGCCTAGTGAATCGTCACTAAATATTCCCGCCGTCTTGTTTCATAAGACACCCTTGTTTCTTTTCATTTCTAAGTACGCTACTACATATGATCCCTGCTTCGCTAGAAACACGAAAGCCAGCACCGTATGCGTGTTTTCTTCAGGTCTTCTAGGCTGTCCTCTATTTAATGTGACTTACCACCTCGCCCTAGGTTCGAGCCTTGTCCCTCCCACAAGGCTGCGTCTCTTTCGTTATCCATTTGGCTTTTGCTCACCACAATCGTAACGTACCGGTTGACGCCTGGTATTTATTTATTTATTTATTATTTATTTCAAATTGCCAAGTGTAGCGGTGTAAACGTGAGTGCACGGAGCACGCTCTTTTTTCGAACGTACAATTCTAGCGAAGAGCGAAATCCCGGAAAAATAGGCAGTAAGATCATCTAGGCGCGCGTGTAAATCGTTAATGGCTTTTGTCGATCGTTTTTCACCGGCCAATCACTGTTATAATGTAATCGCCCAGCGAAGGACGCGCGTTAATGTATCGGAACTCCCTCGAATGTTCTCTACGTTTCTATATAGTGAAGAATAGCCCTGTCTCACCAGATCGCATGCGTGACGCGAGTATTGTTGTACATTCTTGAACGCATTTGCGAGCACAGGCGATTACGCTGGAACCTAGGAGCAGCGTTGCCATTTTTTTGTTCGAGTGTGTCACCAAACTTAGACGCAGAAGTCATTAAAGTTTCGCGAGATCTTGCTGTAAAGCCACTGTCGCTTGAACCGTATATAGCGTGCATTTTCAATATTGTAGGAGCTTTGGAACAATTCATTATATGGGCGAACATGACGTAACGCATAAACCTAATCATTTCACTTTCATCTATAGTGTCCGTGTGGATGGTTAGGAATTGATGTCGAACTTAAAAGAAGGGTGTAGCGGAGGACCTTTACTTCACTAATTGAAATGAAATTGTTGGGTTTTGTGTGCCAAACCCGCAATGTTACTATGAGGTACGCCGTAGCGCGGTATTCCGAATTAATTTTGGCCTCCTGGGGTCTTTTAACGCGTACCAAAGGCACGGTACACAGGCTATCTTGCATTTCGCCCCCATCAAAAGGCGGCCATCGCGCCCGGTATTTGACATCGCGCCCTCGACCTTGGCAGCGTAACGGCATTTATAGTCGCTAAGCCACCGGGGCGGTCTTACTATAGTTACAGACATTCGGACGGTTATAAGTGAAACTATGCTTCTGCTACCGCCTTGTAAGGTTTTAAATACCCCCAGCACGGTTTAAGAAAGATATCACAGGTAACCCGGCTTTCCGAGGGCTATGAAGCACTTGTTCTACGTTATGCCCGAAATTTCTATACTTGTCGGCATTCGTTGAAGAACGTCGATAATCCACGACGACACCCGTATCGTTATCTTAACGCGGTGATATTTACGCGACCATTATAAAGGTCAAACACTACGTTACTGCTCCTTTGTCCCCCCGATTATCCTACATTATTGATTTGTACCAAAGCCGTGCGGAGTGGAAGCCGTGCGTGCAGGTTCCCGAGGACCAACCCAGTCGCTCCGATATGTACGCCTTTCTGCAGCTGATCTAAATGCTGCCATAAAATTCACTGCAGTAAATTTCGATAAGTTATACTGCCACGCTTGCGAATGACCTCCAATGGAACGTATTTACTAAAACAATACAGTGCCAACAGCATTTGGGCAATGGGTTTAGTAAAGAGCGCAGTTGAAATCCTTCGGCGCTATTAACCACAGCGTTTGGTCACAAAGCCCACACGCCGTACCGCCTATTTCTTCTACCTATACCTGTAGATATTGAACTTTAATGTATACTTTAGAAAGCCACTTAAGAAGCAACTTTCTGTGCAAGCAAGTCACCAATCGTTCTGCCATGTCGTCAAGAAATGTCGCTGGTCGCTATATATAGAAAACATTTGTCGCTAAACAGACCGAAAACGTCGCTGAATATGGAGACAAAATTGCTAAAATTGCAACACTGTCGTCGTTCTGGTCTGAGTGTTACTTGTTTCGCTCGACATAAGTTCCAACCTCGCCCAATGAAAAGTGAACTTCTTAGGGCGCACATCTGGTCGTGTCTCAGTCACCGTGGCGTAGCTAGGTCGTCTGGCACCCGGGGCCCCCTAAGCTCTTCTGTTACGCTCTCCTCCCCCCCCCCCCCCGTGTGTAGTCGAGGAAGGCGAGGATATCGACAATTTTCGGGTGTCTTCAGACGTATGTGACACCCCCCCCCCCCTACTGGCCCCGTGCACCCGGGGCCCCCGACCCCCTCCCCCCCCCCCCGTTGCTACGCCACTGCTCAGTCATCCCCGTCACGGCAACATGGCAATATAGCTTACACAGAAAATTTCTTCACCGGGTTCTCCTATACAAAACGGGATATCACAGCGTTCGCCAATGATCATAATTGCGGTGACCAAGTGCCCCTAACAAACGCCGGTTCCGTAAAGGTGAAGGGACGGGACGTATGAGAACTGCGTGAATCAGGCCTAAATAAAGAGTCCAGGTAAAGCTACATGTCGAAATGAATTCACCTTGTCTAGTTCGCCAGCTGTTGCCTTGCGAACCGTGCCAGGTTGCTCGGCAGACCCTGAAGAGGCACGTTCTCCTCGCGGCTTTCCCCGTTCCAGGTGTTGCTGCTGGCTCGAGCGTTTCGATAGGTTGGGCGTCGACTTTCCTGACTTCGAGGACGCCCTCCTGGACTCCGGGGTCTTGAGTGAAGCCTTGTCCTTGATTCCCGTTTCGATGGCGTTTGCGCTCTGCGGCTGCTGCTTAGGAGTCTTGTCTGTTGGCTCAGGTTTCATGGCGCTTGACGTCTTACGTGCGTCGATCACAGTGCCGAAGTCAGTTTCGACGAAACCTTGGGTTGCACTAAAGCCGTTGTCGCAGAGCTGTCGACAGCATCAGATAGCTTTGCGGTGAAAACTACGATGGTTTCGATGATGGAGGGCGCTCGAGCCAGAGATTGCTTCTGCTGCACGGATCACGTGATCACGCGCTCACGTTGCGGGCTTGGTCAGAGAATAGTGGCGATGTTGATTATTTGAAAGACAGTGGCGCATGTGAAGCTTTTTGGCGGATGACTCGTTGCGGATGTGTGCAGTATCGTCCTCGTATGAACTAAGGGAGATTGGCGAGGAATCGGGTGGAGTAAAAAAAAAATGCATTTGAGGGATTAAAAACGATGATCCGGTCGATTGTAGTGATAAATGAATGAAAGCAAGTGGGTGAATACGTGTTATTGAAGAATAAGACGGGCCGCATTTTAGTTTGTTTGTACAGAGAGAGAGAGAGAAAGAAACTTAAGGTCATTGAGCCCTGCGATGGTGGATGATCAGCGAAGCTCTAAACATCGTGGTAAGAAAACTTGTAAAGATTTTATTGAATCGCTCATTCTCACTTAGTAACGACAGTCACAACGGCTTTGTGGTCGCTATGATATATACTGATCGGCATGTATTTTGATATACACTGATCGGCAAACGCGTTCTTTGATAATGTCACATCGATGCACGTACGCCGCTGGGTGGTCGGTTGGGGCCAGGTCGGTGTGGAATCACAAGCGATACGTCTGCAACACGAAACGCGTGAACTGCTCCCTTCTTGGTCCCGGCACATCCACACTGAAATCGCCGACGACGTCCACAGGAGTAGTGTCATCGCAACTAACGTACTCAAAGCGAGTAGCCACGAACCTTACGGCGCTGCGTGCCGGTGCATATTTTGCTTGCTTACGGGGGTATTAGCCCCTGATGATGATAGCTTGTGTGCGCACACGCATGCAGCGGATTTCTGTCACGAAGGCTCCCCGCAACCGTCAGCGAAGGCGGTGGCGAAACGCGACACGGTTTCACCAGGATCCCACGAATGAGGCACCGACGACATACCACGAGATAACAAACTACTACAAGCAAAAAAGGCGAATCTACCCACCTCCAAACGCAAGCCTCACGCGAGCGCAAGCCTCAATCCTGCGTCGAATCCAAACTAAGTCGTTCCCCAGCCCACATTGGCTGGCCATAATGACCAACGGGCAATGGAACCCCAATATGTAAAAACTGCACAAATCAAACATTGGCTACCCAAAATCACATTCTTTGGGGGTGCGAGGGCTTACCCCCTCCCAGGTCGCTCCTGCCAGCTCCCTCACAACAGACGTGGGAGGAGCTGCTTAGAACGCCGGATGAAAAACTACAAAAAGCCCTCGTTGCCTGGGCCGAAAGGGTCGCTCCTCGTGAGGGGCCATCCTAGGACTCGGGCCTGCCAGATAACTGTGCAGAATCTCAATAAAGTTGTTACCACCACCACCAGAACGTTAACTTGACCTAGTTGATAATGCACGAAGTTAAACAAGAAACAGAACAGGCAGAGGGAAATCTGCGCACACTTTCCAACGCCAGGCGCTGTAGGGAGAACACACGCAGCATTTAAGTAGTACTGCCACTTATTCAACTGCAGAAGGAATCTTACCTTCCGGTACAACGCAAGCACAATATTATTCCGGCGCGCGGCATGGTTAAAGTTGCTACGAATCTCATTGCTTTTCCAAAATAAGTTTACTTCTTCCATTACCTTCGAATTTCTTCTTTTTTTCATTATCGCTCAGGAGATGCTTACAGTAGGCGCCGACAAAGGTAACCTGGCTTTTCTTTTTCTTTCCAAAACAAGCCAAGTGATAGGATCATGCATTACATTGAACAATCAGCGTCAAAAATGCGATCTTGCTGACAAACTTGAGCAAGAACGAGACAACAGTAAGCGCGATATCTTTGCTCCGCGATTTCAAAAGGAAAGCAATTCTCTCTAGACAGTGCAGTTCTGCAGTGAGCTAGGCTGTCTAGAGTGCCGACTAGACAGTCCGCTCCATTCGCGTGCTTCGCGCAAGAATCTACTTATTTACTCAACATAAGCCAGGTTGCCTCCTCCTGTGTATGCTACTCTTGCTGAAGGAGCTCTCGCACACACGTGATCCTCCCCTGTCTACTTCGGATGAGAACTCTACAGGACCATACCCAAAGTGCACTTGAGAACTTCCAACTTTATTCCGCCAGAGAACAATACAAGAGCACAGCTAACACTGACTGCGCCACAGTAACGAGCAAGACAGTTGACAAAGACTCTAGGAAAAAGCAAGTTGGTGCACTGACTTTCAAACGGACGTACAACCAGCAGCCCGTGTCAGCTGTGCGAAACAGACGTTCAATACAACATCATTACAGCGCGAACGTAATAAATTCCGCGTCAACTCGTAAACATTTTCATGGACATGAACTGAGAGCCCTGTACTGACAGCTGACACAGACCGCGTCGACTGCAGGAAACGGGCGTCTCTCAGAACAGCGTAAGACAAGAGTGATAGGCTGAACTTCGACCCAAGAACGCTTCCGTGGACGTCGCCATGACTGGTTCAACTGACCCGTACTTGAAAGCACAATTACTAAAACAAAGTGCACCTGTTTAACCACATATATGCGAAATTCTCGCAAAAGTATAACGTATCCGCGAATTTGTTAAGTAGGCAAACAATCGATCGAACGTCGCTGATGCGCGGTTCCCTTTATGGCAACCTCTAATTTACATATTATATACTATTCAGACGGCGCGGTCGGCGGACGGCGTAGGGCCTGGTGACGAAGCTCTGTCCCACTTGCGATACCTGGAGAAAAACGACCGTTATTACCATTTTGAGTGAGGAGAAACGGGAGAACCGGAGAGGCACTGTAAATCTCTCTAAACAACATCCTTAATGTTTGCGATAATATATTCGAATGTTCAGTTTTGTTCATTCGAAAGATTTAATATCCACAGCTCGTCCCGTCAGCTCATGAGGCCATCTCAAATCTGACGAAATGAGCGTCACGTCACGTTACGCACGTCATTTGAAACTATAGGAGTCAAATGCTTACAACAGCACAAAATTACCAAGGCTTCGCAATGTGCACGTATGCTACATCTACAGGTGGACAAGGCAGTATAGAAGTGTAATGGTATGCGTATACGTGCATGCATTTGCAGAATGTGTGCTGTGTCACGCATGCGTGAGACTTGCCACAGCGCGAATTTCACCAATAGGTAAAAGCGGCGCCATTTCGACGAAATAGCAATTAATACGCTATAAATGATGGTAGTTGGCCCTAGATAGTGTTGTTACAGCATTCACAGTGCATTCCTCCCCCCCCCCCCCTTGAAAATTGTGATAAAATCGTGATATTGCGATGCTGCGAAAATTGTGAGAAGATCCAAGTCTGCGAGGGCTATCGCCTTCCTTTACGGTAAAGAAACGCAGTTTAAACGTAAAAGAAAAAAGTATTAAAAATGTGCATATTTACGCCACCACATTTAGAGCGCGACTACCGAGATCTCACAGCCCGGACGTACACCACTCACCGGGCTCAGTCGAGCAGCTTGATGAGCAGCAGGATCATCTTGAGCCTGCTCATGGGCGCGTACTGGCCGTCCACGTTGAACTCGGTGGCCTGGTTCGCCAGCGCCGGCACCGATGGGAAGTGGCGCTCGAACGCCTCCAGCTCGCCGAGCACCTCGTCCTGGTTGCGTGGAAAGACCACGGCGATGGCGTCGTCGGTGGAGCCGAATTCCTCGCTCAGCCGGCGCATGAGTGGCTCCAGCTGGCTGCTCGGCATGACGCTGAAGACAGCCGCCGACGTCACCTGCCAGGAGGTAGTACAACCGAAATGGGCCGCGTGTTTTCACTGCAGCTCGCAACAACGACGACCAAGAATCAGTGTTTAATGTGTCCGTGCACTTGAGTTAGGGCGTTCAGACTAAACATTTTGTCACCTTTAGGTGTGTAAATCAGTTTGTCGCCAGATGAACAACCTTCGGGTGCTAACACAAGCACCCTTATCTGAAAGGGTCCGCGGCTGAGGTAGAAGCGAAATGAAAGAAAAATATCGCCCCCAGCTCGTCGTACTTTCCGCCGTTTATGAGTCGTAAGATGGCAGCGAGCTATAGCCGGTAATGTTAGCGAGCAGCTACTCTGCAGAAATTATGAGTGAAGTTCCTGCCCTCTAGTATACCTACCCCATTAGTGATGTGAGCTCTCCATCGTACCCACTACAAGCGGTCTTGGCTCTTTGCGCGTAACTGGGTGTGACCGTCATTTGCTCATTGCTGATGAATATCTAAGGCACGTCCTTCGACCTGGCTGAATTTTCAGCGGAACCATTTCCTTGGAGCGCACCATTCGTCCCGATCGCCGATACCTGCACGGTCCTGCCGGTGGCCTCCTCCGTGAAGATCGAGGTGACCGCGTTGCCCTCGATGTTGGCCGCGGTCACGTGCAGCGCCTGGAACACGAGCACGCCGGGGAGCACGTTGCGAAACAACGCACCTCGCTCGCCTCCCGACGCCAGACGCGGACGGCGAGGCCACGGGCGCAGCGGTGCCACTGCGGTGGACGGGACGGGCAGGTCTGCAGCGAGGCCCGGTGGCGGCGCGCACTGCGCGTCCAGGCCACGGGGTCGCCACCGTTCGCGGTTCGAGCCAGATGTCGAAGAAGACGGCCTGCAACAGTATTGAAGCGTTTTGCTACTTGGTCAACCTACTTGCTAGTCCTTTTGAGAAGTCTCTTTGGTCTCTTGCAGAGACGACCTCAAAGTCGTCTTGTAAAGTATTTCAAGACGGCTTGTTCTTTCAGGCGCACCCTGTTCCAAGCGGCTGAAGTCGGACGTGTTGCCTATACTTTGCCGTACAAATGAACCTTTCGTCCAAGGAAGATAACGCTTGTCAACTGAACCCTATATATTTCTTTTTCTTTAGGCCTCCTGATGCCGGCCTCTTGCTTTATTTTTACTGACCTGATGGCAAATAAAATCATAATAACATCAGCTGAAGGAGTGCATAAGAAACTGCTAACATTGGCCATCATCTGAACTTTCCAGAGAAGTTGCGGCATTCGGCGGGCTCAGCGATTCATCGCATTCGTGGTCGCAGGGATGGAGCGTGTTCAAATCACCACTGGCTGCTCAAGTTCACGTATCGTGCGCCGACACTCGCCTTACGTGTTGTGCGAGTGTGGATCCTATCCAGGCATCAGTGTGCCAGTCCTGGAGTGTGAATGAACATGCCTCGCAAGTTGTGTTTTTCTCGAAATTCTCGTAAAGATTCATAGCCGCGTTGCTGCAGATACTATTGCTGACAAGCAGAAAGGCGCGCACGTTCACGGGTTGAGATATCCCGTCACACAGAGTGATGTAGCGAGGACTGGAAGCCTTGTTGCATTTCTGTTTAGTAAACACGCAATTCAAGCAGCTCATGAATGAGCCCCATTATCGTTGTAAATCCCATTATACTTGCTTTGCTTCCTGTATTCTGCATTATGAATAAAGGACATCATTAGTAGCCAAATACATCGCAAGCTCTTTCGCGTATCCTTTTCAGTACCTTACCTGTACATACTGTAGAGTCAACTAGTTCTGCCGTGATTTTACCTGTTAGCCTTTAAGCAGATGCATAGATAAATCAAATGCTCGGCAGTGGTATCAGGCATACTAGGTTTTCTTTGGTCAAGTGACGTCAAAATTCGGAATATGGACTGAGGTGTGACACGCCCTCCCCCACATTAGGCAGACCTTGTGACCGCTTCAAGACTTTAGGATAGCTTCAGGCGACCGGCGGGACTGTGCCACATTTTCTCGATTCTAACGAGCACTTAGTTCTACCGTGCCCTTAATTGTAACACAAACATTGACCCAACTAACCAGATTTTAACGTCGACTTGACCTTTAAGTTTACTTAATCTTAACGTAACGACAAGATTTTTATTGTAGAAGAGACAGCAACAATTTTTTTTTATAATTTGATGTAAGTTTTATTGCATTACAGCCACAGCGGGCAGGAGATCGATCATCGTCGCTGTGGGACGCCTCCTTATCATTATCCCGTTGCTTCTCATGCTCGGTTCCCTCCGTGGCATTTTAAATGTATTTCGCTTTGCCGGCGATGGTAGCCTAATGAGCTTACAAAGCAGGCACAAACGATGTCGCAGCTACCGCGCCCCCTCCCGGCTGCAGTGTACGCGTGGATTGGATTGCGGCTGTTTCGAACGACAATGACAATAGCTGGCCACTATCAGTCTTGTGTTCCGTACCCCGTTTAAACGCACTGGCCGTGTTTCTGGGAAAAGAAGTGCGCGACAGAATCGAGTAGATACGGTACTGGTCTCCTTCTACCACAGTACCATCATCCACTAGGCTGCGAGTATTTGAGAGACATCAGGCTCAGTTATTTTGGGGCCCACATAGGGCATAGCGGTAATTACCATGACTACTCACCCGGGGATGGCGCCATCCGGTTGCTGCCACGGCTGGTCATCGGCCTCTTCGGAGGTGGTGGCTGCCGCTTCCGCGGACACGTCTTCCTCGACGCGGAACAGGAACTCGCCGAAGATGCCCTCGTGCGTGGCGTCCTCGGCGTCGTTCACGGTTGGGACGAGCTCCAGCTTGAAATACACGATGACTGAGCCCGGGTGCAGGAACTCGCGCAGGCGCTCCACCACTGCGCGGGGACAGCAGGTCTGGTGCTTTTTCAAATGTTCACACTTCACGGGAACTTCAAGCGTCGAGTTTTTCCTCGACTGATAAAAATTTCCAGTGAAGAGCTACTCATCTCAATGGGAAATACTAGTAACGCAGCTGAATACTGCGAAACGGCAAAGACGTCAGAGAATTCATACACATGGATGGGCCGCCTGTAAAATTTTTTTATTGTTAATTATCACGCCTGTGCACAACGTTTTTGAATTATGCGCTGGTTCCAATTAATGGTGTACCATTCAAACGGAAATCAGCCGATTGCTATTCGCTTTGTTCCGCAGAGATTTCCGCAACTGTTTTGCAATGATAAGCGTAATATGGGTTATTTCCCCCGAGTTACAAAGCGTCCGTCAGATGACAGCAAATTGTTCATTGCAGTAATGATTTCTTGGCAGGCATCGCCGCGATATGGAAAGCTGTAGAAATAATCGACGATGACCGTCTAAGTAAGGGGATAACTGATGTGGGCCGCAAAGAACAAATGGCGACACTAAAAATGCTTGAGAAGTACGCGCTGTTTTTTCATAATACTATACAAAAGTTTTAAAAATCGCCAGTTACAGATAGCACAATTCTAATCCTTGAACTAGATTACTCGAAGAGGCGGACCTCAAACGAGAAACCAAAATGCGTAATTGTCTAAATAATAAATTTAACTAGTAACGCTTTTACTATGATTACTTAACACCTATTGCAATTTACAAATTCTATATGGTGAGTTTAACGAATTCCGAGTATCGTACCGGCTTTGATGTCCTGTTGCACTGTTGTTCTATTTACAAACACCGTTTCATGCATTGAAGCACTAAAGTAACTGGAACGCCAAATTTCGTCACCCGTTATGGGAATGAATAGCTCGAAAGTGATGTCTCCCTGGGAATTCTTTCCAATTGCATAAGACTTGCCAACTCACCGGCTAAAATTCATAAATCCCAATATGTGCCGTAAAGCAATCAAGAAAAAAAATTCAGCGAATTTTCGATAATTCGTTGTTTATGCACTTCGATTTCGTGCGCAAGAAATGCCTCTAGAGTAATCCACCTCAAGGACTAAAATTGTGGTATAAGCCACAGATGATTTTTTGTAATTGTGTACAGTCTAAAAAATGCATCCAGTATATTGGCTAGCGTCGATAAAATGTTTGACGGTAGCGGCACAAATTATGTTCGGTATGTTTTGGTGCGGACGACATTCATTAAAGTGTGACAATGACATTGTTACGTCAGCCGGCGTTACGACAATATAACTGGCGGCACCACACCGACGGCGGTGTGGCTTAGACAACGTGACAACAGAACCACAACGGCATGACGACGAAGGCGCGATGACATCGGCATGAAACGGAATGACGACAGCGTGATGGCGAAGACGGCACCACAACGGGTGCGCACTTCCCCTTTCTCCTCCTCTCGTTTACTCCCCTCAGGCCCGATACTCCTCTGACCATTGAATTTAAGAGCAAGCTCGGGGCAAGACGACTGGACAGGACATGCTCACGAGGTTATGACGCCGAACGCGCCACGCTGCCGTCAGGAGGTGCTTCGATAGCCCAGCTCTCCACTGCTATGAAGAAACGCGACATCGCCACCGCCGATCTCAGACATCGGCAACTTAAGACGCCGCAAAGCTCTCACGCGACAGCACGTACGTTTCAAATTGGTACGTCTCTGAATGATACGTCTCAGAGTGATACGTCTCAGAGTGATACGTCTCAGATTAATACGTTTCATAGTGATACGTTTCATGGTGATACGTCTCAGGGTGATACGTCTCACAGAGTGATACGTGTCACAGAGTGATACGTGTCACAGTGATGCGTCTCACAGAATGATACGTATCAAAGGGGTACGTCTCAAAGTGGTACGTCTCACAGAGTGATACGTCTCAGAGTGATACGTCTCAAAGTGGTACCTGCGTCTGAATTTGCTAAAAATTGCACAAGATAAGACTTCAAACAAGAGTATACGACAGCACCTGTCCTGTCATGTATGCTAATTAGTCCTCTTGTTTTGTGCCAATTCCACCAAGATCAACCTGCACCAACTAGGCCAACAAGAAGTCCTACTCAGCCAAGCATTAGCTCGATCGGATACAGGGTCGCATGAGGGCACATGCTTGCAGCGGAAGAAGTCCGCTGATCAGCACGAAAACAGGCGAAAGAAACGAAGATAGTTGTTCGCTTTAGTACGTTAGTTGTTCCCACCTAGCCTCCACAGCTTGCGAGCTGTCGTGCCATTCCCACCTTTGTCGTCGAGCCAGCTAACACGGTTCCGCGTCAATTTCATGATCACGATAATGAGCCGATTTGTCTCCACTGCAGGGTGAAGCCCTCTCTAGCTTTCTTCAACTACCTACCCCTGTCCTATACGTAAACTGACTCCGTTTTATGCTTATAAGTTTCCAGAACTCATGGCCCCTTCTAACCTTGCGTCCTCCACCTCTGCGTTCTGTTGCTTTAATAGCCTTGCCCAAAACTGCTCTTCCTAATCTAAATAAAATATTAGCTGCGCTCCCTCGCTTTCCCATCAACACAGCTGTCTTCCTGTCTCCGAGTTACGCCTGATATTTTTTTCCGTTCCAAGGCTGTTATAGCGGCACTAAGGTTCTTAGGTCTCATTGGCTCCCTACGTTCTGAAAAACAGAATGCATTTACATTCATTTTATGTTTGAGTTGTTCCTATAGTTCCTTCCGTCGCTTACAATCAACGCGACAATCGGTGTGACGGCCAGTTAGCGTTCCGCGTTATTGAAACACTGCACGCCCGACGGTAAGCTCCGGAACTGTCACGATTCCAGCACTCCCGCGGCGCCATATATATACAAGTTGCGTACCTCGCTTGTCCTCACCGAGGTCGACGTGGTGGGAGAGGAACACCAGCGACGGTCGCAGTCCTGCCATGCGCGCGATGTTTCGGAAGCGCGAAAACTTGGAACAGAAGATGTCAACGCACACGTGCGAGCCGCCCAGCGCTGAGGCGAGGGCAGCCCGCTCCGAGTCCTGCAACGGCGCGCTCACGTTTTCACTGCTGCTTGCCGCTTCTTTGAACTATCACACGTGCTTCTAGTGGTCCACATCCAGTTTCACAGTATAACCTCGCATTCAGCAGTGTGTTTACCGATTCTGAGCTCTGAAGCTCAAAGCTGAGCACAAGACGCTGTGACAAAAAATGAGAGATGGATGGAGGTGGAGAGAAGTAATACTGCAATAGTATACAACGCTGGTACTCCGACGGCACAATACTACTACAATACATACTCTAAAATTGGCACTTCTACAATGCTGCTTTAATAATGTAGCCGAGCTACGTGAGTGCGGTCGCAATCAGCTAGTGGCCCCACCTGCATGGCTGCGAAACGGTGCCATTATGTTATACATATCCGTAGGCTGCTTCATGGCTTATTGCTGGAGAATTGGTCGCAGAAACGGAAGCGACGTGGCTCACCGGCGTGCAGCAGACGGATACCGAGACCAGCTTCCTGCGCAGCAGGGACAGGGCGACCGACTGCCACAGCCGGTTCACCTCGGCGCACGTGAAGAGCTCATCGGTCTCCAAGTAGTCGAGGACGCTCTCCACCAGGAAGTCCCTGGCGGCGAAGGGGCTCTCCTCCATGGCGCGACCGGGGGCTGGGCTCTTCCAGAGGTTCCAGCGGTGCAGAACGCGGCCGCACTCCGCGTGGCGTTTTCTTCTTCTCTGAAGGTGCGCACGAGCCTCGCGAGGTCATTCGCCCACCTGCTTCTTCTTTTCAAGTTGACTGGAGTCGTAAAAGCTTCACTGTTATATATTCTCATTAAATATACTGATTATCTTTTTCAAATATTTTCATTGTATTTATTTTATCACTTAAATTCTGAATTCTGCGGCCAATTCCCATCGTGGTTGTGTGCCACGCGCATGCTCCTGCGCCTTGTATCGGACGCAGCAACAACCGCAAGGCGGCGCCCCGTAGAGCGAAGAGAGCACCTGTAAAGCGAGATACAAGAAGGAACAAGAAGTATCCGCTCGCTGCAGTAAAGCTAGGGAAACTATGCAGCATGTTTTATTAGAATGTGAAGACGTCTGCCCAGCGGTCGACTTAGGCACCACTGGCCTCCTTGACGCCGTTGGGTTCAGCGAGAGCAGTGGAACAGTAAACATGGCCGCAGTAGGGATTAGTAAGAGGCGATTAGAGGATTGGTGGAAGAAAAGTAGGGAAATGACAAAGAACGGAGACGTACAAAAGCAAAGTTTACAATAGGGGTCAGGAAATTTGGTTGTGGGAGTTCATCGTGTTCTTTTTTCTTTTTTCTTTTTACCTAGGTAGGACATTAGGCAGTATAATAGCAAGAGCTTGGTGGCGCAACCCACCGCCCCGTTCCAAAGGGTATGCTCATAACATCCATCTATCCATCCAGAGCGGCTCGCGCGCTCTACACATCGGTACATCGCTCTGTACCGGAAACGAAGATAGCGTGGCGATAGCGCCACTCAGCCTTGAATTGATGACTGACTTCGTATTCCTGATGTAGAATTGCATCTTGGATCATTTCTATCGCTCTCTCTTTTTTTCTCTTCCAATCCAAAACGCATTCTGTTCCCTCCGCTGCAATTTCAGCGGCATCCCGGCTCCATATACGAGTTCAACGAACTTGGGCACTTCGTGCTTTACGTGGATGGCACGGTAGAGACAAAAGCGCGCGTCGAAACTGCGATCCTTGTCCAGGCCGCGCATGCTGAAAAAGAAAAACGTTCATCGCTCGCTGCGCCGCATTTTCCTGGTCTCGGTACCGAAGATTCTGTCGAACTTACCGCTCGCACACTATACTCACACACGTGCGCGTGCCACCTTCACGCTTAAAGCGCAGCGCACGCGGTTCTTCTGCTGCAAGCTACGCATCAAGCACCCGCAAAAACACGAAAGCTAAATACGTCGTCCCCGGAACTACGCTGGCTATGCAGCGCATCGCTCTCGAACAGCATCGGCTGCACCCAGCTTTGTGATGCAGCCGCGGATGCGGCTCACGTGATGGCTGTATGGGAGCGCGCAGGCGTTGCCGCATCTGGTTCTTACAACCATACGAAGTCAGGGAAAGAAGTGGCCTCGAGGGGCGCTGACTAACACTCCTATAAGTGTTATATACCGGATTATATCTCAAGTCTATAGGTGACTATAGTTGTCGCTGCCACGTTTCAAAGGCTATGCCAGTAGAGATCAGAGTTATAGGGGCTAACCTTAAAGATATAGGGCTAACCACAAAAACTCCAGAAAGTGGGCAGTAGGATGGCCGCCGCGGTAACTTCATTCGCAAAGCACACACCACACGCGCATTGCGGAAGATGCGGGTACGCCTCCCACCTGCGACAAGTTATCTTTTCGTTCACTCTCATGTGCATTTGCTTTATTGTTTCTGAACTTTGTTTAAACAAAACACTGAGGTGCAATCCTGTGCTTTCTCAGGATGCATTGGTTGTTGCTTCGTACGGTTCGGACACGCCGTGGTTGCTTAGTGGCCTAAGCGCGACGTCGCGGGATCACATCGCGGCCGCATTTCGGTGGGGGAGAAATGCAAGAACGCCTGTGTACCGTCCGTTAGGTGCAAGTTAATGAACCCCAAGCGATCGAAATAAATACGTAGTCCCCCACTACTGCGTGCTTCATAATCAGATCGTGGTTTTGGCGCGTAAAGATGTAATTTATTTTCACGCGGTTCGCGCTGGTTTTGGCACGTAAGGTGCCAAATTTAATTAAAAAATGAACAAAACAATTCTCCAATTCACAGCGAGTGCTTTCCCGCATATCAGGGCCGATTATCAACGGCGTAGTCATTCGCGCAAAAATATTTATGACCAATGATAGCTTTAAAAAAAAAAAAGACTATCGAAAGCGCGTAAGCATTCTCGATAGTGTTTAAACGCTACGTCCCAGTTTCTTTGATACCGACACGCCCTCCCAAGCCTTGCAGGGCTGGTCTGTGATAACACAGCGCATACATATTGCGGTGGCGGCCATGTGGTGCGCTCAGTACCCGACTCGTGCTTCACTGAGCTAGTTGCATCCCCCACAAGCCCACGATGGCGTCATACGAGTTGCCCGCAAACGCCAGACAGGCGATGCTTAGACTCCGCATAGAAGAAGCGCGAGGCAACCTCCAGGAATTGAACGTATCTAACTGCATCGTCGCGAAACCGGGAGACATCCTGTGGTATATATCCGGCCTGGAAAAGCTTCAAACTCTCAGGAGTGTTGCGTGTCCCTTCAGTGCGAACTTTCTTCTGGACAGCCTGCTCAGGTCGTTGGAGAACGTGACTCACCTCGAATTCTCGCTTGTCGACAGCAAGGAGGATGCCGAAGAGCAACAGATCAAGATCAGGCATATCAAGCACGTGGCGAACGGGCGTAGGAAAGAAGAGACAGGACTTGGCAAGGTGTTTGTCGAGGTCGAGGGCGAAGAGAACATGCAAGTGCTCTCCGCGTTCTTGGCGTACTGTCCGCACGTGACGGACCTTCACGTTCACGTGGTGCATCCTGCTCGCTCCGACGTAGCCTTCTTCCAGTTCTCTGAGACCTTGGAAGCCGATAGACATTTCGTATAAAGTGCCGCCAGTTTTTCAAGCATTATGTCTCCTCCATGTTTGATTAAATCGACTGTTATTCCATCTCCTGCCGCTTTTCCCTGTTTCATGTCTTACAAGGCCCTTCTAACTTCGTCGCTGGTTATAGGAGTCTCTGTAACCTGTTCATTACTGCATCAATGAATGTATCGTTGCTGCTCTGGGTACTGTACTGGTCATTATAAAATTCTTCCGCTGCTTTTACTACATCTTCGAAATTGCTGATGATATTACCCTGTTTATCTTTCAATACATACATCTTGTCCTACGCCTAGTTGTCTTCTCATTGATTTCTTGCTGCGCCCATTTTTTTTACTGCTTCCTCAGTCTTACTCGCGTTGTAATTTCGAATATCACTTATTTTCGCCTTGTTGATAAGTTTTGACTGTTCCGCGAATTCCATCTGATCTCCGCTTTCGATCTTTGTCGTTTCTTAGGTTTTTCGTTACTTCGGAGAGTTTACCTACAGGTTGCCTAGTTGTACATCATCAGCCTAGTTGCACATCCTGCTGAATTGGGAGAGAAGATAACAAATTATTCAATAAATGTGGTGAAAGAATGTAATCCCTGTGGCATATGCCTCTCGTATGTTTATTTATACCTGACGTCACCCCATGCTTGCAACAAAAAATATTCGTAAATCCGAAAGGAACTCTTGTATCCAGGCCACTATCTAGTCTGGAACAGCGCAACTTGCTTATCTTGAAATAAAGATTCCATGTTCGACACTATCATAAACTTTTGCAATACATAAATGTACTAATGCCAGGACATCTGATAGTCCTCACGAGTCGAATGTGGCTGTCTAAATCAGCGTGAGCTGACCATATGGAATATTGATGTCCAAGTATTTTTCTCTAGCACAGTATACCCTGCGATAAAGTAAATTAATTGAGACGGACGTGGTTTGCTTTTTCAATTATTTTGATTGTATTTCCCCTGCATTCTCAAGTTCCTCTTCGTTTCGCATAGTACTAGCACATGTCTGTGAATGGGGTGGCCAGCTGATCTAGCGACACAGCAACAGCGATAACGTCGAGAATTTGTCCGGGGTGACAGCAGCCGTTCTACCTCTTAGCTTGCACTCTGGGCCGGTATGGTTAAGCAACGGATCATTTTTTTCGTTAGTTTCGTTGCTTACTGTGTTCGCTTCTTTTTTTTTCATTTTAGGTTGAAGCAACGCCTTTTACTTTGGCACATTTGAGACCGCACTAATGTCCAGGAATTCCCTTGGACATGGGCGTTCGCCTTGGTCAACCCCTCTTCAAAATGGACTACCTCTAGGCCTCTCTCTCCGCAGGTGCGTGAGCAACACTCCCGTCGCGCTGCAGGGTGCCCTTGGGTGGAGACTTTGCCAGCTTGAACAACCCTAAGGCTGTCCAGGAGCAACTACATGCGGTGGCTCCCGACTACCAGAGTATCACTGGTATCCGGCAGTTTGGTCGAGGCGAGACAGTGTGCAGGTCGCCAGACCAAACGTGTGTAGCGGACCTGCCCAAGTGTTCCTCGTTTGCATCCATCCCGGTGAGTGCGTGTATACAACATCTTTCATGCATAAAGAGTATCGTGTGTGGCGTCGACTCGAAACTGAGTTCACTTGAGACCTTGGAGAAGCTCTCTGTGGCCGGGAGTGGTAGCTGTTTAAGGCTGAAATCACGTTCCGGATACTAAGGGAGTCCTCATGGAGTCGGTGATTGCGACTTTCGCCGGTGCTTCTTGTCCATCGGAAATTAAAGCGTCGCCTTTAGTGTTCACAGTTGATCCGCTGGCGTCACGTCCCCTAGAATGCCGGAATTGCTGGTGATATGGCTATAGTGCTGGCGATTGTAAATCTGCTTCACGATGCTGCACATGTGGTGAGGGTCACTCTAACAGTGATTGTGTGGCCCAAGATGATAGATGTTGCCTTTGTGGTGGATCACACCCCGCAGGCTATTCAATCTGTCCAGCTTGAGTAAAGGTATTAGAAATAATTGCCAGAAGGAGTTGCTTTACTAGAGTTCCGGCCCGTCGGACAGTTTTTTCTAGCCAATGCATATTTTCCTTCAGGTGTTCATGACGCGAACCCTTTGTATACTATAATTACTACTCGTAGAAAGGATATGTTACTAGCGGGGGACATTAACTCCCATAGTAATTAATGTGATTTAAAAACAGGACATCCTACTATTCAGGACAACCTACTATGGTCAGAGGGTCAGCTTGCTTCTGCCCTAGACTTGACTTTACAAGCTCAAGCCTATCCTTGACCGCCTGGTCGACTGTTGATTATGCCACAAATAGCGACAACATGCCGTTTATTTTTTATACGTCCACTAACCTCCTCAGTATCTAATATGTGTACTTTTATATATTACAGTAAATTTTAAAATTTTTTGCGATCCTCATTGGCTTTCCTGACTGATGCAAGTCTCAAATCGAAAACATTCAGCATTCATTCTGTTTTAACCCCCTCCCCCCCCCCATTAGAGCCCAAGAAAAATCTACCAGCTACGTTTTTTTTTTCGTGTCAGATGATCTTTTCACACTGCAAATACATTGTGAAAGTTTTGTGAGAGCGCTTTGTTCTTTGAAACGCTACGACAGTGTACTTTAGAAAGTGCGCTGGGCCTTTATGGGAGCAAAACCTGATGTAGTTCACGAAATAGATGTATGCTATATCCTGGAGCTTCCAAAAACAAAAAAGGCTCTGCAGCGCAGCCTTCTGGTGGTAGCAAAATTAGCATTTTAGTGGGAAAATATTGTTTGTTTTGGAGGTGGTTTTACTTATCACACCCGCCGTGGTTGCTCAGTGGCTATGGTGTTGGGCTGCTGAGCACGAGGTCGCGGGATCGAATCCCGGCCACGGCGGCCGCATTTCGATGGGGGCGAAATGCGAAAACACCCGTGTGCTTAGATTTAGGTGCACGTTAAAGAACCCCAGGTGGTCAAAATTTCCGGAGTCCTCCACTACGGCGTGCCTCATAATCAGAAAGTGGTTTTGGCACGTAAAACCCCAAATATTATTATTTACTTATCAAGTGTGTAGAGAGAGAGAGAGAGAGAGAAAACTTTATTTGGTCCATTAAGGGTTTAGCGTTCGGTCTTCGTCTTCATCGCTGCAGACGTTTGACCTTCTTAGCAGGGCTGGGCCCCTAGTCCAGGGCTCCACTGAGCCGCGCTGCTTCGCTTGCGTGCTGCACCATTGCCCTTTGGGCGGCGAGCTCGCAGCTGGTGAGCCGGCTCTCCCACTGCTCCGCACTCGGCGTTTTGTGTTGGTGGAATGTGTAGTTACGTTTACACTCCCAGGTTATATGGTAAAGCGTGGGGGTTGCCCCGCACCACGGGCAAGTGATCCTAAATTGTGTAGGATACATCTTGCTTAGTATATATAAGTTAGAGAAGGTTCCCGTTTGCAGCCTCCGCCAACTAGATGCTTCTTGCTGTGTTAAGGCTTTGTGTGCCGGGGAGTATCTAATTCTCTTGCCTCTGTGGTAGTTCAGTAACTCTGAATAGCCGATCTCCACGGTGAAGTGCTGTCCCAGGGCGTGTGGCCGCTCGACTCGGTACGTGATCTCGCGAGCCAAGCTGTCTGCCCTTTCATTTCCTTCTATCCCCGTGTGTGCCGGAATCCAGATTAGTTTGTGGGTTGCGGTGTGTCTGAGGTGTTCTGCCTTGCGGAGGATAGCTCACGCAGCCCTGCAGATTCAACCCTTTGTGTAGTTCCTGCATGTCTCTTTTGAATCCGTTAAAATGACCATTGATGTGTCTTTTCAATAGCCCTCAGCCGCTGCCAGCGCAACAGCGACCTCCTTCGCTTCCACTATCCTGGAGCTACGTGTAGTTGCGCAGCTGATTAGCTTGCCTGCGTTGTCAACCACTACCGAAGCTGCCTTAATGTAATTTGTATGTCTATTGCATGGATACAGTGATGCACCCGTGAAAACCGTGTTTTCTAGTTTGGCTGAATGCCTTTCCACATAATCTGCCCGCGCCTGCCTTCTGGCCGCGTGGAGATTTGGATCCATGTTTTTCGGAATGGGATTGACCTGCAGGGTCTTACGGATCTCGTCGGGTATATCGGCGGATCGATCGAGATGCCTCCTTGGGTCGCGATCTAACCTTGTCAGGATCGCTCTTCCCGTAGCCGTGTCTCTGAGTCGGTGAAACTGTGCTCCAAGCTGTGCTTCTGCCAGTTCGGCGAAGGTGTTGCTAATCCCTAGCTGTAGCAGCTTGTCGTTCGGTGTGTTTCTTGGTAGGTGGAGTGCCGTCTTGTAGGCCTTCCGCAGGATTGTCTCTGCTTGTTCCGTTTCGCTCTTGATCTTCATCAAGTAATAAATACGGGCTTTGCTGTTGCTTTCACAGGCGCGCGCAAAGCAAATATATTACTGACGCAGATCTAGATGCGATGATTGGCGATGTATACAGGCATTCAAAACTAAAGCAATTAACATTACGTTCAGTGGTAATTGAAACATTCAAGAGACTGGTGAAATCTCCTCCAATGACAGTCGGTTCTTGCATTACAATCCTGTTGTACGATTTCTAGGTGTCATTTTTGTCAGAATTTTCCGTCGTTTCAAGATGCGATGTCTACGCCTGGTTCACCAATCTAGGTTGCCTTAATTTTATTGCATAACCCACCTCGAATGGCATAGGAATATACATAGTGTTGTTTTGTGTTCCCTCCCACTCATTTTCCAATTTGTAATAAATTATGGATGAATCATCTTTTTGAATAATCCTCATATATTATCGAAATGGTTTCTATTTATCTAAATTTACTCTAACACTGCTCGCTACCTTATTGTCTGAGAAGACAAGAGCATAGTCATCTTTTTCGGCAGCAAGAAAGGAACCAGGAGGAATAATAGCAATGTTGGTGTAATTCTAAACACATTTCTTTCCTGCAACTGTCTATGAAGTTCTTGTAACCAGTCAAAACAAAATTATTTTCACGAAATATAGGTAAATAAACCATCGCGCGTGCTTCGAGATCAGGTACACCCCTCTAGCATACACGTAGGCCCAGCGTAAAAGTCCACCTGGATTCATTTTCTTGCGAAAGTATACATATGTATCTTAATTGTATGGAATGTCATGAGTTCATCGTTTACACACTTCTTTCCTAAACTTTTCCCAATAACTTCAGCTTCAAGAAGCGTATGCTATGCTATGCTGTGCCATGCTATGCAGTCGTTGCGCAACTCTAGCCTTGGTGTTAATGGGACTATCTTGTGCAAGCTGTGTACTCAGGGAATTGGTTTTATTTTCACTTTCCTTTTTTGAAGTAGGGGGGGTGGGGGTGGTATAGTCTCGCAGCAACTTTCCGTTATGCTGTGTTTGACGTACGAATTTCCCTTCTCAGCTGAAAATTAATGTCAGGCTTTAAACACCGGACGAAGCAGCACATTGTTAATTTACTTAACTTCGACATCAGCTCTTGTACTTAGAGAGAAAAAAAAGGAAACGATAATAGGAACGCGACAAATATTTTCCCACAGCAAACATTTTGGAAGTATGAGCAGTCATTCTCTGCGTAAGTGACTATTAATGCCGAAAATAAACCCTGCCAATATCCACGACCGGAAACGATAATTCTCATTACAATACAAACGAACGCCTTCCCGCAGTCTGAATGTATTTCGTCCGAAAGGCTGTCGACACGAGCTGCTGCGAAACACCACAAGTCTTAATGAGAAGGCAAAAAAAAAATGTAGCACAACGTTATCTTCCTGACTGCACGAAGTGTACCGAAGATAGCGTTCATACAGGAATTTTAGATTTGTCACAAGTATACAAAACTTGACCCATTTCGCTCAAAAGCCAAGTCGTCGTAGTCGTCAGTGCCATTCGGTCACAGCAGCATGCACCTCTGCATCGGGTTCATGGGCGACTGGGGCGGGCAGCCGAACACGTCGGCGAACTCTTTGACGTGCTTAAAGGCGGCGTCGCACTGCGCATGCGCGAAGCCGCCGGAGCGTGAGGTGCCGCCGCTGCAGCGCGTGAAACACGCGGCCACGAAGAACAGCTGGTCTCGAGAGAGGAACTCCAGGCCCTTGGCAGGATTGTCGTCGGACGCGCCGCTGCTCGACCGGTAAGCGTCCAGGCTCGTCTTCAGGGAGATGGGATCCAGGTATCGAGCCCAGCTGCTTTTATCGCGCTGCATACAGAAGCAGGATTGGCTGTGAAGAGACGCATTTGTACGACAAGTCTTCCGGTGACATGTGAAGAAGAAAATGACAAACATTACGCATATTCAACTCAAAACTTGCGTGAAGCGACGTTTTCGTGAAGCGGTCACATAAACTCTGCGAAACAAAATGCGATGCATGCAGTTGTGTCATTTCCATCTCATGCAACGTGAAGCCTCACACAATATCTAGGTTTACGCACCGCACAGGTAGCAACTTTATTATTGTAATAAACATGCACTAAACGTTTCACGAGCTATGGTGAAATGGCAACGCCGAATCAGGCGAAAGCACAGCTTAAGACGTCGACGCTGCAATGTCACGTGGACGAGGGCCGTTCATTATGTTTGTCACGGCAAGAACAGTGGTGAGAAGCTTATGGCACAGATGAGGATACGAAACATGTGTAAGTACTTCTGCGGCTATCCAGTGGCACCAGAATGAAGAGGAAATATGGCGAAGTTTAACTTCGTGAACACGGGTTATGCGCAAGCATATGGGTGCTTTTCCGGAGTTTATAAACTATGCCATCTTGCCTGGCACGTCTTATCGTCTTATCGTCTTATAAACGTCTTATCGTTGTAAGAGTGGTGTTTTTGGTGTTGTAGAATGGCAATTTACTGATGCAGAAGAAATCATTTTTCACTTTAGTGTCCCTTTAATCACGCCAATCGCACAGACAGCATGTCCGCTTGCGCGTAAAAGAAAATCTCCTACCTTAGCTTTTCGCCCGGCTCTTAACGCTTTTACATCGACAACACGTTAGTTTCGTAGTGGACACCGCCATCGTCCCAAAGCCTCTTTTGCAATGATGGCCTCCGAGACGTCGGAGCGCTAGGAAAACAGCACGCGCCGCCCCTTTTCTGAGGCCATGTTGCGACATGCACAACGTTGTCCGTGTGCGCTGTCTTAGCAGTAGCACAACCAAGTGCGTTTACATACCCTGAGCCCCGAGCCCAGCCTGTTTTCTTTACTCCTTCCGCATTCTTTTATACGACCGGCGGTTTTCGTACCATATCTATGGCTGCGCAAAATCTAAATCTCTCTATTGCCTGCCGCGATATCTGAAATACTCTGAAATACATGCATTGACCGGAGTTGCGATTATTCCGGTACCATTCCACCATATTAAACACCCGGGATGGAACCGAAATGGGGTCACGGCATCAGTCGGGAAGATGCAATGGGAATGGAATGAGAGCCCGGGATTCTGGGGTGAAGTTGGAATGGAATGGGCAGATATTCATGGAGCACTAAATGTGATTTTAAGCGAGACTTCAAAGAGGGTGAATTTGCGGATTATAATAAAGTAGACTAGGTCAATTTTATTAAATTTCTCAATACTTACTCAAAACCGTATCTTCCGGTATCTACCAATAGGTGACTACCTCAGTCACGATAAAGATAAGCGACACAGTATTCTGCATTTCCGAAGACCCAGAAGCCTTTCTGCGTTGCAATGTTGAAGTGATATTAAAGACAGCATCTTTTAGTTGTGGAGAATTATTGTAGCAAGAGCAAGCGATTCGACACTGTATAGGACTGAGAGGGCGAGATAACAGGTGGTCAGAGAGGTGTGCTAGAAAATATGGTGCACCGTTAAAATGCTAGTGAGGTTTAAACAAATAATAGCGTCCTTAAGAAAAATATGTGAATGTGTTTCGCTTTTATTTTAGCCATATAAGCGACAGAATAATCTGGCTGGAGGCACGACACGCACACCGATGCAATATTATTCTGTACTTTGCTTTACTCGAATAAATACTGTTGCATAAGTAGTACTGATTTTTGGATATGGTGGATGGATTTTATTTAGAAGGCAAACCTTGCTCGTATCGCCGCGTGCGATGTTGTCATGAACCGCCAAGCGTGTGAGCAGCTCAATTGACACTAACTTCAGCGGTCACGAGTGGGTAGCTGTAGGCTAATAGTATTTGCCAGATCGTTGCACCTTGTAGTCTAAAATTATTTGGCTAA
Source organism: Dermacentor variabilis (assembly GCF_050947875.1). Lineage (NCBI taxonomy): Eukaryota > Metazoa > Arthropoda > Arachnida > Ixodida > Ixodidae > Dermacentor > Dermacentor variabilis. The sequence goes on from NC_134577.1 coordinate 50,941,651, forward strand.
AGAAAACATTAGGCTTAATCCTAAATATAAGAAAAACTGTGTAAACACCACGAAACGAAAGTGCTTATGAAGGCGTCAGTCACTATAGAGCTTTCTTTTATTTTTTGTTATTAATTTGAAGAAGTGACTGTGCCTTTGCTTTTTTTCTTTTTCTTTTTATTCACTCGTTCTCAGGTGGGAGGAACTTCGAAAAAAAAAGGCACCACATGAGAAGCTGCTGGTCCATTTTCCCGAAACTGGCATGTTTTGTAGATATGCGTGTGTTATGGTCGCAACAACTGAACGCATTTTGTAATAACGCCACTTATTCGAGACTTCAACCTGCGCACCGAGCACACGTATCTACTGTCAATAAGAGTAGATATTTGAGATTACAGGCAACAACGCACTGCGAAGGCAAAATGCACTGAGCGCGTTTGCTTCTTTTGCGACGAAATAGTACGGATCATTATTTGAAACGTTGTTAAGACACTCAAAGTATGCTTTTCACTTACTACACACGCAAAGGCTCAAGTGTTAAGCAATTATAGAGAAATTGTTTCACACTTATTAAACTTGGAGGAACGGAATTTATTTACTATAAGCCACTGCAGGAGTGGGAATGATCCAACTTTAAGCATGCCGAGGAGTTAGAAGGAGTGAAATTATGGGAATCTCAACTCTCCGGAATGGAGTGGATGGAATGAAAAGCCCCACTTCGCAACTCTGGCGCTGACGTTCATCCCTCGGAACGGCGGCGAGTGACGAACAATACCGCACGAATTGCGAACGATGCGTGTAACTTCCATGGCTTGCGGGTTCGGTTGCAATGCATGTTTACATTGGGGCGTGGCATCCATCCCCACATACGGCAGTGGATAAACTATTGCAGCAATGGTTCTTGTGCGACTAGAAATGCCCGAAAACGTTGCCCGCGTCTATTCACGATCCCCTGAAAAATGTAGATTATTCATTGCGTGTACGTTAGTAGGTACACCCGTGAGCAAAAGTATACGGACCAGGGATTGCGCGATAAAGCCGATTTTTTTCCCTCTGCCTGTGAACGCAATTTGACATTGAGGACTGCAGTCCAGACTTGGCATTGCGAAATTTCCAATGTACTCGTCAATTTCAGTTTATGCATGTTAAATGCAAAGAAATTTAGTTTTTTTCGGAGACCCTGTGGTCCGTGTACTATTGCTCACGTGTGTGCGTGAGACATGTTACGGTCAACGCGCGGGCAAATTATGAAGTGTGCGGCCTCATTAAGAGCTAAGCTGTAATTGCTGAACGATTGTTCGATGCCTGTTTAACATCGTTACGTGAAACACGTACCGGTTCTCCCGTTACTCAGGAAGAACGGAAGGGAAAATGCGAGGAATTGTTCACTTCGAGAGAATTGAGGCCACGTTATTACGGATAACGAGTAATGAAAGCTTGAAGTGTGTATAGGGTATATACGAACTTTCGAAATTTCCGAATACTCGATTTCTTCCTCTATTCGTGCGTTATATGCGGGGCGTGAAGTAGGTTTATATGTTGCTAAAGTAGGAAACGTGTTCTGGGTAACGTACGATGAAAGGTTTGCTTGCGTAACTTACAGCTTTGTAAAGATTACCTGTTCAAGCGTTCCACAGCCAACAAGCGTATTTTAAGACCCACGAAGGAATTTTTCCAGATGTTCTCAAATAACTCAACGTGAACAGGGAGTGTATTATGCGTGATGGGCGGGCAAAGTTTCAAGCGCGTCAGGTGATTACGTGATTTGTAGAAAATGTTAACAATTTCTACAAAGCGCCATACGGCCGTTCCCAGATTCCTAGAAGAACTGTACGGTGCATTGAGCTCACGTTCGGCGGAAATATGCTATAGGTGATGAGTCAAGCAAGCTTAACGTTTCAGACCCAACTACAATTGCTGCAAATGATTTCTGAACTTCCATTTACTGCGTGCAACGAGCGGCGTCTCGGGCGGCATCTTCAGCAAGCCGAAGACGCCACCCGAGTCCACGGACTTCGAGCCGCTACCTGAGGCCACCACAGTCAAAGATGCCGGACCATTCTTTTTAGTAAAGTTTTCCTTCTTCTTCTTCTTCTCATGGAATCAGATTCTGATTCTACAAGGTCGCACAGATGCGCTGTTTTCCTTTTTTTTTTCGCCTCTATCTACCGTCTCTCCGTTCGTATATACTATGCAGAGAGCAGCGGCGCGTGCAAGGTATGCAAATGTTACGATCACCGATTCGAGCGGTTTACACTCGTGGCAGCTGTTAGGTAACCCTCGCTGAAAGTTCATTCCGCACTCACCAAAGACGGAGAGCTGCCCTGCATGCACTTCAGGTACGTCTTGACGGCGGGGTCTATTTTGGACTTGGAGTAAGCGTCCAGGAACAACTCGCCGAGCCCCTGCGCAACGAGGCTACCCACTCCGGCGTAGTTGAAGGCGGCCGAGGCCTTCGCGTCGAAGTATGGAAAGCTGAACGCGTACGGCAACAGGGACAGGTCCGGTCCCTGCGGTACGCTGCCGTTTTGGAGCACGTATAGCCGGAGCTTCTCAATGGCACTCGACAGCCGACTGAGTGTAGGGTCGGACAGAGCATCCCGCGGAAGCAGACGCCAGTTGCCCACCAGCGACTTGCCCATGTCTGGCTGGGGTCCGCCTTTGGAGACAACGACGTCAAGGAACACAGTGTAAACACCCCGTCGAAGCGAAACCGCGAATATTTTGCACCGCGCTAATCGCTCGAAAGCTCGTCATGTCAGACAATGCCTGACAGAGTGCCAAAATTTACAGTTGTTTCCATCCAGTGTATCCAGTTAAATACGTGTACCAGAATACCGCAGGCACTTTCCTCATCAATTACCAATTTCCGAAACACTTCCTGATGATATATATATATATATATATATATATATATATATATATATATATATATATATATATATATATATATATATATATATATATAATCACAGCCATAAGACGGCAACACATAACAAAGCCAAGGAAAGCATCCCACCCCACCCACTGTCTGCGAAATCAAAACTTAAGATGCGGGTGGGTTTTATTATTTTATTACAGAATACTGCAGGCCAACATGTGGCCCAGGCAGGAGTGTATTTGTTTACACAGTATTGATGCGAAATACAAACATCCTAAGGAGAAGGAAAAAATAATAATAAACAGAAAAAAACGTTGTCATAATAAAAACATCCATGTACAGTGCAAGGAAGTGCGTAAAGTAGAAAGGAGAATTTTTGTGGAAAAATTGAGAGGGAAGAAAGATTTGCAACAAGCAATGCAGACTTATCAAGCTTAACGCAGCGAGGATAGACAACATCCTTCTTGACGCGCAGGATAACATGCACTAAAGCAAGCATACGCAACTACTTTTACAACAAATGCAGTTTTTCCGTGGCATATGGTACGTTTTTGGACAGAAATACATCGGCTGCCAGGGAGTTGCATTCGTTGATTGCTATTCAAAAAAAAAAAAAAGGAAAACTCGAGGCAGTTAGTGCCCGCAAAAATATGGGTTATCTTGCCGGAATTATGATTCCTAGTAGGTCTGGCTGATAGGGAATGGAGATAAGATGAATGATCAAGTTGTAACATTTCCAGAGGCGGGAAAGCAATTTTAGACGTGCTACCTTTCTTCGGGATTCCAGGATGGCAATGGTATTTTCGTTCATCAAATGAGATGGGCAGTCACAACCTGCAGAGCAATTAAATATGAAGCGGGCGGCAAGTCTGTTTATGTTTTCCCGTCTGTTAATGTTTATTTTCGTGAAAGGGTCCCAGACGACGCAAGCATATTCTAATCTCGACCTTACCAGTGTGTTGAACGTTGAGTTTCACGGGTGGAGGTGAGAGTTTCAGCGTGTTCCTTAGCAGACCGAATTTACGCCGAGCAGACGCACAAGCATTATTGATGCGTTGTGACCAGTTCAAGCGATTGTTGATTGTTACATCTAAATATTCAAAAGAGTCGGTTTCAGTGACTGCTGATTGGTTAATAGTGTATTGCTATGGCAGAATATGTTTTATTGTTGTTTATGCGCAAAAAAATTGTTTTTCTTCATTAGGTTTCATGTCCCAGGTATCGCACTGTTCAGAAATCGCAGTAAGTCTCTTGTTGGGGATTACTTCGTCATGTGTATGGTGAATCACCTTGTAATGTATAAGCAGCCACCCGCGAACAATTTAATATTTACGCTATCGTCAGTGCATGCGGTTATATCATTAATGTCTACTAGGAAAAGCAGCGGTCCAATGTATAACAAAAGAAATTTATCGGATTGTGTGCATTTCTTACTTTTCCTTACGTTAACTTCATGTTCAAAGAACTAATAAGGCTTCAAAAACATTTACAGCGTGTTTCCACCTGTGTTAAACAAACTCTCAGAACGGAGACGCACTACGTTTAAAACATGTTTTACACTAGCCTGGCGTTTCTTGTGGGTTAAATGAATAGCAAATTGCCGGTGTAGTTTTGGCAAAAGATCGGAGTCCGAAGGTGAGGGAAACTTAAGTTATCGGGAATCAATGCACGAAAGTCACCGTGCGCGAAGGACGCGGTGACGAAAGCGCTTCCGGAAGTGTTTTGAAGATTGGTCATTGATGCAGAAAATGGGCCTGCGGTATTCTGGCATAAGTATCTACAATGGAAGGTAACAATTACAGATTTTGGCACTCTGTTAGACATTGTTTTACCCAGAATAAGTGCTTGAATAGTACGAGTTGGCAAAGGGAAACCAAGGGCACACATTCGAAACCTCAGATTCTCGTGTTTACGGTATCTGACGTCCTCTGTCATTTCATAAACATAGAGAAAGACAGAATTGGCGTTTTTAAACCAGTTACAATAGAACATGGCCTTTACAAAGTAAAATCTTTTCGTGCGATTCACCAGCCGCTCAATGTGGAGGTCTGCAGCTACAGTGATGGTGCTTCATAACAACCTAGAAATTTTAATTATGTGTCAGATGGACAAGATTAGACAAAAACAAGAATCAGGAGGAGACATGCTACTAATTTGGTGACTTTTATTTGTTTTATTTGTTTTATTTGTATTTTTTGTGAGCGCTAGAGGTATTTCAATTCTGTGTTGCAGATTTTCTCTGAACCCAAATTTTCGCGTTTCTTTCGTGCCCCAACAGACATAACTATATTTCTAATAAAAAATTCAATTATACTTTGCATAGCTATTTATTACGTAGTTGGTTTGGCAATGAGCCTCATAAAACCGTACGACAGTTTCTGACATGGCTTTTGATATGATATGGCGGGGTCGTGCAGGCGTTACCAAAGAGATTGCGCAGGTGTTGGCACCAAATTTGTAATAATTCACACTCGTCCAGACTGATTGACCGAGTTACTTTGATGTTACGAACCAAGAATGGGGCTCCGAGTCAGCAGTTGCCAGCACACAGGGTTCTCCGACGTGCACATAAATCTAGCTGCAAGGGGGGTCTTACATTCTGCCACTCCCGAGATGTGGCCGCCAGGCGTGTGAATCAAATCCGCGACCACGAACTTGGCAGCAGAATGGCTAAGCCAATGGGCCTCCGCGGCCGTTCAAGCTAAATATATGTCGCGTAGAATGCATAATGCCATTGCGATTGCATAGCTGTATTAAAGTGGAAAGTTGGCCGAGTTGATATACATTCGTAATGGTAACAGCACGAACAAGATGGCGACGGAGAGAAAGGACGAGCGCTCGTCCTGTGCCCTTTCACTCCGTGAAAGGGCACAGGACGTGAAAGGGCTCAGGACGAAAGGGCACAGGTCGCCGTCTTGTTCGCGCTGTTACCATTACGGATGCACAGCTGAGCTGCAGTATTCCGAGATTAGGGGAAACGGTGACGCACTCGTTTGCCGGGTCCCGGTGCGGGCGTTGGCGCTGCCCTCTTCGTGCAGGTACTTGAGCGCTGTTCGCGTGGAGTACCAGTCGCCGACAATGGTGACGTTGCCGTCGTATCGACTCCAACTGCGAACGCGGCGTTCCAGGGCTCGGCGAACGTCCGCGACGACCGTCTCGGCCACGTGACCAGACTCCTCTGGCAGGAATTCGTTCCGGTACCTGAACGGCAGCTTCGTTTTTGTGAGCATGCTCAGATTCTGGGCGCAGGACAGATATACGGCTTCCATCACCGCTGCATCGTCTCCAAACGGGTGGAGCAAAGCTAATGTAAAATAATTTTAGATGCCTAACAAACACTAATCTTGTTTTAATCTTGACTGATGTTCTTGGATAGACGCCGACGGCAAAGAAAACCTGCTTCCTGAAGACACGTTCCAAATCTGACGGCATTCTGCGTTAATTGTTACCTGGCGAGAGCATGACACGGGTACGTAGCGTTGAAGTACGCGGTGGGAGTAGGTTGACACGTTCGCTGTTAATAATTGTTACTTAGGGTAGAAATAATTGCAATAGACTGTAACAAACTTTCAATGTGACAATGGTAATATCAAAGCACAAAATGTAGAAAACAAGATCCTTGTGCATTTTTTTTTCTATGTAAGTTAATCGGCTATTGAAACCCGACGGTTTAAATAATTGTCTCACGAACATGACGCCTGGCAGCGAATGATGTCACTGAGGTTCGTGTTTCAGTATGCAAAAAAAAAAGGAAATAAAAATCCTTTCGACGGCACGTCCGACCGCGTTGCCGATTGTAATGAATTCAAACGAGTAGATAAAATTTATTCATATTAAGATACCAAGTATGCTTTGAATTATGCAGCAATATTTCAATTTCACCATTTCAAAGATCTGGCACCCTGTTAGATATGAAAGATCAAATAAATGAGATGGGAAAATCCGCATGCTCGAGGAAACTTGGTGGAAGGCAGAGCGACTACCTTGGCATGCGATAGTGCAGCGTTCGATACCCATACCAGAGTAAACTTTCGTTCAGAGGCGAAAGCTTTAGAAAAACCGTACAGGTTTCCTTTGCCGAAACTTTTCACGTGTACCTTAAACTATGTTTCATGAGTTGGTATAAAACTACGCGCGACAATGCGGCCCATGCGAATTTGTTTCGTTTATAGAACGTTACGTGAAAAATAAGCATCTGCAAACACTACTTATAACTAAATACATTTCAAATAGATTGGTGTTTCACATAGCCATCTATGACCATACTTTAGGGCAACATATGTCCACGTGTGAAATTGTGCACCACATTTGCCCTTAACAAACCGTAGGTCATATGTGTAGTAATCTTATCATCGTATCGTAGCAATTATGTTGCAGCAATATTTAGCTTATATCAGTATTTGCATTTCGGTTAGCTAAAAATTTGTTAATTATTGACGTAAGCTCACAGCGAAAGTATTTGGGGTCGCTAAAGAACACACCAAGCAATGTTGGATACGCGCAGCGCATACATGATGTTTTTAAACGCTTGCCACAAGTTAGCTGAGACACCCGGTACTTCTATGAGCCACGCAAATTATCTTACGCGTAAATTGCCTCGTCGCCAACGAAGAGGAGCGTCTTGCTGAAGCAGTACGCGCCATGGCCGGCCCTTGCTTTTGACGGGCTGCCGTAGAAGTTGGCCTGCAACATCTGGTTCGAGAACAGCGCCGCCACCTGGACGGTGCCCCAGGAAATGAACATGTGCATGTTCTCCTCACGGTACTGCTCCCACTTCACGAGGAAATTGTTTACGAAAGTGGGGTTATTGGTCACGAACACGATATCGTCATTTTTGCGCATCTTGACGCCGTAGTCACGCAAAGCGTCGATCCAAACCGCACGATAGCCCTTGGCCGTCCTGTACATAAACAAGTCACTGGTTGTCGCCTCGTTTCTTGTGCTCTCGTAGCTATCTAAAAGGCCCACAATGTCAAGCTCCGCGATGTGGGCGTCCTCAAATGCCACGATGTCTTCATCCGTAACGATGTCTCCTTCGCTCTTGAAGTTATGTCTCAGAACGTCGAAGTATCGTTTCCGAGCGCCAGGCGAAGGCTGGTGCTCCGCGAGTTTGGAACTTAGGCTATAGAACCATGGCGGTATTCGTAGGTAAATTTGCGTTTCCCTCTTGCGCGGCACAACCTCGAGGTCGAGGAGGCTGGCCCAGCGCAGTCTCACGGACGTGTAAAGGAGCGTCTTCACGACAGCCGGACTGCGTGCCCTGTGCGGCCAGACGATGCCCGCCTGTCGCAGCAGCGCCTTCACCTTCTGGAGCTCGTCGCACTCGCCCCTGCTGACGCACGCGCAGCTCAGGTAGAAGGCGGTCGCGCGCTGCATCGCGTTCTGACCGTTGGTCGGCACCTCGCTGTCCGCCGCCAAACGATACACCCGGTCGAGTGCTGCGAGAATGGCGTCCTCGCTGACGTTCAGGTCGTGGCCGCTGCGCCAGCCGTCGCAGACGTAGCGGCTGAAGCTTTCGCACGGCTTGACCGACGAGTTGATGGAGGCGAGCAGCAGCCTGGAGTAGGCCTCGCACGCCGGCGTATCGCAGGCGCCGTGGGTCCTACCGGAGCTCTGCCGAATCAAGAAGTAGAACAGCAGTGCCGCGAAGGCGAGACAGAAGAAGGCGAACACGGCGTAGGCCATCGGCTGCAAGCCATCCTCGGGCGTGTACAGGCACTGAAACAAATGGGAAACTCCGAAATGAGACGCACATGAGCTTGCGGCCGGGCGTTGTGGAAGCGTGAACAGTTTGGCTCTGGCGCCGTGCATACCCTTAAATTACGAAGAATACCCGTCCAACGAAAGCAGTCGTTTCTAAACTGCAGTTGCCAAGCCACGTGATAGCGGGTGCCTTCGCTAGCCTTCGTCGTCATCTCTTCGCAGTCCTTCACAATTGACAGTTAAATCATTGAACAAAAGTGCACTTGATTGCTATTTGATTGGCGGTACTTTTCACATGGTACGAGGTCGCCATGTGTTCCAAGGCTGCATTCACTCACTACACGCATTTCCGTCTGTCAGGCTTAACGCAACAATAACACGTGGGATACGATGGCGACGAAACGCCTTACACGTAACGAAAGTGGCCGTACGTCGAGCCGCATCGGTCACAGTTAGAACTCCAAATCTCCTTCGCCTCCGAACCTTCGCGCCGAATAATGAGTCGTTGCTCGAGTGCACCGCACAGGGCTGATAGTGGAGCGGTGCAGGCGGACTAACATAGCTCACCATGAGTGGATTCTCCCAAGGCCTGCCCGTGTCATGGGGATCTATCACCGCCACTCTCACGGGTGGTTCCGGGATCTCTGGGCCTTGTTGTGTACCTGGAGCTGGCTCGGCTGCGCTCTCAATTGTCGTGTGCTGCTCGGGTAGAACCTGCTGGCCAGCGACTAGAGTCGCGGGAGTGTGCGGTACCGGAGTCGGTACCGCACTCCGTGTACGACTGCGACTTGTTGGTAGCGATCTTTTACCCTCGCCTTCGCGACCAACGGTAACCATGTTCTGGTTGGCCGGAACTGCGTCTCTCTGCCCTGACCCGACCGGAGATTCCGTTCCACTTTTCGGTCTACGAGGTGTCGGTGCTCTGGAAAGCCGGTCTTGCGGGGTCACTGGCGTGGCCTCCTGGTCGTAGCAAAAAAAATCGCCGCACACTGTTGTCAGCGCTGGAGGAAAACTTTCAACCCGTTTGTCACACAACCACCTTAAGAAGGCAACCCAGTGCTCACGTACGCTGTGTGTGCACACTCAACACATTAAATACAATTTAGCGAGCCTTGCATTCCCGAGTGCTTGACTAACTCATCAGTGCCGTTGCGCTGATTCCGTGTATAAATCAGAATTCTCAAGATTTCAACTGCGCCTCGTGAATCGTCACTAAATATTCCCGCCGTCTTGTTTCATTAGACACCCTTGTTTCTTTTCATTTCTAAGTACGCTACTACATATGATCCCTGCTTCGCTAGAAACACGAAAGCCAGCACCGTATGCGTGTTTTCTTCAGGTGTTCTAGGCTGTCCTCTATTTAATGTGACTTACCACCTCGCCCTAGGTTCGAGCCTTGTCCCTCCCACAAGGTTGCGTCTCTTTCGTTATCCATTTGGCTTTTGCTCACCACAATCGTAACGTACCGGTTGACGCCTGGTATTTATTTATTTATTTATTATTTATTTCAAATTTCCAAGTGTAGGGGTGTAAACGTGAGTGCACGGAGCACGCTCTGTTTTCGAACGTACAATTCTAGCGAAGAGCGAAATCCCGGAAAAATAGGCAGTAAGATCATCTAGGCGCGCGTGTAAATCGTTAATGGCTTTTGTCGATCGTTTTTCACCGGCCAATCACTGTTATAATGTAATCGCTCAGCGAAGGACGCGCGTTAATGTATCGGAACTCCCTCGAATGTTCTCTACGTTTCTATATAGTGAGGAATAGCCCTGTCTCACCAGATCGCGTGCGTGACGCGAGCAGTGTTGTGCATTCTTGAACGCATTTGCGAGCACAAGCGATTACGCTGGAACCTAGGAGCAGCGTTGCCATTTTTTTGTTTGAGTGTGTCACCAAACTTAGACGCATAAGTCATTAAAGTTTCGCGAGATCTTGCTGTAAAGCCACTGTCACATGAACCGTATATAGCATGAATTGTCAATATTGGAGACGCTTTGGAACAATTCATTATATGGGCCAACACGACGTAACGCATCAACCTAATCATTTCACTTTCATCTATAGTGTCCGTGTAGATGATTAGGAATTGACGTCGAACTTAAAAGAAGGGTGTAGCGGAGGACCTTTACTTCACTAATTGAAATGAAATTGTTGGGTTTTGTGTGCCAAACCCGCAATGTTACTATGAGGTACGCCGTAGCGCGGTATTCCGAATTAATTTTGGCCTCCTGGGGTCTTTTAACGCGTACCAAAGGCGCGGTACACAGGCTATCTTGCATTTCGCCCCCATCAAAAGGCGGCCATCGCGCCCGGTATATTTGACATCGCGCCCTCGACCTTGGCAGCGTAACGGCATATTATAGTCGCTAAGCCACTGGGGCGGTCTTACTATAGTTACAGACATTCGGACGGTTATAAGTGAAACTATGCTTCTGCCCGCCTTGTAAGGTTTTAAATACCCCCAGCACGGTTTAAGAAAGATATCACAGGTAACCCGGCTTTCCGAGGGCTATGAAGCACTTGTTCTACGTTATGCCCGAAATTTCTATACTTGTCGGCATTCGTTGAAGAACGTCGATAATCCACGACGACACCCGTATCGTTATCTTAACGCGGTGATATTTACGCGACCATTATAAAGGTCAAACACTACGTTACTGCTCCTTTGTCCCCCCGATTATCCTACATTATTGATTTGTACCAAAGCCGTGCGGAGTGGAAGCCGTGCGTGCAGGTTCCCGAGGACCAACCCAGTCGCTCCGATATGTACGCCTTTCTGCAGCTGATCTAAATGCTGCCATAAAATTCACTGCAGTAAATTTCGATAAGTTATACTGCCACGCTTGCGAATGACCTCCAATGGAACGTATTTACTAAAACAATACAGTGCCAACAGCATTTGGGCAATGGGTTTAATAAAGAGCGCAGTTGAAATCCTTCGGCGCAATTAACCACAGCGTTTGGTCACAAAGCCCACACGCCGTACCGCCTATTTCTTCTACCTATACCTGTAGATATTGAACTTTAATGTATACTTTAGAAAGCCTCTTAAGAAGCAACTTTCTGTGCAAGCAAGTCACCAATCGTTCTGCCATGTCGTCAAGAAATGTCGCTGGTCGCTATATAGAAAACATTTGTCGCTAAACAGACCGAAAACGTCGCTGAATATGGAGACAAAATTGCTAAAATTGCAACACTGTCGTCGTTCTGGTCTGAGTGTTACTTCTTTCGCTCGACATAAGTTCCAACCTCGCCCAATGAAAAGTGAACTTCTCAGGGCGCACATCTGGTCGTGTCTCAGTCACCGTGGCGTAGCTAGGTCGTCTGGCACCCGGGGCTCCCTAAGCTCTTCTGTTACACTCCCCCCCCTCTCTCCCCCCCGTGTGTAGTCGAGGAAGGCGAGGATATCGACAATTTTCGGGTGTCTTCAGACGTATGTGACACCCCCCCCCCTACTGGCCCCGTGCACCCGGGGCCCACGACCCCCCCCCCTCCCCCCGTTGCTGCGCTACTGCTCAGTCATCCCCGTCACGACAACATGGCAATATAGCTTACACAGAAAATTTCTTCACCGGGTTCTCCTACACAAAACGGGATATCACAGCGTTCGCCAATGATCATAATTGTCATCGCCGACGTCCCGTACGCGAGGAGAAAGCGGTGACCAAGTGCCCCTAACAAACGCCGGCTCCGTAAAGGTGAAGGGACGGGACGTATGAGAACTGCGTGAATCAGGCCTAAATAAAGAGGCCAGGTAAAGCTACATGTCGAAATGAATTCACCTTGTCTAGTTCGCCAGCTGTTGCCTTGCGAACCGTGCCAGGTTGCTCGGCAGACCCTGAAGAGGCACGTTCTCCTCGCGGCTTTCCCCGTTCCAGGTGTTGCTGCTGGCTCGAGCGTTTCGATAGGTTGGGCGTCGACTTTCCTGACTTCGAGGACGCCCTCCTGGACTCCGGGGCCTTGAGTGAATTCTTGTCCTTGATGCCCGTTTCGATGGTGTTCGCGCTCTGCGGCTGCTGCTTAGGAGTCTTGTCTGTGGGCTCAGGTTTCATGGCGCTTGACGTCTTACGTGCGTCGATCACAGTGCCGAAGTCAGTTTCGACGAAACCTTGGGTTGCACTGAAGCCGTTGTCGCAGAGCTGTCGACAGCGTCAGATAGCTTTGCGGTGAAAACTACGATGGTTTCGATGATGGAGGGCGCTCGAGCCAGAGATTGCTTCTGCTGCACGGATCACGTGATCACGCGCTCACGTTGCGGGCTTGGTCAGAGAATAGTGGCGATGTTGATTATTTGAAAGACAGTGGCGCATGTGAAGCTTTTTGGCGGATGACTCGTTGCAGATGTGTGCAGTATCGTCCTCGTATGAACTAAGGGAGATTGGCGAGGAATCGGGTGGAGTAAAAAAAAGTGCATTTGAGGGATTAAAAACGATGATCCGGTCGATTCTAGTGATAAATGAATGAAAGCAAGTGGGTGAATACGTGTTATTGAAGAATAAGACGGGCCGCATTTTAGTTTGTTTGAACAGAGAGAGAGAGAGAGAGAGAGAAAGAAACTTAAGGTCATTGAGCCCTGCAATGGTGGATGATCAGCGAAGCTGTAAACATCGTGGTAGGAAAACTTGTAAAGATTTTATTGAATCGCTCATTCTCACTTAGTAACGACAGTCACAACGGCTTTGTGGTTGCTGTGATATATACTGATCGACATGTATTTTGATATACACTGATCGGCAAACGCGTTCTTTGATAATGTCAGATCGATGCACGTACGCCGCTGGGTGGTCGGTTGGGGCCAGGTCGGTGTGGAATCACAAGCGATACGTCTGCAACACGAAACGCGTGAACTGCTCCCTTCTTGGTCCCGGCACATCCACACTGAAATCGCCGACGACGTCCACAGGAGTAGTGTCATCGCAACTAACGTACTCAAAGCGAGTAGCCACGAACCTTACGGCGCTGCGAGCCGGTGCATATTTTGCTTGCTTACGGGGGTATTAGCCCCTGATGATGATAGCTTGTGTGCGCACACGCATGCAGCGGATTTCTGTCACGAAGGCTCCCCGCAACCGTCAGCGAAGGCGGTGGCGAAACGCGACACGGTTTCACCAGGATCCCACGAATGAGGCACCGACGGCATACCAGGAGATAACAAACTACTACAAGCAAAAAAGGCGAATCTACCCGCCTCCAAACGCAAGCCTCACGCGAGCGCAAGGCTCAATCCTGCGTCGAATCCAAACTAAGTCGTTCCCCAGCCCACATTGGCTGGCCATAATGACCAACGGGCAATGGAACCCCAATATGTAAAAACTGCACAAATCAAACATTGGCTACCCAAAATCACATTCTTTGGGGGTGCGAGGGCTTACCCCCTCCCAGGTCGCTCCTGCCAGCTCCCTCACAACAGACGTGGGAGGAGCTGCTCAGAACGCCGGATGAAAAACTACAAAAAGCCCTCGTTGCCTGGGCCGAAAGGGTCGCTCCTCGTGAGGGGCCATTCTAGGACTCGGGCCTGCCAGATAACTGAGCAGAATCTCAATAAAGTTGTTACCACCACCACCAGAACGCTAACTTGACCTAGTTGATAATGCATGAAGTTAAACAAGAAACAGAACAGGCAGAGGGAAATCTGCGCACACTTTCCAACGCCAGACGCTGTAGAGAGAACACACGCAGCATTTAAGTAGCACTGCCACTTATTCGACTGCAGAAGGAATCTTACCTTCGGGTACAACGCAAGCACATGATTATTCCGGCGCGCGGCATGGTTAAAGTTGCTACGAATCTCATTGCTTTTCCAAAATAAGTTTACTTCTTCGATTACCTTCGAATTTCTTCTTTTTTTTTCATTATCGCTCAGGAGATGCTTACAGGAGGCGCCGACAAAGGTAACCTGGCTTTTCTTTTTCATTCAAAAATAAGGCAAGAGACAGGATCATGCATTACACTGAACAATCAGCGTCGAAAATGCGATCTTGCTGACAAACTTGAGCAAGAACGAGACAACAGTGAACGCGATATCTTTGCTCCGCGATTTCAAAAGGAAAGCAATTCTCTCTAGACAGTGTAGTTCTGCAGTGAGCTAGGCTGTCTAGAGTGCCGACTAGACAGTCCGCTCCATTCGCGTGCTTCGCGCAAGAATCTACTTATTTACTCAACATAAGCCAGGTTGCCTCCTTCTGTGTATGCTACTCTTGCTGAAGGAGCTTTCGCACACACTTGATCCTCCCCTGTCTACTTCGGATGAGAACTCTACAGGACCATACCCAAAGTGCACTTGACAACTTTCAACTTTATTCCGCCAGAGAACAATACAAGAGCACAGCTAACACTGACTGCGCCACAGTAACGAGCAAGACAGTTGACAAAGACTCTAGGAAAAAGCAAGTTGGTGCACTGACTTTCAAACGGACGTACAACCAGCAGCCCGTGTCAGCTGTGCGAAACAGACGTTCAATACAACATCATTACAGCGCGAACGTAATAAATTCCGCGTCAACTCGTAAACATTTTCATGGACATGAACTGAGAGCCCTGTACTGACAGCTGACACAGACCGCGTCGACTGCAGGAAACGGGCGTCTCTCAGAAGAGCGTAAGACAAGAGTGATAGGCTGAACTTCGACCCAAGAACGCTTCCGTGGACGTCGCCATGACTGGTTCAACTGACCCGTACTTGAAAGCACAATTACTAAAACAAAGTACACCTGTTTAACCACATATATGCGAAATTCTCGCAAAAGTATAACGTATCCGCGAATTTGTTAAGTAGGCAAACAATCGATCGAACGTCGCTGATGCGCGGTTCCCTTTCTGGCAACCTCTAATTTACATATTATATACAATTCAGACGGCGCGGTCGCCGGGCAGCGTAGGGCCTGGTGACGAAGCTCTGTCCCACTTGCGATACCTGGAGAAAAACGACCGTTATTACCATTTTGAGTGAGGAGAAACGGGAGAACCGGAGAGGCACTGTAAATCTCTCTAAACAACATCCTTAATGTTTGCGATAATATATTTGAATGTTCAATTTTGTTCATTCGAAAGATTTATATCCACAGCTCGTCCCGTCAGCTCCATCTCAAATCTGACGAAATGAGCGTCACGTCACGTTACGCACGTCATTTGAAACTATAGGAGTCAAATGCTTACAACAGCAAAATACCACCATGGCTTCGCAATGTGCACGTATGCTACATCTACAGGTGGACAAGGCAGTATAGAAGTGTAATGGTATGCGTATACGTGCATGCATTTGCAGAATGTGTGCTGTGTCACGCATGCGTGTAGACTTGCCACAGCGCGAATTTCACCAATAGGTAAAAGCGGCGCCATTTCGACGAAATAGCAATTAATACGCCATAAATGATGGTAGTTGGCCCTAGATAGTGTTGTTACAGCATCACAGTGCATTCCCCCCCCCCCTGAAAATTGTGATAAAAACGTGATATTGCGATGCTGCGAAAATTGTGAGAAGATCCAAGTCTGCGAGGGCTATCGCCTTCCTTTACGGTAAAGAAACGCAGTTTAAACGTAAAAGAAAAAAGTATTAAAAATGTGCATATTTACGCCACCACATTTAGAGCGCGACTACCGAGATCTCACAGCCCGGACGTACACCACTCACCGGGCTCAGTCGAGCAGCTTGATGAGCAGCAGGATCATCTTGAGCCTGCTCATGGGCGCGTACTGGCCGTCCACGTTGAACTCGGTGGCCTGGTTCGCCAGCGCCGGCACGGAGGGGAAGTGGCGCTCGAACGCCTCCAGCTCGCCGAGCACCTCGTCCTGGTTGCGTGGAAAGACCACGGCGATGGCGTCGTCGGTGGAGCCGAACTCCTCGCTCAGCCGGCGCATGAGTGGCTCCAGCTGGCTGCTCGGCATGACGCTGAAGACAGCCGCCGACGTCACCTGCCAGGAGGTAGTACAACCGAAATGGGCCGGGTGTTTTCACTGCAGCTCGCAACAACGACGACCCAGAATCAGTGTTTAATGTGTCTGTGCACTTGAGTTAGGGCGTTCAGACTAAACATTTTGTCACCTTCAGGTGTGTAAATCAGTTTGTCGCCAGATGAGCAACCTTCGGGTGCTAACACAAGCACCCTTATCTGAAAGGGTCCGCGGCTGAGGTAGAAGCGAAATGAAAGAAAAATATCGTCCCCAGCTCGTCGTACTTTCCACCGTTTATGAGTCGTAAAATGGCAGCGAGCTATAGCCGGTAATGTTAGCGAGCAGCTACTCTGCAGAAACTATGAGTGAAGTCCCTGCCCTCTAGTATACCTACCCCATTTGTGATGTGAGCTCTCCATCGTACCCACTACAAGCGGTCTTGGCTCTTTGCGCGTAACTGGGTGTGACCGTCATTTGCTCATTGCTGATGTATATCTAAGGCGCGCCCTTCGACCTGGCTGAATTTTCAGCGGAACCATTTCCTTGGAGCGCACCATTCGTCCCGATCGCCGATACCTGCACGGTCCTGCCGGTGGCCTCCTCCGTGAAAAACGAGGTGACCGCGTTGCCCTCGATGTTGGCCGCGGTCACGTGCAGAGCCTGGAACACGAGCACGCCGGGGAGCACGTTGCGAAACAACGCACCTCGCTCGCCGCCCGACGCCAGACGCGGACGGCGAGGCCACGGGCGCAGCGGTGCCACCGGGTCGGACGGGCCGGGCAGGTCTGCAGCGAGGACCGCTGGCGGCGCGGACGGCGCGTCCAGGCCACGGGGTCGCCACCGTTCGCGGTTCGAGCCAGATGTCGAAGAAGACGGCCTGCAACAGTATTGAAGCGTTTTGCTACTTGGTCAACCTACTTGCTAGTCCTTTTGCGAAGTCTCTTTAGTCTCTTGCAGAGACGACCTCAAAGTCGTCTTGTAAAGTATTTCAAGACGGCTTGTCCTTTCAGGCGCACCCAGTTCCAAGCGGCTGAAGTCGGACGTGTTGCCTATACTTTGCCGTACAAATGGACCTTTCGTCCAAGGAAGATAACGCTTGTCAACTGAACCCTATATATTTCTTTTTCTTTAGGCCTCCTGATGCCGGCCTCTTGCTTTATTTTTACTGACCTGATGGCAAATAAAATCATAATAACATCAGTTGAAGGAGTGCATAAGAAACTACTAACATTGGCCATCATCTGAACTTTCCAGAGAAGTTGCGGCATTCGGCGGGCTCAGCTATTCATCGCATTCGTGGTCGCAGGGATGGAGCGTGTTCAAATCACCACTGGCTGCTCAAGTTCACGTATCGTGCGCCGACACTCGCCTTACGTGTTGTGCGAGTGTGGATCCTATCCAGGCATCAGTGTGCCAGTCCTGGAGTGTGAATGAACGTGCCTCGCAAGTTGTGTTTTTCTCGAAATTCTCGTAAAGATTCATAGCCGCGTTGCTGCAGATACTATTGCTGACAAGCAGAAAGGCGCGCACGTTCACGGGTTGAGATATCCCGTCACACAGAGTGATGTAGCGAGGACTGGAAGCCTTGTTGCATTTCTGTTTAGTAAACACGCAATTCAAGCAGCTCATGAATGAGCCCCATTATCGTTGTAAATCCCATTATACTTGCTTTGCTTCCTGTATTCTGCATTACGAATAAAGGACATCATTAGTAGCCAAATACAGCGCAAGCTCTTTCGCGTATCCTTTTCAGTACCTTACCTGTACATACTGTAGAGTCAACTAGTTCTGCCGTGATTTTACCTGTTAGCCTTTAAGCAGATGCATAGATAAATCAAATGCTCGGCAGTGGTATCAGGCATACTAGGTTTTCTTTGGTCAAGTGACGTCAAAATTCGGAATATGGACTGAGGTGTGACACGCCCTCCCCCACATTAGGCAGACCTTGTGACCGCTTCAAGACTTTAGGATAGCTTCAGGCGACCGGCGGGACTGTGCCACATTTTCTCGATTCTAACGAGCACTTAGTTCTACCGTGCCCTTAATTGTAACGCAAACATTGACCCAACTAACCAGATTTTAACGTCGACTTGACCTTTAAGTTTACTTAATCTTAACGTAACGACAAGATTTTTATTGTAGAAGAGACAGCAACAATTTTTTTTAATAATTTGATTTAAGTTTTATTGCATTACAGCCACAGCGGGCAGGAGGTCGATCATCGTCGCTGTGGGACGCCTCCTTATCATTATTCCGTAGCTTCTCATGCTCGGTTCCCTCCGTGGCATTTTAAATGTATTTCGCTTTGCCGGCGATGGTAGCCTAATGAGCTTACAAAGCAGGCACAAACGATGTCGCAGCTACCGCGCCCCCTCCCAGCTGCAGTGTACGCGTGGATTGGATTGCGGCTGTTTCGAACGACAATGACAATAGCTGGCCACTATCAGTCTTGTGTTCCGTACCCCGTTTAAACGCACTGGCCGTGTTTCTGGGAAAAGAAGTGCGCGACAGAATCGAGTAGATACGGTACTGGTCTCCTTCTACCACAGTACCATCATCCACTAGGCTGCGAGTATTTGAGAGACATCAGGCTCAGTTATTTTGGGGCCCACATAGGGCATAGCGGTAATTACCATGACTGCTCACCCGGGGATGGCGCCATCCGGTTGTTGCCACGGCTGGTCATCGCCCTCTTCGGAGGTGGTGGCTGCCGCTTCCGCGGACACGTCTTCCGCGATGCGGAACAGGAACTCGCCGAAGATGCCCTCGTGCGTGGCGTCCTCGGCGTCGTTCACGGTTGGGACGAGCTCCAGCTTGAAATACACGATGACTGAGCCCGGGTGCAGGAACTCGCGCAGGCGCTCCACCACTGCGCGGGGACAGCAGGTCTGGTGTTTGTTCAAATGTTCACACTTCACTGGAACTTCAAGCGTCGAGTTTTTCCTCGACTGATAAAAATTTCCAGTGAAGAGCTACTCATCTCAATGGGAAATACTAGTAACGCAGCTGAATACTGCGAAACGGCAAAGACGTCACAGAAACCATACACATGGATGGGCCGCCTGTAAAATTTTTTATTATTAATTATCACGCCTGTGCACAACGTTTTTGAATTACGCGCTGGTTCCAATTAATGGTGTACCATTCAAACGGAAATCAGCCGATTGCTATTCGCTTTGTTCCGCAGAGATTTCCGCAACTGTTTTGCAATGATAAGCGTAATATGGGTTATTTCCTCCGAGTTACAAAGCGTCCGTCAGATGACAGCAAATTGTTCATTGCAGTAATGATTTCTTGGCAGGCATCGCCGCGATATGGAAAGCTGTAGAAATAATCGACGATGACTGTCTAAGTAAGGGGATAACTGATGTGGGCCGCGAAGAACAAATGACGACGCTAAAAATGCTTGAGAAGTACGCGCTGTTTTTTCATAATACTATACAAAAGTTTTAAAAATCGCCAGTTACAGATAGCACAATTCTAATCCTTGAACTAGATTACTCGAAAAGGCGGACCTCAAACGAGAAACCAAAATGCGTAATTGTCTAAATAATAAATTTAACTAGTAACGCTTTTACTATGATTACTTAACACCTATTGCAATTTACAAATTCTATATGGTGAGTTTAACGAATTCCGAGTATCGTACCGGCTTTGATGTCCTGTTGCACTGTTGTTCTATTTACAAACACCGTTTCATGCATTGAAGCACTGGAAGTAACTGGAACGCCAAATTTCGTCACCCGTTATGGGAATGAATAGCTCGAAAGTGATGTCTCCCTGGGAATTCTTTCCAATTGCATAAGACTTGCCAACTCACCGGCTAAAATTCATAAATCCCAATATGTGCCGTAAAGCAATCAAGAAAAAAAATTCAGCGAATTTTCGGTAATTCGTTGTTTATGCACTTCGATTTCGTGCGCAAGTAATGCCTCTAGAGTAATCCACCTCAAGGACTAAAATTGTGGTATAAGCCACAGATGATTTTTTGTAATTGTGTACAGTCTAAAAAATGCATCCAGTATATTGGCTAGCGTCGATAAAATGTTTGACGGTAGCGGCACAAATTATGTTCGGTATGTTTTGGTGCGGACGACATTCATTAAAGTGTGACAATGACATTGTTACGTCAGCCGGCGTTACGACAATATAACTGGCGGCACCACACCGACGGCGGTGTGGCTTAGACCACGTGACAACAGAACCACAACGGCATGACGACGAAGGCGCGACGACATCGGCATGAAACGGAATGACGACAGCGTGATGGCGAAGACGGCACCACAACGGGTGCGCACCTCCCCTTTCTCCTCCTCTCGTTTACTCCCCTCAGGCCCGATACTCCTCTGACCATTGAATTTGAGAGCAAGCTCGGGGCAAGACGACTGGACAGGACATGCTCACGAGGTTATGACGCCGAACGCGCCACGCTGCCGTCAGGAGGTGCTTCGATAGCCCAGCTCTCCACTGCTACGAAGAAACGCGACAGCGCCACCGCCGATCTCAGACATTGGCAACTTAAGACGCCGCAAAGCTCTCACACGACAGCACGTACGTTTCAAATTGGTACGTCTCTGAATGATACGTCTCAGAGTGATACGTCTCAGAGTGATACGTCTCAGATTAATACGTTTCATGGTGATACGTCTCAGGGTGATACGTCTCACAGAGTGATACGTGTCACAGAGTGATACGTGTCACAGTGATGCGTCTCACAGAATGATACGTCTCAGAGTGATACGTATCAAAGGGGTACGTCTCAAAGTGTTACGTCTCACAGAGTGATACGTCTCAGAGTGATACGTCTCAGAGTGATACGTCTCAAAGTGGTACCTGCGTCTGAATTTGCTAAAAATTGCACACGATAAGACGTCAAACAAGAATATACGACAGCACCTGTCCTGTCATGTATGCTAATTAGTCCTCTTGTTCTGTGCCAATCCCACCAAGATCAACCTGCACAAACTAGGCCAACAAGGAGTCCTACTCAGCCTAGCATTAGCTCGATCGGATGCAGGGTCGCATGAGGGGACATGCTTGCAGCGGAAGAAGTCCGCTGACCAGCACGAAAACAGGCGAAAGAAACGAAGATAGTTGTTCGCTTTAGTACGTTAGTTGTTCCCACCTAGCCTCCACAGCTTGCGAGCTGTCGTGCCATTGCCACCTTTGTCGTCGAGCCAGCTAACACGGTTCCGCGTCAATTTCATAATCACGATAATGAGTCGATTTGTCTCCTTTGCAGGGTGAAGCCCTCTGTAGCTTTCTTCAACTACATACCACTGTCCTATACGTAAACTGACTCCGTTTTATGCTTGTAAGTTTCCAGAACTCATGGCCCCACCTAACCTTGCGTCCTCCACTTCTGCGTTCTGTTGCTCTAATAGCCTTGCCCAAAACTGCTCGTCCTAATCTAAATAAAATATTAGCCGCACTCCCTCGCTTTCCCATCAACACAGCTGTCTTCCTGTCTCCGAGTTACGCCTGATATTTTTTTTTCCGTTCCAAGGCTGTTATAGCGGCCCTAAGGCTCTTAGGTCTCATTGTTAACGCTGCTTTGGCTCCCTACGTTCGGAAAAACAGAATGCATTTATCATACATTTTATGTTTGAGTTGTTCCTATAATTCCTTCCGTCGCTCACAAGCAACGCGGCAATCGGTGTGACGGCCAGTTAGCGTGCCGCGTTATTTAAACACTACGCGCCCGACGGTAAGCTCCGGAACTGTCACGATTCCAGCACTCCCGCGGCGCCATATATATAAGTTGCGTACCTCGCTTGTCCTCACCGAGGTCGACGTGGTGGGAGAGGAACACCAGCGACGGTCGCAGTCCTGCCATGCGCGCGATGTTTCGGAAGCGTGAAAACTTGGAACAGAAGATGTCAACGCACACGTGCGAGCCGCCCAGCGCTGAGGCGAGGGCAGCCCGCTCCGAGTCCTGCGACGGCGCGCTCACGTTTTCACTGCTGCTTGCCGCTTCTTTGAACTATCACACGTGCTTCTAGCGCTCCACATCCAGTTTCACAGTATAACCTCGCATTCAGCAGTGTGTTTACCGATCCTGAGCTCTGACGCTCAAAGCTGAGCAGAAGACGCTGTGACAAAAAAACCCGCCGTGGTTGCTCAGTGGCTATGGTGTTGGGCTGCTGAGCACGAGGTCGCGGGATCGAATCCCGGCCACGGCGGCCGCATTTCGATGGGGGCGAAATGCGAAAACACCCGTGTGCTTAGATTTAGGTGCACGTTAAAGAACCCCAGGCGGTCAAAATTTCCGGAGTCCTCCACTACGGCGTGCCTCATAATCAGAAAGTGGTTTTGGCACGTAAAACCCCAAATATTATTATTGTGACAAAAAATGAGAGGTGGAGGTGGAGAGGAGTAATACTGCAATAGTATACAACGCTGGTACTCCGACGGCACAATACTACTACAATACATACTCTAAAATTGGCACTTCTACAATGCTGCTCTAATAATGTAGCCGAGCTACGTGAGTGCGGTCGCAATCAGCTAGTGGCCCCACCTGCATGGCTGCGAAACGGTTCCATTATGTTATACATATCCGTAGGCTGCTTCATGGCTTATTGCTGGAGAATTGGTCGCAGAAACGGAAGCGACGTGGCTCACCGGCGTGCAGCAGACGGATACCGAGACCAGCTTCCTTCGCAGCAGGGACAGGGCGACCGACTGCCACAGCCGGTTCACCTCGGCGCACGTGAAGAGCTCATCGGTCTCCAAGTAGTCGAGGACGCTCTCCACCACGAAGTCCCTGGCGGCGAAGGGGCTCTCCTCCATGGCGCGACCGGGGGGTTGGGCTCTTCCAGAGGTTCCAGCGGTGCAGAACGCGGCCCCACTCCGCGTGGCGTTTTCTTCTTCTCTGAAGGTGCGCACGAGCCTCGCGAGGTCATTCGCCCACCTGCTTCTTCTTTTCAAGTTGACTGGAGTCGTAAAAGCTTCACTGTTATATATTCTCATTAAATATACTGATTATCTTTTTCAAATATTTTCATTGTATTTATTTTATCACTTAAATTCTGAATTCTGCGGCCAATTCCCATCGTGGTTGTGTGCCACGCGCATGCTCCTGCGCCTTGTATCGGACGCAGCAACAACCGCAAGGCGGCGCCCCGTAGAGCGAAGAGAGCACCTATAAAGCGAGATACAAGAAGGAACAAGAAGTATCCGCTCGCTGCAGTAAAGCTAGGGAAACTATGCAGCATGTTTTATTAGAATGTGAAGACGTCTGCCCAGCGGTCAATTTAGGCACCACTGGCCTCCTTGACGCCGTTGGGTTCAGCGAGAGCAGTGGAACAGTAAACATGACCGCAGTAAGGATTAGTAAGAGGCGATTAGAGGATTGGTGGAAGAAAAGTAGGGAAATGACAAAGAACGGAGACGTACAAAAGCAAAGTTTACAATAGGGGTCAGGAAATTTGGTTGTGGGAGTTCATCGTGTTCATTTTTCTTTTTTTTTTTACCTAGGTAGGACATTAGGCAGTATAATAGCAAGAGCTTGGTGGCGCAACCCACCGCCCCGTTCCAAAGGGCACGCTCATAACATCCATCTATCCATCCAGAGCGGCTCGCGCGCTCTACACATCGGTACATCGCTCTGTACCGGAAACGAAGTTAGCGTGGCGATAGCGCTACTCAGCCTTGAATTGATGACTGACTTCGTATTCCTGATGTAGAATTGCACCTTGGATCATTTTTATCGCTCTCTCTTTTTTTCTCTTCCTATCCAAAACGCATTCTGTTCCCTCCGCTGCAATTTCAGCGGCATCCCGGCTTCATATAAGAGTGCAACGAACTTGGGCACTTCGTGCTTTACGTAGATAGCACGCTAGAGATAAAGGCGCGTCGAAACTGCGATCCTTGTCCAGGCCGCGCATGCTGAAAAAGAAAAACGTTCATCGCTCGCTGCGCCGCCTTTTCCTGGTCTCGGTACCGAAGATTCTGTCGAACTTACCGCTCGCACACTATACTCACGCACGTGCGCGTGCCACCTTCACGCTTAAAGCGCAGCGCACGCGGTTCTTCTGCTGCAAGCTACGCATCAAGCACCCGCAAAAACACGAAAGCTAAATACGTCGTCCCCGGAACTACGCTGGCTATGCAGCGCATCGCTCTCGAACAGCATCGGCTGCACCCAGCTTTGTGATGCAGCCGCGGATGCGGCTCACGTGATGGCTGTATGGGAGCGCGCAAGCGTTGCCGCATCTGGTGCTTACAACCATACGAAGTCAGGGAAAGAAGTGGCCTCGAGGGGCGCTGACTAACACTCCTATAAGTGTTATATACCGGATTATATCTCAAGTCTATAGGTGACTATAGTCGTCGCTGCCACGTTTCAAAGGCTATGCCAGTAGATATCAGAGTCATAGGGGCTAACCTTAAAGACATAGGGCTAACCACAAGAACTCCAGAAAGTGGGCAGTAGGATGGCCGCCGCGGTAACTTGATTCGCAAAGCACACACCACACGCGCATTGCGGAAGATGCGGGTACGACTCCCACCTGCGACAAGTTATCTTTTCGTTCACTCTCATGTGCATTTGCTTTATTGTTTCTGAACTTTGTTTAAACAAAACACTCAGGTGCAATCCTGTGCTTTCTCAGGATGCATTGGTTGTTGCTTCATACGGTTCGGACACGCCGTGGTTGCTTAGTGGCCTAAGCGCGACGTCGCGGGATCACATCGCGGCCGCATTTCGGTGGGGGAGAAATGCAAGAACGCCCGTGTACCGTCCGTTAGGTGCAAGTTAATGAACCCCAAGCGATCGAAATAAATACGTAGTCCCCCACTACTGCGTGCTTCATAATCAGATGGTGGTTTTGGCGCGTAAAGGTGTAATTTATTTTCACGCGGTTCGCGCTGGTTTTGGCACGTAAGGTGCCAAATTTAATTAAAAAATGAACAAAACAATTCTCCAATTCACAGCGAGTGCTTTCCCGCATATCAGGGCCGATTATCAACGGCGTAGTCATTCGCGCAAAAATATTTATGACCAATGATAGCTTTAAAAAATAGACTATCGAAAGCGCTTAAGCATTCTCGATAGTGTTTAAACGCTACGTCCCAGTTTCTTTGATACCGACACGCCCTCCCAAATCTTGCACGGCTGGTCCGTGATAACACAGCGCATACATATTGCGGTGGCGGCCATGTGGTGCGCTCAGTACCCGACTCGCGCTTCACTGAGCTAGTTGCATCCCCCACAAGCCCACGATGGCGTCATACGAGTTGCCCGCAAACGCCAGACAGGCGATGCTTAGACTCCGCATAGAAGAAGCGCGAGGCAACCTCCAGGAATTGAACGTATCTAACTGCATCGTCGCGAAACCGGGAGACATCCTGTGGTATATATCCGGCCTGGAAAAGCTTCAAACTCTCAGGAGTGTTGCGTGTCCCTTCAGTGCGAACTTTCTTCTGGACAGCCTGCTCAGGTCGTTGGAGAACGTGACTCACCTCGAATTCTCGCTCGTCGACAGCAAGGAGGATGCCGAAGAGCAACAGATCAAGATCAGGCATATCAAGCACGTGGCGAACGGGCGTAGGAAAGAAGAGACAGGACTTGGCAAGGTGTTTGTCGAGGTCGAGGGCGAAGAGAACATGCAAGTGCTCTCCGCGTTCTTGGCGTACTGTCCGCACGTGACGGACCTTCACGTTCACGTGGTGCATCCTGCTCGCTCCGACGTAGCCTTCTTCCAGTTCTCTGAGACCTTGGAAGCCGATAGACATTTCGTATAAAGTGCCGCCAGTTTTTCAAGCATTATGTCTCCTCCATGTTTGATTAAATCGACTGGTATTCCATCTCCTGCCGCTTTTCCCTGTTTCATGTCTTACAAGGCCCTTCTAACTTCGTCGCTGGTTATAGGAGTCTCTGTAACCTGTTCATTACTGCATCAATGAATGTATCGTTGCTGCTCTGGGTACTGTACTGGTCATTATAAAATTCTTCCGCTGCTTTTACTACATCTTCGAAATTGCTGATGATATTACCCTGTTTATCTTTCAATACATACATCTTGTCCTACGCCTAGTTGTCTTCTCATTGATTTCATGCTGCGCCCATTTTTTTTACTGCTTCCTCAGTCTTACTCGCGTTGTAATTTCGAATATCACTTATTTTCGCCTTGTTGATAAGTTTTGACTGTTCCGCGAATTCCATCTGATCTCCGCTTTCGATCTTTGTCGTTTCTTAGGTTTTTCGTTACTTCGGAGAGTTTACCTACAGGTTGCCTAGTTGTACATTATCAGCCTAGTTGCACATCCTGATGAATTGGGAGAGAAGATAACAAATTATTCAACAAATGTGGTGAAAGAATGTAATCCCTGTGGCATATGCCTCTCGTATGTTTATTTATACTTGACGTCACCCCATGCTTGCAACAAAATATATTCGTAATCCGAAAGGAACTCTTGTATCCAGGCCACTATCTAGTCTGGAACAGCGCAACTTGCTTATCTTGAAATAAAGATTCCATGTTCGTCACTATCATAAACTTTTGCAATACATAAATGTACTAATGCCAGGACATCTGATAGTCCTCACGAGTCGAATGTGGCTGTCTAAATCAGCGTGAGCTGACCATATGGAATATTGATGTCCAAGTATTTTTCTCTAGCACAGTATACCCTGCGATAAAGTAAATTAATTGAGACGGACGTGGTTTGCTTTTTCAATTATTTTGATTATATTTCCCCTGCATTCTCAAGTTCCTCTTCGTTTCGCATAGTACTAGCACATGTCTGTGAATGGGGTGGCCAGCTGATCTAGCGACACAGCAACAGCGATAACGTCGAGAATTTGTCCGGGGTGACAGCAGCCGTTCTACCTCTTAGCTTGCACTCTGGGCCGGTATGGTTAAGCAACGGATCATTTTTTTCGTTAGTTTCGTTGCTTACTGTGTTCGCTTCTTTTTTTTTCATTTTAGGTTGAAGCAACGCCTTTTACTTTGGCACATTTGAGACCGCACTAATGTCCAGGAATTCCCTTGGACATGGGCGTTCGCCTTGGTCAACCCCTCTTCAAAATGGACTACCTCTAGGCCTCTCTCTCCGCAGGTGCGTGAGCAACACTCCCGTCGCGCTGCAGGGTGCCCTTGGGTGGAGACTTTGCCAGCTTGAACAACCCTAAGGCTGTCCAGGAGCAACTACATGCGGTGGCTCCCGACTACCAGAGTATCACTGGTATCCGGCAGTTTGGTCGAGGCGAGACAGTGTGCAGGTCGCCAGACCAAACGTGTGTAGCGGACCTGCCCAAGTGTTCCTCGTTTGCATCCATCCCGGTGAGTGCGTGTATACAACATCTTTCATGCATAAAGAGTATCGTGTGTGGCGTCGACTCGAAACTTGAGTTCACTTGAGACCTTGGAGAAGCTCTCTGTGGCCGGGTGTGGTAGCTGTTTAATGCTGAAATCACGTTCCGGATACTAAGGGAGTCCTCATGGAGTCGGTGATTGCGACTTTCGCCGGTGCTTCTTGTCCATCGGAAATTAAAGCGTCGCCTTTAGTGTTCACGGTCGATCCGCTGGCGTCACGTCCCCTAGAATGCCGTAATTTCTGGTGATATGGCTATAGTGCTGGCGATTGTAAATCTGCTTCACGATGCTGCACATGTGGTGAGGGTCACTCTAACAGTGATTGTGTGGCCCAAGATGATAGATGTTGCCTTTGTGGTGGATCACACCCCGCAGGCTATTCAATCTGTCCAGCTTGAGTAAAGGTATTAGAAATAATTGCCAGAAGGAGGTGCTTTACTAGAGTTCCGGCCCGTCGGACAGTTTTTTCTAGCCAATGCATATTTTTCTTCAGGTGTTCATGACGCGAACCCTTTGTATGCTATAATTACTACTCGTAGAAAGGATATGTTACTAGCGGGGGACATTAACTCCCATAGTAATTAATGTGATTTCAAAACAGGACATCCTACTATTCAGGACAACCTACTATGGTCAGAGGGTCAGCTTGCTTCTGCCCTAGACTTGACTTTACAAGCTCAAGCCTATCCTTGACCGCCTGGTCGACTGTTGATTATGCCACAAGTAGCGACAACATGCCGTTTATTTTTTATACGTCCACTAACCTCCTCAGTATCTAATATGTGTACTTTTATATATTACAGTAAATTTTAAAATTTTTTGCGATCCTCATTGGCTTTCCTGACTGATGCAAGTCTCAAATCGAAAACATTCAGCATTCATTCTGTTTTAACCCCCCCCCCCCCCCCCATTAGAGCCCAAGAAAAATCTACCAGCTACGTTTTTTTTTTTTTTCGTGTCAGATGATCTTTTCACACTGCAAATACATTGTGAAAGTTTTGTGAGAGCGCTTTGTTCTTTGAAACGCTACGACAGTGTACTTTAGAAAGTGCGCTGGGCCTTTATGGGAGCAAAACCTGATGTAGTTCACGAAATAGATGTATGCTATATCCTGGAGCTTCCAAAAACAAAAAAGGCTCTGCAGCGCAGCCTTCTGGTGGTAGCAAAATTAGCATTTTAGTGGGAAAATATTGTTTGTTTTGGAGGTGGTTTTACTTATCAAGTGTGTAGAGAGAGAGAGAGAGAGAGAAAACTTTATTTGGTCCATTAAGGGTTTAGCGTTGGGTCTTCGTCTTCATCGCTGCAGACGTTTGACCTTCTTAGCAGGGCTGGGCCCCTAGTCCAGGGCTCCACTGAGCCGCGCTGCTTCGCTTGCGTGCTGCACCATTGCCCTTTGGGCGGCGAGCTCGCAGCTGGTGAGCCGGCTCTCCCACTGCTCCGCACTCGGGGTTTTGTGTTGGTGGAATGTGTAGTTACGTTTACACTCCCAGGTTATATGGTAAAGCGTGGGGGTTGCCCCGCACCACGGGCAAGTGTTCCTAAATTGTGTAGGATACATCTTGCTTAGTATATATAAGTTAGAGAAGGTTCCCGTTTGCAGCCTCCGCCAACTAGCTGCTTCTTGCTGTGTTAAGGCTTTGTGTGCCGGGGAGTATCTAATTCTCTTGCCTCTGTGGTAGTTCAGTAACTCTGAATAGCCGATCTCCACGGTGAAGTGCTGTCCCAGGGCGTGTGGCCGCTCGACTCGGTACGTGATCTCGCGAGCCAAGCTGTCTGCCCTTTCATTTCCTTCTATCCCCGTGTGTGCCGGAATCCAGATTAGTTTGTGGGTTGCGGTGTGTCTGAGGTGTTCTGCCTTGCGGAGGATAGCTAACGCAGCCCTGCAGATTCTACCCTTTGTGTAGTTCCTGCATGTCTCTTTTGAATCCGTTAAAATGAGCATTGATGTGTCTTTTCAATAGCCGTCAGCCGCTGCCAGCGCAACAGCGACCTCCTTCGCTTCCACTATCCTGGAGCTACGTGTAGTTGCGCAGCTGATTAGCTTGCCTGCGTTGTCAACCACTACCGAAGCTGCCTTAATGTAATTTGTATGTCTATTGCATGGATACAGTGATGCACCCGTGAAAACCGTGTTTTCTAGTTTGGCTCAATGCCTTTCCACATAATCTGCCCGCGCCTGCCTTCTGGCCGCGTGGAGATTTGGATCCATGTTTTTCGGAATGGGATTGACCTGCAGGGTCTTACGGATCTCGTCGGGTATATCGGCGGATCGATCGAGATGCCTCCTTGGGTCGCGATCTAACCTTGTCAGGATCGCTCTTCCCGTAGCCGTGTCTCTGAGTCGGTGAAACTGTGCTCCAAGCTGTGCTTCTGCAGTTCGGCGAAGGTGTTGCTAATCCCTAGCTGTAGCCGCTTGTCGTTCGGTGTGTTTCTTGGAAGGTAGAGTGCCGTCTTGTAGGCCTTCCGCAGGATTGTCTCTGCTTGTTCCGTTTCGCTCTTGATCTTCATCAAGTAATAAATACGGGCTTTGCTGTTGCTTTCACAGGCGCGCGCAAAGCAAATATATTACTGACGCAGATCTAGATGCGATGATTGTCGATGTATACAGGCATTCAAGACTAAAGCAATTAACATTACGTTCAGTGGTAATTGAAACATTCAAGAGACTGGTGAAATCTCCTCCAATGACAGTCGGTTCTTGCATTACAATCCTGTTGTACGATTTCTAGGTGTCATTTTTGTCAGAATTTTCCGTCGTTTCAAGATGCGATGTCTACGCCTGGTTCACCAATCTAGGTTGCCTTATTTTTATTGCATAACCCACCTCGAATGGCATAGGAATATACATAGTGTTGTTTTGTGTTCCCTCCCACTCATTTTCCAATTTGTAATAAATTATGGATGAATCATCTTTTTGAATAATCCTCATATGTTATCGAAATGGTTTCTATTTATCTAAATTTACTGTAACACTGCTCGCTACCTTATTGTCTGAGAAGACAAGAGCATAGTAATCTTTGTCGGCAGCAAGAAAGGAACCAGGAGGAATAATAGCAATGTTGGTGTAATTCTAAACACATTTCTTTCCTGCAACTGTCTATGAAGTTCTTGTAACCAGCCAAAACAAAATTATTTTCACGAAATACAGGTAAATAAACCATCGCGCGTGCTTCGAGATCAGGTACACCCCTCTAGCATACACGTAGGCCCAGCGTAAAAGTCCACCTGGGTTCATTTTCTTGCGAAAGTATACATATGTATCTTAATTGTATGGAATGTCATGAGTTCATCGTTTACACACTTCTTTCCTAAACTTTTCCCAATAACTTCAGCTTCAAGAAGCGTATGCTATGCTATGCTGTGCCATGCTATGCAGTCGTTGCGCAACTCTAGCCTTGGTGCTAATGGGACTATCTTGTGCAAGCTGTGTACTCAGGGAATTGGTTTTATTTTCACTTTCCTTTTTTGAAGTAGGGGGGGGGGTGGTATAGTCTCGCAGCAACTTTACGTTATGCTGTGTTTGACGTACGAATTTCCCTTCTCAGCTGAAAATTAATGTCTGGCTTTAAACACCGGACGAAGCAGCACATTGTTAATTTACTTAACTTCGACATCAGCTCTTGTACTTAGAGAGAAAAAAAAGGAAACGATAATAGGAACGCGACAAATATTTTCCCACAGCAAACATTTTAGAAATATGAGCAGTCATTCTCTGCGTAAGTGACTATTAATGCCGAAAATAAACCCTGCCAATATACACGACCGGAAACGATAATTCTCATTACAATACAAACGAACGCCTTCCCGCAGTCTGAATGTATTTCGTCCGAAAGGCTGTCGACACGAGCTGCTGCGAAACACCACAAGTCTTAATGAGAAGGCAAAAAAAAAAATGTAGCACAACGTTATCTTCCTGACAGCACGAAGTGTACCGAAGATAGCGTTCATACAGGAATTTTAGATTTGTCACAAGTATACAAAACTTGACCCATTTCGCTCAAAAGCCAAGTCGTCGTAGTCGTCAGTGCCATTCGGTCACAGCAGCATGCACCTCTGCATCGGGTTCATGGGCGACTGGGGCGGGCAGCCGAACACGTCGGCGAACTCTTTGACGTGCTTAAAGGCGGCGTCGCACTGCGCATGCGCGAAGCCGCCGGAGCGTGAGGTGCCGCCGCTGCAGCGCGTGAAACACGCAGCCACGAAGAACAGCTGGTCTCGAGAGAGGAACTCCAGGCCCTTGGCAGGATTGTCGTCGGACGCGCCGCTGCTCGACCGGTAAGCGTCCAGGCTCGTCTTCAGGGAGATGGGATCCAGGTATCGAGCCCAGCTGCTTTTATCGCGCTGCATACGGAAGCAGGATTGGCTGTGAAGAGACGCATTTGTACGACAAGTCTTCCGGTGACATGTGAAGAAAATGACAAACATTACGCATATTCAACTCAAAACTTGCGTGAAGCGACGTTTTCGTGAAGCGGTCACATAAACTCTGCGAAACAAAATGCGATGCATGCAGTTGTGTCATTTCCATCTCATGCAACGTGAAACCTCACACAATAATATCTAGGTTTACGCACCGCACAGGTAGCAACTTTATTATTGTAATAAACATGCACTAAACGTTTCACGAGCTACGGTGAAATGGCAACGCCGAATCAGGCGAAAGCACAGCTTGAGAGTCGACGCTGCAATGTCACGTGGACGAGGGCCGTTCATTGTTTTTCACGGCAAGAACAGTGGTGAGAAGCTTATGGCACAGATGAGGATACGAAACATGTGTAAGTACTTCTGCGGCTATCCAGTGGCACCAGAATGAAGAGGAAATATGGCGACGTTTAACTTCGTGAACACGGGTTATGCGCAAGCGTTTGGGTGTTTTTCCGGAGTTTATAAACTATGCCATCTTGCCTGGCACACCCGCGTTGTCGCAAGCTATACCTAGCATGTTCTTCGCGAGTTTCCTGGGCACGCTTAGCCCACGCCTTTTGTCGGTCTCATTCAGCTTGTGCCTAGCGCTTGCTGACAACTTCGGTGTCGGTCGATTCGCGCTCGGCCTGCCGCCGCTTGCGTTGCTGTTCCGTCCTTCTTGCTAGACACTCAGCCTCTCGACCGCCAGATCAACCCGGTACATTCATAGCGCACACAGAGTCCGTAGCAACCACGGTGGTAATAATTGCCAGAGGCGGTGAACCCAGCGCGCCTCTGCCGAACCTCCTCCTCCACGACGTTCCGCCTAAAAGACATGTTTTTTGCCGCAATTGAACACTCACAAAAGGAAGACACATAAAGACAACACAGGCGGCACTTCGAACTGATTTATTTTGGGCTGTGCCCCAAGAATATATATATACATACATGCATGCGCTGGCTGTTCACAGATCTACGTTACCCAGCGGTCAAACAATCTTGTTTCTGATTTATAGAGCACGATAGATGTATCACTAATGCAATTTGTTCCTTTCTTTTTATATAGTAGGCTTCCATCAGCTCACGTGCTGTTTGAAATCTACTTCTGCCAAGAATCCTAATCTCAGAAAACCGCGGTTTGCACATGCAGGCCTTGCAGTGCGCAGGCAAATGTGCCACGCCATCTTTCATTAGATTTAGTTCGTGTTCCCTGGCTCGTTCATTTATGCAGCGTCCAGTCTGTCCTATATAGGACAGACTGGACGCTGCATCCTCCCCCTTAACCGCACGCTCCTCCCTTTCTTCCTCCGTGCGCGTTCCTCCTCTCCACCTTCAGGTGCCCTCCTCCTTCCGCGCTCACTTCCCTCTACCCGTTAAGCCGCCTCCGGCTTAAAGGGACACTAAAGCGAAACAATAAATCAGTTTAGACTAATGAAGCATTGTTTGAGAACCCTGCAGGTAGTCATTTCAAAAATGTTGTTTGATTATTAGATGAGAAAATGAAGGTCCAAGTATCAGTATTTGAATTTCGCGCCGAAACCATAGCGCCGGTACGTCAGCGTGACGTCAGGGATTCCAAAGTATGTTTTCGCATTTGGGCAGCGTTGGCTGAATAAAGGTTTCCGAAACTTGCCATGTTTAATATTTCGTTCCTTTAGAACACAATGTAGTCAATTTGTACCGCTATATATAATTAGTAGGCCCTAGAAGATGCCATCAAAATCCATGACGTCACAGCCCCCAGGTGCGGGAACTTAAGTAGGCATCGCCACCCGTATTTCGTTGTTGCGCTTTTTATGGCTTACCAAACGTCTTATCGTTGTAAGAGTGGTGTTTTTGGTGTTGTAGAATGGCAATTTACTGATGCAGAAGAAATCATTTTTCACTTTAGTGTCCCTTTAATCACGCCAATCGCACAGACAGCATGTCCGCTTGCGCGTAAAAGAAAATCTCCTACCTTAGCTTTTCGCCCGGCTCTTAACGCATTTACATCGACAACACGTAAGTTTCGTAGTGGACACCGCCATCGTCCCAAAGCCTCTTTTGCAATGATGGTCTCCGAGACGTCGGAGCGCTAGGAAAACAGCACGCGCCGCCCCTTTTCTGAGGCCATGTTGCGACATGCGCAACGTCGTCCGTGTGCGCTGTCTTAGCAGTAGCACAACCAAGTGCGTTTACATAGCCTGAGCCCCGAGCCCAGCCTGTTTTCTTTACTCCTTCCGCATTCTTTTATACGACCGGCGGTTTTCGTACCATATCTATGGCTGCGCAAAATCTAAATCTCTCTATTGCCTGCCGCGATATCTGAAATACTCTGAAATACATGCATTGACCGGAGTTGCGATTATTCCGGTACCATTCCACCATATTAAACACCCGGGATGGAACGGAAATGGGGTCACGGCATCAGTCGGGAAGATGCAATGGGAATGGAATGAGAGCCCGGGATTCTGGGGTGAAGTTGGAATGGAATGGGCAGATATTCATGGAGCACTAAATGTGATTTTAAGCGAGACTTCAAAGAGGGTGAATTTGCGGATTATAATAAAGTAGACTAGGTCAATTTTATTAGATTTCTCAATACTTACTCAAAACCGTACCTTCCGGTATCTACCAATAGGTGACTACCTCAGTCACGATAAAGATAAGCGACACAGTATTCTGCATTTCCGAAGCCTTTGTGCGTTGCAATGTTGAAGTGATATTAAAGACAGCATCTTTTAGTTGTCGACACTGTATAAGACTGAGAGGGCAAGATAACAGGTGGTCAGAGAGGTGTGCTAGAAAATATGGTGGCCGTTAAAATGCTAGTGAAGTTTAAACAAATAGTAGCGTCTTTAAGAAAAATATGTGCATGTGTTTCGCTTTTATTTTAGCCATATAAGCGACAGAATAATCTGGCTGGAGGCACGACACGCACACCGATGCAATATTATTTTGTACTTTGCTTTACTCGAATAAATACTGTTGCATAAGTAGTACTGATTTTTGGATATGGTGGATGGATTTTATTTGGAAGGCAAACCTTGCTTGTATCGCCGCGTGCGATGTTGTCATGAACCGCCAAGCGTGTGAGCAGCTCAATCAACGCTAACTTCAGCGGTCACGAGTGGGTAGCTGTAGGCCAATAGTATTTGCCAGATCGCTGCACCTTGTTGTCTAAAATTATTTGGCTAAAGAAAACATTAGGCTTAATCCTAAATATAAGAAAAACTGTGTAAACACCACGAAACGAAAGTGCTTATGAAGGCGTCAGTCACTATAGAGCTTTCTTTTATTTTTTGTTATTAATTTGAAGAAGCCTAGAAAGTGACTGTGCCTTTGCTTTTTTTCTTTTTCTTTTTATTCACTTGTTCTCAGGTGGGAGGAACTTCGAAAAAAAAAGGCACCAACCACATGAGAAGCTGCTGGTCCATTTTCCCGAAACTGGCATGTTTTGTAGATATGCGTGTATTATGGTCGCAACAACTGAACGCATTTTGCACTAACGCCACTTATTCGAGACTTCAACATGCGCACCGAGCACACGTATCTACTGTCAATAAGAGTAGATATTTGAGATTACAGGCAACAACGCACTGCGAAGGCAAAATGCACTGAGCGCGTTTGCTTCTTTTGCGACGAAATAGTACGGATCATTATTTGAAACGTTGTTAAGACACTCAAAGTATGCTTTTCACTTACTACACACGCAAAGGCTCAAGTGTTAAGCAATTATAGAGAAATTGTTTCACACTTATTAAACTTGGAGGAACGGAATTTATTTACTATAAGCCACTGCAGGAGTGGGAATGATCCAACTTTAAGCATGCCGAGGAGTTAGAAGGAGTGGAATTATGGGAATCTCAACTCTCCGGAATGGAGTGGATGGAATGAAAAGCCCCACTTCGCAACTCTGGCGCTGACGTTCATCCCTCGGAACGGCGGCGAGTGACGAACAATCCCGCACGAATTGCGAACGATGCGTGTAACTTCCATGGCTTGCGGGTTCGGTTGCAATGCATGTTTACATTGGGGCGTGGCATCCATCCCCACATACGGCAGTGGATAAACTATTGCAGCAATGGTTCTTGTGCGACTAGAAATGCCCGAAAACGTTGCCCGCGTCTATTCACGATCCCCTGAAAAATGTAGATTATTCATTGCGTGTACGTTAGTAGGTACACCCGTGAGCAAAAGTATACGGACCAGGGATTGCGCGATAAAGCCGATTTTTTTTTCCTCTGCCTGTGAACGCAATTTTGACATTGAGGACTGCAGTCCAGACTTGGCATTGCGAAATTTCCAATGTACTCGTCAATTTCAGTTTATGCATGTTAAATGCAAAGAAATTTAGTTTTTTTCGGAGACCCTGTGGTCCGTGTACTATTGCTCACGTGTGTGCGTGAGACATGTTACGGTCAACGCGCGGGCAAATTATGAAGTGTGCGGCCTCATTAAGAGCTAAGCTGTAATTGCTGAACGATTGTTCGATGCCTGTTTAACATCGTTACGTGAAACACGTACCGGTTCTCCCGTTACTCAGGAAGAACGGAAGGGAAAATGCGAGGAATTGTTCACTTCGAGAGAATTGAGGCCACGTTATTACGGATAACGAGTAATGAAAGCTTGAAGTGTGTATAGGGTAAATACGAACTTTCGAAATTTCCGAATACTCGATTTCTTCCTCTATTCGTGCGTTATATGCGGGGCGTGAAGTAGGTTTATATTTTGCTAAAGTAGGAAACGTGTTCTGGGTAACGTACGATGAAAGGTTTGCTTGCGTAACTTACAGCTTTGTAAAGATTACCTGTTCAAGCGTTCCACAGCCAACAAGCGTATTTTAAGACCCACGAAGGAATTTTTCCAGATGTTCTCAAATAACTCAACGTGAACAGGGAGTGTATTATGCGTGATGGGCGGGCAAAGTTTCCAGCGCGTCAGGTGATTACGGGATTTGTAGAAAATGTTAACAATTTCTACAAAGCGCCATACAGCCGTTCCCAGATTCCTAGAAGAACTGTACGGTGCATTGAGCTCACGTTCGGCGGAAATATGCTATAGGTGATGAGTCAAGCAGGCTTAACGTTTCAGACCCAACTACAATTGTTGCAAATGATTTCTGAACTTCCATTTACTGCGTGCAACGAGCGGCGTCTCGGGCGGCATCTTCAGCAAGCCGAAGACGCCACCCGAGTCCACGGACTTCGAGCCGCTACCTGAGGCCACCACAATCAAAGATGCCGGACCATTCTTTTTAGTAAAGTTTTCCTTCTTCTTCTCATGGAATCAGATTCTGATTCTACAAGGTCGCACAGATGCGCTGTTTTCCTTTTTTTTTTTCGCCTCTATCTGCCGTCTCTCCGTTCGTATATACTATGCAGAGAGCAGCGGCGCGTGCAAGGTATGCAAATGTTACGATCACCGATTCGAGCGGTTTACACTCGTGGCAGCTGTTAGGTAACCCTCGCTGAAAGTTCATTCCGCACTCACCAAAGACGGAGAGCTGCCCTGCATGCACTTCAGGTACGTCTTGACGGCGGGGTCTATTTTGGACTTGGAGTAAGCGTCCAGGAACAACTCGCCGAGCCCCTGCGCAACAAGGCTACCCACTCCGGCGTAGTTGAAGGCGGCCGAGGCCTTCGCGTCGAAGTATGGAAAGCTGAACGCGTACGGCAACAGGGACAGGTCCGGTCCCTGCGGTACGCTGCCGTTTTGGAGCACGTATAGCCGGAGCTTCTCAATGGCACTCGACAGCCGACTGAGTGTCGGGTCGGACAGAGCATCCCGCGGAAGCAGACGCCAGTTGCCCACCAGCGACTTGCCCATGTCTGGCTGGGGTCCGCCTTTAGAGACAACGACGTCAAAGAACACAGTGTAAACACCCCGTCGAAGCGAAACCGCGAATATTTTGCACCGCGCTAATCGCTCGAAAGCTCGTCATGTCAGACAATGCCTGACAGAGTGCCAAAATTTACAGTTGTTTCCATCCAGTGTATCCAGTTAAATACGTGTACCAGAATACCGCAGGCACTTTCCTCATCAATTACCAATTTCCGAAACACTTCCTGATGATATATATATATATATATATATATATATATATATATATATATATATATATATATATATATATATATATATATATATATATATATATATATATATATATATATATATATATATATATAATCACAGCCATAAGACGGCAACACATAACCAAGCCAAGGAAAACATCCCACCCCACCCACTGTCTGCGAAATCAAAACTTAAGATGCGGGTGGATTTTATTATTTTATTACAGAATACTGCAGGCCAACATGTGGCCCAGGCAGGAGTGTATTTGTT